>NC_088887.1:613115-919673 GCF_037157495.1 Lathamus discolor | reverse complement strand
TTGCAGTGACTGTCAACAGCCTCAAAAGGTTTGCGGTTTAGAGTCTTTGCAGGATGAAAAATCTCACTTTACCATAATCTTCAAATAAAGCATGAAAGCCTGTAACACATTTTCCATTTCCCTGTTTAAGATGCAAAATCAGATTTGCCTTCCAACCTTGGTTATCTGAATGTTAAAACAGAGCCAGTGTGTCAATAGGTGACTGTAGCAGACCAATTCCACAGTCACTGCGCTAGTATATTTTCGCATGCTGTTTTAGTATAAAATCCTGTAATTCTTAAACTCTTTGCCCCATGTTGTGTTGAAGAGCATGCTACAAAGCTCTTTGCTTTGGAAATCTCTTTCTCATTTCACGCTGAACATTCAGGCAGTCACCAGGAGGAAGCCTTATGTGTCGGTGGTACTTGAGCCATGGGACTCAGTTAGCATGAGGTGAGATCCTGCTTCCATTGCAGGGTATGCCAAAATTCCTGCTGATTTCAACACAGTCAAGATTTCATCCTTCCAGCCAAGATGAAATCATTCATAGAGGATGGCTTCCACTGTGGCACCAAACTCTGCCAGGGATCCATTGGGTTTCTTTAGGCAAGTCCAGTGATCACAATAAACACTACAAGTACCTATATCAGCATAAATGCCTGTATTTGTAAAGACCATCTTCAGACCTCTGAGGCATTTTTTAAGGGATGATAAAATTCATCTAGCTTGCATCTGTATTTTGACAGTAGTCAAGTACTGAATGCTTGGGGAAGGTATAATAACAGGGCAAGTATACAATGGTGCTTCCCTGGCATATTGCCTCAACTTTCAACAATCCATAGTGTAGCAAATTCCTTGGTTATAAATGTTATTTTGGGGTTTGTCAGCCTTGGCACACTTACTTCCATTAATTGGCCTGTTACTTTTTGAACTGTTAAGAATGAACAGTATTTATAATAATCTTGAGCAAGGAAATTCTCAGTTTAACTATTCTGCTTGAAAAAGTACCTTCTTAATCCAGTTATTTCTACTTTGGATACTATTAATTACTGTATATATTCTATACTGTACATTGCCTTTCTCATCCTAGTACAGCCCTTCTGACCAGCAATCCAGGACAGTGTTGAGCTATAGACACACTATGGGTTTATATAAAGGCATAATTCCATTTGCAGCATGGTTCTTTGTTTTCTTACTGGTAATTCCTAGCATCCTGGTCCTTTTTCTTGGGCCAACTGATATTTTCATGGAACCAGCTGCTGTAACTGGGAATTCTCATTCCACAGATGCAGCTGCTAATTCAGAACCCACACTTGCACACATCAGGTTAAGTTGTGTCTCTCAGGTGCACCACTGGATGTTTACCAACACTGCTGCCTTCCAGCTTTCATTCAATCCTCTACTGTTGTGCCATCTTTCTGTATGTCGTTACACTATCCTTTTACTTCCACTCTTCAGAATAATTCAGCACTAACAGGTTTGTCCTCTCACTCTTCCCTCCTTTTCCTGGGACATTTTGGAATATGTTTATTAAAAGCCTTTTGAGAGGAACATTGTTGAAACCTTTTTGAAAGTTCTTTCACTGTGATGTGAAAAGCCTTTGAAAAGGCTTGCACCCTCCACATACAATGCCTACAAGTGGAACCACCTCCAATGCTCTGTCCTTCACTTCCGCCCACAACAATATAGGTCAATAATGCCCCTCTTTGCAAACTATTTTAAGGGTTTGAGGAGTAAAGATCATACAAGTTCTGGCTGTTGGTATTGCTTAATTTAGCCATTTCAATAATGTCTTATGTGGTGAATGCTTGAAGGAAGCTGTAGGAAGAGCATGAGCTGTTCTTTAATTATATCTGGCAGCCGTAATAATTAATAATTATAAAGCAAGCATTGTCTACATTTGAAGCATGCAACTACTACAGTGAAAGAAGATTATAACGTCACTCTGCTTTTAAAAGTCCCTCAAAGGCATTATGGTCTTTAATAAGCATATTCTGGAGTGTATTTTCTTATGCGAGTGGGCAATTCAAGAAGCACAGAGATGAATACACAGCAGTACATTTTTAAATCGAGATTAAAATATATTCAAAGACAATTCAAGTTATTACTAAAGTTAGTGAAGTAAATTCCCATATCCTTCCCATGATTATTCAACACTGCTGAGCTTGCAAGAGAAAGATTAAAAAAAGCAATTCCACATCCCAACAAATAAAGAACCAATAAATCGCTTGTATTGAATATTTCATTATTTTAAGGAAATCTGCTTGTTGTTTTTAAATGTATGCTGTGTTCTGTCTGGACACTATGAGCCACAACACGTAATAGATTTTAAACCAACTTTGTCTCTGCACACTATTGATTTAAATAGCATTTATTCACATTGGATTTCTTTAAGAGGAACTTACTTATCTCAGTTGTAACACCAAATGCCATGCACAGTGACCTTTTATGTGGGCAAAAAATCCATTGCCAACAGTGATTGCCAGCAAAAGATTCCGTCCCTCTTCACCTGTCCTCAACACTGGTATTAAAAATGGTTGAACTGATAATGAAGATGAGACAAACCCCTGAGAACACTTCTGAGAGTACATTTGTCAAGCAGAATTTTAGTCAAACCCTTTCATGCAGGACCTAACAAGTATGCAGGGACCTGATGCTTTAACAAAAAAACCAAAGGTATTCATGCTTGTCTTGTGTCTGCAAACCTATCAATACATTTTTCTGCGCAAAAGGAAATACAGACACCCCCATTTTGTTTTCCTGCAACAATAAAGCAATGGTAGGTCATTGTCTAATTAAGTTTTAGATTTTGCAGGCAGGAGAAATCCACGCATTCCCAAATTCACCCTCATTCACCTCACAGTCATTTCCAGAAAAAGCCATGTCTGAGATGCTGGTAGATGGCTAGGCACTAGAAGGCTTTTTGCAGTTCTGAATGAATGGTGCAGCTGGTGTTGTCAATTCAGTTTAGATTATTTTAAAATACCTGAGATTCCCTGGAGGAAGTTGTTTTGCAGCTCAGTAGGTTTGGCAGGAGCAGCACTCTGGCCCAGGTTGCCAAATTCCTTCCTTTTGCTTACTTCACGAGGAAAGGGATGCTTGTGTGAGGAGCAGCGCTTGATTTTTCCCCTTACTGGCTAGGTAAGTAAAATGACGAACTCTGCAAGGAACTTTGCCTCCTTTGCCTCTAAGCCCAATGCGTTCTGCTATGTGGCTTGTCTCCACTCCCCAGTCTGAACACAGGAGCCAAAAAGTCTGTTCTTGAAATCCTACAGTTTTCAAGATTTCATTTCCAGCTCCCGTACTCTCATCAGGAAAGTCTGACTGCAGAGCTCCTGGTTTTAATTCTTCCTTCCCATTGTATTAACCCAGAGAGGAACCTGTGGCACCTGTGGATTTCAGTGTGACTCCAACTGTAGATGACAAACATCTGTGGTCGGTCCTTCATAGCCATTACAACTATTACTGGAAATGGGGAGCAGGTGCAAGAAATGAAGAGGTGTGCAAGGGCCAAAGTCTCCCTGCTGGGTACGGGTTCCTTTGCAAAGACCTGCAGTGTCCTGCTCTGTGCACGGCTGGCTGTCTTCTGGGATTCTTCAGCTCCCTAGAGACATGGGAATCTGACCCTGTTGCAGAATCTAGCTTCAGAAATCAAGCTCGTGTGGTTTTGCCGAAGCTCCACCTTCACTGGTTGCACAGTACCTGATCGGTGTGTAACCCACTACCCTCTCCAGCCTGCACTCTGACAGCATTTAAAAACAGGTGTGACTTTTCTCTGTTCAGCTCTGTGGGCCGTGTAATGCCGCACATCTCACGCTCCTGCCCATTTCAGCTAATAGAGCCAGCTAATAAGGTTCTTTTACGGTATGTTCCCAACATACGTGACATAGCCTGTGTTAGACTCAGCCTAATTGTCTGATGTACTAACAGGCGCTGGAAGAATGGGAGTGAAAGAACAGGGCAGGAATTTCAGCCTATTTAACAAGCTGGTTTTGCCTTTGCCTGACAAAGAAGGTAGAAGGAGAAGCTGTATCACAACCGCATCCTGAGGATGAAGCCACCTGCCTCGTTCTGTTTTGCTTAGCCTGATCCAACATTTCAGCGTCTGGCTTCCAAAACTGATTTACTGATTCTCATATGTGACTGTGCAGCACAGTGGTGACAGAAAACAGATTGCGCTGAGATCCTGCCATTGCTGTGTTCCTCAGTAAAATAGAGAGCGAGCGGGGGACTACTTAGAGGCCCTTCCTAATTACACTTCTCGAGGATGCCACGAATGTCACTGTTGCACAGGGTCTTCGCCCAGAATTTAGGCCTACAGGCCCGCAGACACCACCTGCGTTTCTCATACTAAAACCTGCAAGTTTGTGTTGGCAGCTCAGCCTTGCCCTTGAACCCCCCCGCGGTGTGGTAATAACTAATAGTGGGGTGCAACAGGATAACGATGGCCGATGCCCGCTGGTGCTGTGCACGGGTTTGCTCTCGCCGCTTCAAGCAAAACGAGGTGCCGAGGAGCGCCGCTCCACACAGGAGCCTCCAGCACCGCAGCTGCGCCCGGGAGCCTCCGCTCTGAGGCGACAGGCCCCGAGGGAGCCCCGGGCCCCCGCCAGGCCTTGCCCAGGGGCCGGCGGCCCCGCCGAGCCGCGCCGGGCCGCACACGGGGCGGTGCCCGCAGGGAGCCGTGAGCGGGCTTGGGCCGCGCTCGCCTTGGGGCCCGGCCCGGCCTGGGGGCTCTGCCCCGGCGGCACCTGGCAGAGCCGAGGGGAGGGGAGGCTGCGGCGCGGAGGCCGGTGCGGAAGGTGCTGGTCCCGAGGTAGGGGTGCGCAGTGGGCAGGGCTGCGCCCCGGGCGCCTCGTGGAGGTGCTCCCGCAGCAGGGCTGAGCTGCGGGTGCTGTCAGTAGGGCTGTAGATGTCAGGGAAGCTGAGAGGGAGCAGGACCGCTTGCTCCTGGCCTAAAGTGTGCAGGCACCACAAGCGTCCATCGTGGCTCATACAGAAAAGAAAGTGTTAACCCAGGAAGCTGGGGACTAGTCACAAACCCAACAACGACAACAACAAAACCCCAAACAAACAAAAATAAAAAAGAAAGAAAAAAACCCACCCCCAACCGACCAACCAGCCGAACAAAAAGCCAGGAAGACAATTAAAAGCGAGGGGCTTCCTCGAAAATCTGATGTCCTCACCCAGAACCGCTTGCAGTTCTGCAGGGGGCTAACTAGGACGTGCCCACCACAGCAAATGAACATCCTGCCTTTGCACCTATGGAAAGGATCGCTGCTGGTGCCTCCAGGAAAAAGTGCTGGGTCATAGTAGTAGGGGACTCTATTAGGTTTTAAAAAACTCAGTAGGTTTTAATACCTTTATTATCTTGCTTCGCTTTTCAAAACTGGATGAACTTCCATATGTAATTCACTTCTGAACTATCACTCGAAAATCTGATATATTGCTACAATTTATGGCCAACTGGATATTGATTTACTCACACCAATGATAACATATGCTAAGAGCAGCCCCATAGGATCAGTGGAAAAACTTGGGCAGTAAATTGCAACTTCGATAGTCAGAGTCCAGCCTTACAGCAATAAAATGGGTTAAACTGAAAAGCTCTACAGAGCTTGAGAGTTATTGATATTCTCCATTTTGAGGAAAACCAGGTCAAATTATTCATAATGAAAATATGGTTGGAACTTGTGTTGGATGTGAGAACTTGCTATTTGCTTTGGATATGAAAAGGGATTGTAAGTGTTTTACCTCCCTTACTGAGAAGCAGTAATTCACATGAATAGTTGGAGATACTGCTCACAGAGGGGAGCTGAACCCTCTTCTGGCCTTTAATAATTATAGGTCAAATTGTGCCTTTGGCGGTAAAACAGATCTCACTTCAGGAGGTGCACTGCTGACCACTGGTATGAAATTCACCTTCCAGCTGGTGCAGTAAGTTGCATAAGGAGTGAGTGCAATTGTAAAAGTCTTCTAAAGGATTTTTCTGGCCTTTTCTAGGCACAGACTACCCAGCCCATAATGCAGAGAATTTCTGGACTGCCAGGGTGAATCCCAGTCCAGATGCTTTGGCCCAAGAATTGTTCCTAAGACATCCAGAAAATCATAGTGTAGTCTACGAAAAGTATGTTGTTGCCTTTCTAGCTCTCACTAACATGACATCCGTTTTTCAGTGAAGTTAATAACACAGGTTGAGTAGCGAATCACTACACAGTTGCAGCATGTCCTCTCCACCATGGATAGGCCAAATTATACTTAGATGTGTTAGAGAAGACATTCTATAGGGAAGAGTAGCATCAGGTGTAAAAGTGCCTGGAGCATGGATATTGACATGGGAAGGTCAGTTGTCAGTGTTGCAGCCACACTGCCTTGCCTATGGTAAGAGTTGTAGGGTGGTGTTACCCTGACTGCACAGAAAGTGTCCTGCAGGACAAGCCTGGGGCTGTACCAGCCCTCAGCCACGTTCTGCCTTCCAAGGTAAAACATCTGGATATCTGAGGAGGGGGAGAACCAGTGTGTCCTGCAAAGGAGCCTCTCACATAAAGAATAACGAATGAGGAGTGGAAGGTGTGCCCAGAGTGCTCCTGTCCTGCATTTGAGACCTAGAGAGAATTGCTGTAGGTGACATTCTGTTTCCAGCGCTTCCAGGCTGTGTTGTCTGAAGCATGCATGCAGTCAGCCTGCTTCAGAGAGGAAGGCCATCTGCAGAGGGTACATGGCACAGTCGGCATGGTGATCCATGCATACTGTCTGAGGTGGGTACATCTAGCAGTGCGGATGCAGCCTTTGGCACTGCCACTGTTGCTCACTTTCAAGCATCTGGAAAGTGTGCTGTCAAAGGTTCCTGTTAGCACCATGGAAAACTATTGCAGTTTGAAGAACAGCTATTAATAACTGAGCAGATACAAGGAGTTTCTATCACTGGTGGCTTTGTGTGATTCATATTCAATTGTTTAGCTACTGCCCCATTGTAGGGCTGATATGTATTTTAAGAGGACATTTGCATTTTGTAGTTAAAGATTAGTTCGTTGCATGGTTGCGCTTGCACATGTCCTTTCCTCTTCAGAACTCCTTATGGGTTTTTATTTCCCACCTTTGAAGTGTTGTGTTACCTTTTAAAGAGAGAAGTGCTAGGAAGGAACTGGTCTTTGCAGCCTCCAGGTGATGCATTTATCATTCTAAGGTACAGAGAGTGAGGGCAACATTTGTTGACACTACCAGGTACAAGCTGTTGAACAAGAAAATAGCAGTGGCACTTCCAGGTATCCCGAAAATAAAAAGATTCTGTGACACCCCATACATAAAACTGACAGGCCTAGCAATTAGCTAATGCCAGAGTCTGTGGCTCTTTCCAGGTGTCCAGAGCTTGAGGGGGTCAGCTCGTGCGAGTCAGCCATCAGGGAGATGGATATCACAAAGCAAGAGACGAACGGCCAGATTCAGTGCTTCTGTGTACTCTAACTCGGAGTAATTTCACTCACGCCAGGGGAAATATTATTGTCAGTGTTATTAGTAGCAATATCTGACTCATACTTTGGAAAGTATAGCTAGTCTTTGTCACAGTAAATATTCAGTTTTCTGTTTATGTTCTTCATGTTAATGTTTTAAAGTTTATGATGTAGTAAATAATCTTATAGTACATTTTTACTAGATGGAGCAGACGTTTTTACATTCAGTTATTTGCTGTTTAGACATTGGTAAATGGGCTCTTCTCAGAGATGCTGATCTTTGGATATCCCTTTTCTCTCCAAATGCACATTCCAAACCTTTTTTCCCTTCTTTAAATTTTACTTCTGCCTTTCCCCCCCCCCCCCTCTTTTTAAACCCAACCTAAACAGATTTTATTTGTATCTGCAGTTTTTCAGTGTTTGATTTTGCTGGGGATGGTATGCATTGATGTTTCATTAGTGTTCAGAAACATCATTCTTTATGATTCCTTATGATTCTTTCTCCCTCCCCTCAGAACAAGATATGTGAATTAGTGCAAAGTAGCATACAAGGAACGTTTTCAGTGGTCTGTGTGATCAGTAGAGAGCTAGCATAGAGCCTTCCAGAAACTCTTGGCAGGACCCTGAGATGATCATCTCAGATGAGTGGCTGATTGCAGAGCTGAATCAATCTGTGATTACATTACAATATAAGGGCCAGTTTCTGCAACCCCTTATTCACTCAAGCAATCCTAATGGAGGCAAAGTTAAGAAGGAGAAAAAAGCTGAAATCATCAAATTCCTTTCAAGGATAAAAAACATGCTGAGAAGTGAAGGGTTAATGCCTTGAAGATTGCCTTTCCCACATATTCCATCAGATTTATATAATGTGAAATTAAGAGAATTAGTTTAATAGTTGCTAATGGCTCAAGCAAAAGTAATCTCTGTGAGGCTCAGTCCCAGAAAACTGTAGATATTGCTGACTCGTTCTGCAATTCAGGATATTTCTTGCAGAAATCTGTTTAACTTTAAAGGGCTGGTGAAAAGTTCCTTAACCATGGGTGGCTTCTACAGATGGATAATTTGTGCTATACCCATCTGAAGGTTTTACTTGAAAAAAGTAGTGCATTCTGTTATAGTTTGAATGCCATGAAAAGTGCAGTTGCAATTAGCTAACGTTTCCATTGTCATGCCTAGCCCAGCATAAAATATGGAAACATGACATGATGTGTTCAAAAGGCAGAGGAATACAGGATATAAATGTAGGCACAAGAAAACAGAGAGAGATGGGTAACATGCCTCGTGCATTGCTTACTCCATGATTCCAAAATGTGTTTAAGAATCTGGGCTTAAATTTTAACTCTATATTCAATAAAGTCTGTCCCTACACAAAGCATTTAAGCTTATGCTCGGCTTGAAAGCTGTGGTCAAGTCATACTGATGTGGATAGAAAAAGGTGCATCCAAATCAATCAGCCTGAAGAAATTATGGGCAGCTGCAACGCCCATGATACCTCAAGGAGGTGTATCAGGCCTTTTTTTAGAGCATCTGCTAAAATGGGGTCATTCATTTGTTCATTCCACAGTGCTCCAAAATACCCCTAATAGGGATAGGGCAGTGTTGAGGTGAAAATACGGGGGATGCAGCATCTGCTTTATGTGGCTTTACATTTTGCACAGGGAATGGAGCAAGTTTTTGAAGTGCATTCCAGTTGGAGAAGTATCATCTGTCCTTTTCCCTTCTTTCTTGGCCCTACCGCATAGAGAGTTTTGTTTGTCTCGAGGTTCTCTGTTTCAGGAGACTTGTTTCCAGTCCTCCTAAGCACTGCCACCAACAATCTCCACATGTGGAGTTAAGGGAGAAATTTAAACAGCATCCTTGAGACCGATGTGAGGTACTGAATAATCAGGAGATGGAATGAAGGTGCAGGAGGAGCAAGTTAGTTTGAAATTTCAGGGTTTCTGTTTTTTTTTTTTAGTTGATAGAATCTGTACGTACAAGTATGAAAAGATACAGTTTCAGCTGTTGAGGATGTTATTTCAGTTTTCCATCACATTAACAGAGTTGCCAAGGGTGCAAGGAAAAGTATGGCACGCGGTCTTGCCACTGCCATTTAGTTTTAGAAACAAGTGAGAAAAAATTCCTGCTAGACACTGGTCCCAAGGTATGAGGGAAATGTGAGTATTTAGGGATTTGTACAGTAAATATACCTGAGGCTGCATGTTGGCTCAATATTGATCTTGCAGGCTCTAACATGAAAACATTATGAAGCTTCCAGTCTGCTTTTCAAAGAGGCTTTAAACCAGGCTTTTGAATACGCACACACTGAGGTCTTGTTGATGGGTACAGTGGGAACAACAGGACATTCAGGGATGCAGGGCTATGGCCATTTTTTGGACCAGAGTACAAGGAGTTAAACAGCAGTGATACGTTTTAAGTAGTTTCACACTGGAATGTTGCAAATCCTGATGGTTCTCTCAAGGTCTTGCCCAGGGAGGCAGATACCAGATGCACAGACTGATAAAAAGCTGTGCAGTCTGGGCTGGGTTTGGCAGCCTTAGGACTGGGTTTACACACTGCTCTGCATTTCCGTTAAGTAAGTTCTCCTAAAGCTTAGGTGTTCTAGAAAAGCTACAGTGAAACGGACAGTGTATTTTCCTTAGACTCCATGGCTCTGTGAAAAGAACTGAGTATGTAACCCATCTAGTGTGGAGGGTACTCTGTCATAAACAGGGAGTAAAGGGAGAAAGCTGAGTTGGGAAAATGTCATAGAAATATGGTGCTCCGTAGGCTTGTGTAATTTTCTGTCATTGGCCAGTGACATTCAAGCAAAGATAACTTGGTGCTGGGTTTGATCACGTGTAATCTGGGCCCAGAAAATTAAGTCAGATGTTAATAGAAATGGAAAAGTGTGAAATCATGGCATTTGCAGCACAGTTGGGAGGCTTTGTCATCCTTCATGCAATTTGCCCTCCTTTATTGCTGAGCCCCAAATGACAACATGGATAAATGGCTATTATCACAGGACCTGGCTTTATATGCCTTGTGCAATGGCAGGAGGAAAATTAATGCAGAAGCTACAACCTGATGACAGCCATTGTAACATTGCGATGTGCTGTATCCTAAACTGATTTTCACTAAATGTTTGCCATCATGTACCCGTGTCTAAGGGAGAGACGTTCTTGTTTACTATATGATTTCATCAGCTGCTACAGCTTGAAACACCACAAGGCATCCCATGCTCTTATGTGCAAAAGCTGATGGGTTTTCCGTGTGTGTTGGTTATACAAGACCCCTCCCATTCTCTCCCCAGAAAAACAAGCCCCTCACTCCCTCAGGTTTCTGGGGTTCCTGATGTCCCTTTGATTTCACATCTGGAAAACAAACTACAAGGAAAAGTGGGAAAGAGAGAAGGGCAGAATAGAAATTACCTGCTTTTTGTGAGCTGTATGCAATAAATTCAGTCTGGGTATTAGCTATCCAAATTACCTCTTCCTTTTATCTAACATTACAAACACTGTCACACTCTTAACTAATGTTTCATTTTTGTGTGTAGATGCAATACTGGTTGCTTAATTAGGCCAATAATTGTTCATGCATTAGTGTGAACTTTTTGAAGTTTAATGGTAACTTGTTCAATGTATAATTGTTACCGCTGATAATTAGCAACTCTTTTTTTTATGTGCATCACTGATCCTGTAGGAAAAAAAAGGTATTTGCAATACTGAATGGTGGAATTCAGTAGAACTCCCACAACCTGAGTTAAGATTGAAGACTTGACCTTCCTTGGGTAGAAGTCCCAATGCATTGTAGTCTTGGATACTCATTTGTACTCTACATTTCTAAGAACCCCCTATTTTGAATTTCCAGCTAATTCAATGCCTTTCTGTTTTCTTTACAACAGGAAAATTGCATCCTTTATGCCATTGTTCTGAAAACCTTTAAGTCTCCTTTGACACAACTAATTCTGTGTGCAGTCCTTGATGGGGTGTTTTTCTGCTTTGTAAATTCAAATAGCGAGCATTTGATTCCACAGCCGAAATTCTCTTTGAGGAAGTTTATTTTTAAAGGTTCAAGTCTGATGCATATTTTCCATTTCACTTTAGAAATTTGAATGACAAAATACTATGGGAATCTTAAAGATAAAATGTTCATTCCTGTTAAATGCTTTGGAAGTACTTCTCTAGCCTGACCTACTCTTCTTATTACTGTGCATGACCATGTTGCATATAAATTTTTATGTGTGTCCCCCTGTATATATATAGGTAGGTATCCATCTATATATGCTCCCTATATATACAATTTATGCACACACACATTCTTTAATAGAACATTAAACACAGAACCATATGTTATCCAGCATTAAGGCTTCACTATTATTCACTCAGAAGCTGAGGTATGTCACGTCACCATAACTATGGTCCTATGCATTTTGCAGTCTTTACCTGGGTGTTCGTGCATTACTTCTCAAATAATGCATCCATGGGCAGCTTTATCTGTATGCTTAGAAGCTGCCATATTACAAAACCAGACATTTCTCCAATACCTCCTCCAGGAGCTTAATGTTACGTAGTTCAAAGTCAGTGAAAGCATTCTTACTGCCTTCCGTGCTGCAGGATGTGCAGAATCCAGAAGCTAGTCTATCCTCTGTGCAAATGTAGTTTGAATATAGTGCTTCAAATCCTGAATTGTCAAACTTCCCCCTCATTGTTTCACAGGTATAGTAGCATTTGTATGAGTTCTACTTTGAACCATTTATTCTTTTTTCTTAGCAAAAAAATAATTTATGAAAAACATTTTGTGGGGTGATTGATCAAATCCTTTCTGATGCCATGAAGTCTTCTGTATGTACTCGGCTTTACACATGGTAAGGGGTCATAAGAAGAAAGATTGCTACCCAATTTTTAGAGGAAGTTCACGGGTTTGATTATTTTCTAACATAAATGTCCTGAGGACAGTTTTGCTTTAAATTTTAGAAAAACACAATGACAAATGGTTCCAAATAAATATTTTTTCTTGGGCTGCTTCATATTGGTCCTTAGTCAGAGCTGTAAATGAACGCTTTTCCATACACCACTCTCTTCTCTGGGCTTATCTTTCCATTCATATTGCATTTTCATACTGTCTTCTATTTAATTACATAAAGAATCTATAGCATACAAAAAAAATGAGTATCCGGCTACAGAGGTCCTGATGGTTGAGGCTACCTAGGTTTGAGAAACTGTTCGGACCCGTAGAAGAGCACCAATTATAAATTTTGGATCAAGTTTCAAATTTGGGTTGCAGATTTGAGTGAAATTCAGAGGACTTTAGAGATGGCATCTAGATATGGTCCTTCCCTAACCAAGTTGCAATGCAGATGAAAAGAAATAAACCAAGAGAATGATCAAGAAGAGCAATTAAAAGCTAAATAGTTCCCTGCTGTATTAGAGCTGCAATAACCTTTTGTTGCCTTGATTTACTGCTTTGTAAATTGGGAATATCATGGCTGTTTCTGATGTTAACACAGCACTTAAGAGATAATTGGGATTGTCTACATGCTAAGTATTTCAGCCATACATGGTATTTTAATGATGATACCCAGACCTGCATATCAAAGCAGTGTGAGATCACAGTTTTGCTTACTTCATTTGAGATAAGAAAGGATGTTTTCTTCAATTTCCCATAACCCATTTCCTTTCTTCTGCTTGGAATATATGAACTTAGAAGAGCTGGTACCTGGAGCCATAAGGTAGTGGAAGTTTGGGGTGTAAAGATACTCTTGTATGAGATCACTTTCTTTCTGTAGCAACTGGATATAGATCCTTATGGTCGGTAAATTCAGTCCATTAGAAGGATTGTCAGTATCCCCAGTAATGACTGCTCTGGACAAGAAAGTTGTTGAGCCTGCTGCTCCTTTGATCTCCATTTGCATAGGTTATTCAATTAAACTAAAACCATAGAATCAGGCTGGTTTGGGTTGGAAGGGACCTTAAAGATCATCTAGTTCCAATGTCCCTGCCCTGGGCAGGACACCTTCCACTGGACCAGATTGCTCCAAGCCCCATCCAGCATGGCCTGGAACGCTTCTGGGGATGGAGCATCCACACCTTCCCTGGTCAGCCTGTTCCAGTGCCTCACCACTCTCACAGTGAAGAATTTCTGCCTAATATCTAATCTAAATCAATCCTCTGTCAGTTTAAAGCCATTCCCCCTTGTCCTGTCACTATATGCCCTTGTAAAATGTCCCTCTCCCTCTTTCCTGTAGGACTCCATTAGGTACTGAAAGCCTGCTACCAGGTCTCCCCTGAGCCTTCTTCAGGCTGAACAACCGAACTCCCTCAGCCTGTCTTCATAGGAGAGGTGCTCCAGCCCTCTTATCATCTTTGTGGCCCTCCTCTGAACTCACTCAAGCAAGGTCTATATCCTTCTTATGTTGCAGGCTCCAGAGCAGAATGCAGTACTCCAAGTGGGGAGAATCACCTCCCTTGACCTGCTGGACATGCTTCTTTCAATGTAGTCCAGCATGTGGTTGGCTTTCTGGGCTGCAAGCGCACACTACTGGGTCACAGAATCACAGAATCCCAAGGGTTGGAAGGGACCTCAAAAGATCATCTAGTCCAACCCCCCTGCAAGAGCAGGGTAACCTACAGTACATCACACAGGAACTTGGCCAGGCGGGCCTTGAATATCTCCAGTGTAGGAGACTCCACAACCCCCCTGGGCAACCTGTTCCAGTGCTCTGTCACTCTTACAGTAAAGAAGTTCTTCCTGATGTTAACGTGGAACTTCCTATGCTCCAGTTTACACCCATTGCCCCTTGTCCTATCACTGGATATCACTGAAAAAAGCCTAGCTCCATCATCCTGACACCTACCCTTTACATATTTGTAAACATTGATGAGGTCACCCCTCAGTCTCCTCTTCTCCAAGCTAAAGTCATGTTGTTATCAACTGTTGATGGGCTGCTCTCAGTCCATTCTCCATCCAGCCTACATTTGTGCTTGGAATTGCCCCAGCCCAGGTGCAGGACCTTGCACTTGTCTTTGTAGAACCTCATGAGATTTTCATGGGCCTACCTCTCAAGCCTGTCAAGGTCCCTGTGGATGGCATCCCTTCCCTCCAGCGTGTTGACCACACCACACAGCTTGGTGTTGTCAGCAGACTTGTGGAGGGTGCACTCAATCCCACTGTCCATGTCACCAACAAAGATGTTAAACAGCGCCAGTCCCAGTACTGATCCTGAGGAACACCACTGGTCTCCACTTGGACATCAAGCCAGACATCTCTGAGTGCGACCATTCAGCCAATTCCTTATCCACTCCATTGATCAAATCCATGCCTCTCCAGTTAAGAGACACAGAGGTCATGCAGGACAGTGTCAAATGCTTTACACAGGTCCAGGTAGATGATGTCAGTTGCTCTTCCCTTATCCATCAGTGTTGTAACCCTGCCATAGAAGGCCATGATTCTAACTATAACAGGGCTGGAATACTAAATACGGTATATAACAATTGGGATGTATTTCTGGGGTTTTGGTTTGGTTTGTTGGGTTTTTTTGTTTTGTTTGTTTTTTTCTGTATAAGGGTGATATATCAGGGAAAAGAGTAGAACTTTCCTTTTAACTTGTTTAGCCTTGCCTGTTCTTTGGCCACATAGGCGTTGTGCCTTAGGAGATTATTGTCTATGCAAACTTGGCTGGAAGCACATTGTACTATTACCATGCTGAGCTCAAGTTAATATATGCTGCCTCTTGGTAAACCTTGCTAATTTGGGTTCAGCGCTGTGCTAACTTTAATTAAATGGCTTCTAATTCAGAGCTGGCTGATATCTTGGCTCCTATCCCTATTCATGGGAAGAGTGAAATTTCTCTGCCCAAAGTGATGTGACAAATCCAAACAGTTACCACTGAAGTTCTTTACTGAGTTGGCATAACTTGGTGCAATGATTATAGTGGCCTGACTTAATAGAACCAGTGTGAATGTGTTATTAGTATTTGCACCAGATGTCACGGAGGCAGGGAAATGTACATTAAAACATTGCATCCTTTAGCCAGAAACATGAAGGAAGATACTTTATCTGCTGTGTTTTTTACCTCCAGAAAGCTGCCACGACAGCAAAAAAACCCCAACACCCTAAGTAAATAATATAAACTATGCATGAGACAAACAGTCAACAGTGTCATAAATCTAACCAAGAATGTGTTTTGATTTGGATTGAGAATTATGTGATCTTCCTGATTGTTTCTTGTAATAATAATCTCTTTTCTGTTTTAAAATATTGATGAGAGCAGTTGACATCTGCCAAAAGCACATGATGTGTCAGCCTACCATAAACTCCTTGTCAAGTGTGGGCAAGTGTCAAAATGCTAAATGTAGCATTAATTGATTGGTTTAACATACCAGAAAAGCAGAATTGCTCCATACGATGAAAACTCTCATTTTTGCTATTTTCAGAATATCCTTTTCAAGAGCAACTACTTTATGTCTGATCAATGACCAGTCAATGAAGATGAATTTCATATTCAAATTATTTTAATTACTTCTGCAGAGGGTAATTGGCACAATCAGCAGAGGCTAGCAGGTCATCTGGGAACATTTATTTTGGCAATTTATCTCTTCTCAAAATGTCAATATTAAATTATTTTTGTTACAAACTCTATATATATATGTACAGCTATAGTAAATGTAAGTGTTTTCTAGGAGAACTTGGGACCTCAGGGTTCATGAGTTTGATCTGACTACTAAAGGCAAACTGGATGTTAATGTAACATTTCAAATACTATCATCTGAAGTCTTTCGTAAAACCAATATGTTTGTATTGTAGCACAGGCCTGTATTTATGTAATGAGAAAGGATAATGTGCTCAATAAATATTGAAGTTCTTGGCCTCCTGCTGAGCGTTTGATATTGAAGCGTACCTAGTTATAGAGTTTGAAATTGATGCCTTTTTTCATTCTGGGCTGAATTTGCACCTTTGCTGCAGTAATTTCACTTTGTATCTATCTCTGCACATAATTATTGTGAGACTGATTCAACAGGGGAACAATAAAGACAGATACAGAGAGAGTTCTGCCTAAACAGCAGGCAGTATTGTATTATTTTAATGAAATCAGAAAGTTTGAGGAACTGAAATAGTAAACATTGCAAAATGCCCAAACCAGGACTTCAGGCAGTTGTTCTCTGGTCCTCTGTTACCCTCACAGTATTTGGAGCTAAATTTATGTGAAGTGAGTGTAAAAAAAGAAGCAGACTTTTGGCCTTTGTGGTCTCTTCCACAGAGTGAGAAATCCTATATTATATTAATCCTATATTAATCACCTGTAGCCTCCAAGCACTTATGTGCTAGTATGGATACCTGAGTAAGGAAATGTACCAATGGTGTAAGACAGGCTTGTATCTTCCTAACCCTACGCTCAGTATCAGTTCCTCCTTACGTATGAACTCTTCTGAGAACTCTTGTTTGGCACCAAAGCAAATGGACCCAGAAAGACAACTGGCTCCTTTCATTCTGCAATGAGTCATCATCGTTTTAAGTCATAAGTAGCTATAATCTTTTGCTCTGTGAATGTGTGTATATTTTAGTGTTGAAATGCCCCCAAAACATGATTATTTTACATTGGAATAATAAGCATTTTGAGGAGACATTCATAAACTGAGCATGTCCTTAGACCCTTGGAAAGTGTCAAAATGCAAGTACTTTGAGGACTTAATAATTTAGCAACACTCCTAGATTTGAGAGTATGTTGGTGGGCCCCTAACAGGCATTTCACTTTGTTGGCATCTTCTGAGAGCAGTCCATGTCGACTGTGCCCACAGGAGAGTCAGACCTTAGGCATAATCCTACTGAGAGTCATTGACATGAAGCAAGTTCTTTAATTACGAGCAGTGCATTTTTCACTCATGAAATTTTGGCCCCTTTGAAGCCAATAGTTCTGCTGTCATGTTACAGTGCGGACGGTGCTTAAGCCCCGAATGTGCAATAACGTAAGTGGTTGAGTTCAGAAAGGAGCATGAGAACTAGCTGTTCCACAGAAGTCAGTGGGCACATGGGAGTGGTCTGGGTTTCTGGGAGGTTGGTTTGCCAAGACACATAGGAAGTTCCCCCCATTTCAGCTGAGACTATGTAATGCATTTCTCCTTTGTGTAACAGCAGATCTCTCCCAGTGTCCTTATTATGGTTCATTCAATATAAGAACAATAAAAGTGTACACAGAGGCCCAGCTACTCAGGCACTGTAGATCCATTGACTTCAAGATCTGCTGAAAAATCAAAACAAAAGCATGCACAGAGGGGTCTTCAAACTTTATCTATAGTTAAATATATATATATATATATGAAAGTCTCTGCCAGTTCAAATCCTCATACTATATGATATGATGTAAACTGACATGCCACCACTGATGTTGCCAGACTTGCATCAGTCACGAACCTGATTATGTCATGCATTGGGCCACTGGTGCCAGAGATGTAAAATGAAATTCCAGACAGTGCAGTTTTTCAGTGTAGTGAAACCAGAGCTTTTTCAATTCTTATCAGCTCACTTTTTTAGAACACATCACCTCCTAAAATCCCACTTTGATTTTACTACTTGGCTCAATAAAGGGGCAGAGTGGCCAATGCGATGATGAAAGATTTTTATATGGAGTTAGTATTATTTGAGATTATCAGTAAGTCTCTCTCTCCCAGCACTTTAGATGTTGAGGTTTTCCACACATATTTCTCTGGGATGTATCTTTTTTAGACATTATCACTCTCGATGGTCTTTCACAAAATATGTTTCCAATTTCTTCTTCCTAAGCAGCAGAAATGTTGCAATCAGTTTTCTATGGAAAAAAGCTATGGTCTACATTAATTTCAGATGTTGTACCCCAGCAGCTACAGCTGTCATGTGTGTTGTCAGTGAGAGAGTGGATTGCTCCACTCACTGGTTGTTGGTCTTTGCTTGGTCCTCTGACTCATAAGGATCTTCTGCTATGGTTGTTTTCCAACTGCAGTTGTCCTTTTTCCCTTCTTTCCCCACTGTTATTTCTGTACACTTGCCTATTGATTTGCTTCTCTTGGATAATTTTCCTTCTGCAGGATAATAGGTGTCTATATTCCTGATACCTTTTTCTTTAGTTTGTGCCGTCTTCACTGCCCTTCACTTTGTTGAACTCATTTACATCTCTGTAAGGAGCGGGAGAAAAGTAGCAGCCCTCAGTGCTCCATTTGCTCCTCTCATTGCGCAGGTGTAAATGACAAGATATGAGATTGTCAGGAATTAGGTCTGGCTCAAGGTACGCAGGCAATGAATTGTGCTGGCTATTTGAGGTTCAAAAACTACCGTGAACTGTCAGTTTTCATGTTGTGCAGTGATGCAGTGATACGGAATAGCATAAAATCTTACTTTGATCCACAGTCACTACATATTTGCGTGCTGTAGGAAAATATGGACAAACCGGAATTTAGAATCATGTTTATAAACCATGAATTGGGCAATATTGACTCTTAGATATAAGGTTTTGCTACAAACAATTCACATTACTCTGTACATATTGTTTTGATGGTAAACATTTCAGTCTTCTGTGGGTTCCCAGATGTAGGTTAGTACTGCTGACAGGAAGAAGTTTTTACTACAGCTGTCCATTCTTCCCTCATTGCAAGGGCATTCATTTGCTCGCCTATCATCTTATGAGCTGTAGATATAACACCCTGATGTATCAAGAAAAGTGGGAGCCTGTTCACTGTTCTGGCTTAGAAACTGAGGTCACCCAGCAACTGATGTAGGAGTAGCTGATATTTGTGTGGCCATGGAGGATTGGGACTTCAGACAAGAGGATGGAGAGCGGAGGATGGCAAACACCACAACTGTTTCCTGGTAAACCGTCCTGCTTGCGTATCAGATCCGTATGTGTAGGTATACCTTCAGTCTGTTAGTTATTTTGAATTTATTAGCAATTCTGCCCACTTATCCAGGCTTCCTTTCACAAATCCAGTGCATCTCAATGTGTTTGTTTAAGATGGGCCTGAACAGTCCAGTTCTCTTAGCCTGTCCTCATAGGAGAGGATCTTCAGTCCCTTAATGTTCTTCACGGCCCTTTGCTGGACTCTTTCCAGTAGCTCCAAATTCACATACATTTTAAGGGTAAAATTTAGCCCTGTGGCTTTTTTGTTTGTTTTTTTTTTTTTTTTTTTGTTTTAATCACTCTGGCTATTTCAGGAACACTTAAAGAGGAAAAGTAATGAGAAAATAAGAATATCTAATTTACTCTCAATTTCTTTTTTTCCTGCTAGATCTGCTTAAGAGGCTGTGGTCTTGATCTAAGTTATCTAAGAAATGAACAAAGGAACAATTTATATGGCAGATTAATGAGTGAGAGGGGCTTTGGTAATATGGCAGTAAGTACCATAGAAATGTTATAAATACCTAAAAATTCAGCACAGAGAGGCATGGGCAAAACTCCAAATGGTCGTCACTATTGTAAGATGGAAAATAAAACCCTTAATGGGCAAAACCTCTGCCTGTTATTGGTAAGAAGCACTAAAAGTAGCCATTCTTAGGAGCACTTGTGGTTGACTAGCACTTGTTATGCTACAGGAGAGGAGTAGTAGTCCTGAGGAAGAGGTTTTTCTTTGTCATATCAGCAGTTTCAAGTAGAGTGCAGATGCTTTATGCTTTCAGGCTTGGTTACATTAGAAGATGTATTGAGCACAGTGTAGAGGATTTTTGTTTTAAGTAAGTGATGTGCTAGGAATTAATGGTGTGATGAGAGAAATGAGTGAAATTTTGCTTCTCTGGCTTGTAGAAACTACAGGCACTTTTCCCTTTTGCATGTGTTTCTAATTGAGATAGGTGTAAAGTCAGATATTTTCACAGGAGTAGCACAGGCCAGAGTGTACAATAGCAATTAAGTATCGAGTGTGCCTATGACTAATTAATTAGTGCCATAAGGAAACATATGTTTTGGCTCCTTCCTGGAGCCAATTACCACATGCCTGTGTTATAAGGCAGAAGGAGAAGCGGCCCCATGCTGAAATAGAAGTTCATTACAAAACAACATGCCAAAGAAGGAAGCAAGTACATGCTGACCAAGCCAGCCAGTACAGAGCCACAACAAAGGAAAAGATTATCAAGGAAATTTGTGCTCAAGCTGCCTTCAAGGGACAGCTTCAGATCATAGGTGCACTTGCACAGTTGTTTTTGTAAATTAGTGTACAATGCTTAAACATATGGTAGGGTGGAATATGGCCCATAGCTGAAAAAAGCATTTAACTTTCTTCTAATGACCCCATCAAGGCTGGAATGGAGATAGGTTTTGGTACTTGCTTTTATTTTTTTTTTTTTTTTTGCTTGGTTTGGGTTCATATTTGTATATTTACAGTGTCACTTTTATTCATTCTGTGCTCAGTCCTGCGCTGTGGTACTTCTGGTTGTCTTCCCAGCCATGAAACAGCTCATTCCTCTTGAGAAGGATTCTGAGTAAAAATGAGCGAATAGTTTGCTTCAGCATCACCGTGTGCAATGGGCTTCTGGCCAGAATACTTATAGAGAAAGGACCCAAGTCCAAACTCACCAGCTGACCTAAGAGCAGGGGTTTGCTCCCTTCTGCAGTTCCCAAAGACAGCAGGGACTTCCCAATTCTTCCTCACTTTTAGGGGCTGCAGAGGTGGTCCCTTCCTGGTCTTTGGTCTGCTGGGATTTTGTTATTCCCAGAATATTGTCTCCTTGAAAGATGCTTCTTCAGATGATGTAACCAGGATTTAAGATACAGTTGCAGAAGTCAAGTACAATTATATGGCTTGGTTATATCTGCCATGTAAATTACTTTTGAAGCAGCATTAAAAATAGGGTGCTCTCAGTCACTGAGAATATGGACAGAATTCAGCTGCAGCTTGGCAACTGAATGTTGGCAGAAATTTTGCACCATATTCACTGAATATTTGCACAAGCAGGGATTACATCAGTGACAATAGTACAAATTGGTATGTTAAATACAGGAATGCCTACTAGAAAAATAACAGCAACTGGTAATGCCTTCCAGTTCTGTGATTTGCTTCAGACTTAGCTTAGGTATTATGTTACCCATCTCATGACACAATGATGTGGCAAGCACAGGTATGTTTAAAATAAGTCTCTTCAGCATTCTTCATGCTTCCGTTCTCACTTTGCATCAGTATACCTCACCAGATACATTGCTACCCTATGATACTTATAGCAGATCTAAATGAACAGGATTTAGAAATCTTTGACCTGGCTTTGTGGTGAGAATACTCATGAATACAAATCCATAGTTTGCTCACACTTAACATAATCCAGGTACACATTTTTCCTGTGCACTCGTTCATGGGAAATGTAACACAGATGAAAAACCCATATAAGCTCATGGGTTTTATATTTGACCATCTGTGCTGCTTGCTGCCAAGAAAAAGTCTTTTGCCTTTGCTCCTATCATTTTATTGGCACTCTTGGCAGGTTAGGGTTTTATTAGATTTTTTATTGTTTTACCTACTTCTAGTCCTTGTCTCCCCTCTTTAGATCCATGGCAGTATTTTAAGAATTATGCCTTCTTCTTTCCTGCTGTTTTCTTGCATCCTGTTCAGTCATTTTATTTCTCATCTTGACAGCTGCTGTCCCCTCTGGTTTTCCTGCTTCCACCTTGCGGCTTTTTAAAACTGCTGCTTTAAACCTGAGCACTCCTCATTTCTCCCCCACTTCCTCTGCATTAACATTAGGGATCCGTGCATCCAGCGGCAGGCCTGTTGAGGCCATGGATCTCCAGGGATCACCCTGCTGCATTAGCAGTTATCTTCACATTTGCTTATTGCAAGTGTGCTGTTTAGAGCTTGAAGGTGACTCTGCCCCTGTTGTCCCTGCCGAAGAGGGCAGTAATTAGTGGCAGCTCAAACAGGCAGCACCAAGAAGTAAAGAACACCTGGCCAACATCATCTAGAACTGACACTTGCTTCCATTTCTGGGTTTGTTGAGGGTTATCTGTGTTCCTGTGAGCACAACCCATCTGGAAAACCCAGGGAAAGCCCAGCTCAGGCAGTGACCAGCTCTCCCCAGCAAACAGACTCATCATCTTCCCCAGGGGGGAACATTCTTCCCCAAAGGAGGTGTCTTTGGATCTGCCCTGAGCAGCATGGTATGATCTGCCTGATGCCCAAACTCCTGTTTCGAGGGCAGCTAGGGATGCCTGTGAGTGGACTCATGGGGGCTGGCTTTGCTGGTGCTCTGCCAGGGGTCAGCCCAGATGTGCTGCTGGGCATCCTTGAGTCTGGCCATGCTGCTCGTGGTACGGTCAGTACTCGCTTGGAAGTCCAGTCCTGAAGGTCAAGCTCTGAGGCATCCCTGCACCTTGTTTATTCATGTGCAAAAGCTGCTATTTGTGCTCTTTGCTTTTAATTTTTATTTCTAAACTCCTTTAGCAGGGCACTCTTGTACAGTTTAAGATGAGCCTCAAGGCACTCTTGGTGTATTAATGATACTACATGAAGGTACTGGGCATAAACAGGAAAGGCCTTGGCATTCTTTCAAAGAACAAAAGTTCAGTCCTTGATCCAGAAACACAATTGCTACTCATAGAATTATCACTGCAAAAAATCAACAAAGGTTTCTTTCAAATCATCTTCAGTTGTCCAAGCTCTGATCCACATAGCTGCCTGTACTGTTTCTTGGCATATCTGTAATCAGAGGGTGCATCAAATAGGTAAACAGTTTATCACATCCTTAGAAAACCAGACAGAAAAGAAAAATCAAGATCATGTTCAAACCCCATTTAACAAAAACTCATCAAATAAAATTACTTGCAGTAATTGTGGTCTCCTGGATTTTGATTTTTTGCCAGACAGTATTATTTGATGTGCTCAGAAATGAAGAATTGGTATTCCAGTGGCACAATATATCATAGCAACGTCAGAGCCATTTATAGCCTGTGTGGCTGAGTTGCACATGACGTTTAAGAACATGTTCTGTTTAAACACACTTAGTTGTGGGGTTTTTCATGTTAAGCATTATCAGGGATAACAATATTTCATTGGAGGCAGATGACTATCCAGAAACATAATTAATCATGATTATTTATGTCATACCTAATTATCAGGAAGTAGCTCCAGGGATACACTTCAGTTATATTTCAGAACCATCACACTATAATTACTTTGCTTTGTATTAAATATTCTTCCCATACTCTTGAAGAAGTTTACAACATATTTATGAGAAGTAAGGTCAAAGAGATAGAAATAAGTAATGCACAATCAGATAATAAAAATATATGCATTTGGGAAAATGCTGAGATTATAAGGGAGTGTAATAATTTCATCGCCTTTATAATTAGGTAAGAAAGAATGGCTGCCTACTGTCGTTTTTAATATGTGAGCACACAACGTAACAGCACGGGCTTTAAAACATAGGGTTTTAAAATTCTGTTAATGTAGTGTAAAGTGGATTAAAAACTGGAAAAAACGAAAATAATCCCACCTGAGGCTCTGAATTCTCAAAGACTTTTCATTTGTGAATTTTGGAAGCTATTTTTCAGTGAGGACCTTTCATATTTTAAGGAGTTTCATAGCTTCTGGTGTTGCTGTAAAAAATATTTAGATGCATTTCTGGCTTATTATTTGTAGCCCATTGTGTGTAATTAAAGCATTTAATAGGAGTTGTAAATAGGCAATGTACCTGAGTATGTATGTGTGTAATTTACATTCCTGGTTGTTAAAGGTATTAAATACCTTTAAAATGTACAAAGAATATGACTGAATATAAGACCTCAAAACATGCACATACCTGTGGACCTAAGCTATTATTTTATTGAAGGGCATACCACACAACAAAGTCATTCCTGTATAAATGAAAACCTGGACATTTATTTTTACAAATAAGGGTTTTTTTCTCCCTTGTTTTTGTTATAAAAAGGACAACAACATATTTTCAGCACCGCTATAGCCAGAGGCTGTTTTTGGGAACTCGGTTCTTGCATAACAGATTTGCAGAACTATGCTGGAATGCATATCATTATTCCGTCTGGGAAAGTAGGTTGGGGGGCTGGGTTGGCTTTGGGGATCCTTTTTGGTCTGGGTTGTGCTTGGGAAAGTTAGGTATGACCAGGCCCAACATTTACAGTGTACACAGAATAGGAGCTTAGTGGTAACTCATTCAGTACGTAGTTTTGGTGTGTGCTTAATGTTAATGCTGAAGTCTACAGACCTCAATTCACACGGTTACCACGATGGGTATGGTGAAACATGGTTTGTACCAAGACCAGAAGCCTCAGTGGAGCTCTTGTTGAACAGACTCATGCTGGCTTCGGTGAACTGCCCTTGGACTAAACACTGCCATCCAGCTGTCATGTAGCAAGTGCTGCATCTCCTCTTGGTTTTGGCAGGAGAGCTTTAGGATCTGGGTAGTTTCACTCTTTAGGCCTAATCTTGCATAGATCCCATTGACTTCGGAATGATGTTTTATTTATGTTTTATGAGGTATTATTCTCTTTGCAAAATTATTCAACCTGCTTAAATACTAAGAAAAATTAGTAACAGAGTGATATTTTAAATGATGAAAATGAATGCCTCACGTTAGGGTTCAAAGTCAACAATCTGCTCTTAACACTGGGGCAGACAAAGTCGGAAATTATCTGCTAATATTTAACTTAGAGACAGCCTTCAGATAGACTCCATTATGGTTTAATGACAGCGCACTGTTTATCTAAACCGGGGATGAAAAGCAATGTGTACATTTGAACTGCCACCTACGTCTTCTGTGAATAATCATATGTGAAAGTGAATGTTACCTGGGGAAATATTTCCTTAACAAATGTCAGGTTTCCCCACCTCCTATCCCAAAAGGTATTTTTCTTCTCTGCTTCCTAGCCTTAGCTGGAATTTTCTTTTCACCTGTTATTTGGAACATTGTTAGAACAGAAGGCAAAGTGTTTGGGTAATTGAACATTCCATTAATTAAACCAACTGATACTGAAAGCCGGTGTTATGAATTGACCGCTTTCACTTGTCATTTTCCCCCCTCTATTTTTGTCTGCTTCCTTGAGATTTCTGAGCATTAGTGTCTAAGTGGTGCACTGCCTGTTGCTGCTGATGGACAGGAGCAGCCATCCCTTAATAAAGCACTAAGGCAGAAACAATGATCTAGTGACTTTTTGGAGACTATTAAATGTCTCATTTTAATCTTTTTCTCCCAATGTACCAGCCTCCAAAGGCAACCCCCAGGTAGGACGCAGTGAAGCTTATATATCTGATGTTGATTCAGCTTACACTGAGGCGAGCTGTGGCACTTCCTGGAGCAACATTTCCTGACGGGAGTGGTTGAGGTGAGAAGCTATCCATCTCCAAAAGGCTTAGGGGACTTCAGCTACCAGCAGCACATGGGAGAAGGGGGTAAGAAAAATAAAAAGGGAAGAGAATTCTGCCAAAGGGAAAAGTGGTCTCACCTAAGCTGAACACGCTATTTTTTTCCAGAAGGAGCAGCCTTGAGTCTGGGTCTAAACCCTCGCCACCTCCCGGTGGCTGATTTAATCCATGGGCTCTTCATACGCCGGGGCTGGGTCAGGCAAACACCTCAGCTTTTCCTTTCCTAAGTAGCTTCCACTGATTCGACGTGTGTCCCATAGCCACCAGAAAGGTGTAGCTCAGTTCTGGCTGACAAGGAATGGGGAACAGAATGTCTGTTATAGAGAGGGATCGGCCGAGCTGTCCTTTTCCAGGGACACAACAGCAGAAGGGGGATTAGTATTTTATGCATGATGTGTATGAAATGATCCACAATAGAAGTTTTTTATGAGGTAGGCGTAGAATGCTTTAAATCTATTCTTCAAAGAGAAATCCTCGGTATTGTTCTAGTGATGCTGGTAGCAGGCTGTGGTACATCCTCAAGTGTGCACAAATACGCACTGCCTTTCACTGAAGGTTTTGGGAAAAAGCGGGCACTTTTTTCCCCAAGAAGCTTTATTTGCCTGTGTGCAGCGTTGTGGAGGCTGTGGCAACTTCCGCAGTGTTGTAAGAAATTCTCCCTTGACCATTTATTTTTCCTGTTACTTTCCTTCATCTTCCATTTATTATTTTACATCTTCTTTATCTCCCAAGTTTTCTTCTGCAGAAAGAGAGGCTTAGCTTATGGCATCCATCCATGAGTTATTGGTCTCTGTGGCTGAAAACCCTGGAGTGTGACTTCAGTGAGAAATCTACTCCAAGCATAAGCTGGGAAAATAATGGCATTTCTGTCTAAAAACCGCAACCTCAATAGGGAAAAAACACAAAGTGCTGGCAAATAATCTGCTGTTTGTATACATTGCTTCCTGCCTTTTTAGTTCCAGATTTCCCAGAGTGGAAGCCCATCTTTTCCCAGACAGTTCTCTACTGCAGTCTTCCCATGACACAACAGAAGAGAGGAACTAGTTTAAAAGTCCCATCTATTTGGATTGCTGGAAAACAATGCACTAAAACACTACATATACAACTTGGAGATAATTTTAAACTCTCCCTGGAACCTGTTAGCAATTGCTGAGGCTCAGAAGAAATCCTAGTGAAAAATGCTTTTGTGTGGTACCAATTTACATATTTTTCCCAGCCATATAGTCACTATAGATAACCTTCTAGTATTTGAATATTAAGTGCACAGTAAACACCTCCCAGTGCTGATTACAGTGAATGATGTGCAGGTATCAGCTGTTCATCCCTCCTAAAGGAGGGAAATAGGGATGTTTTTATAAATGTGCACCTATGCACCAGTTTTTCTGTTAGTCTGCCTTGTCTTAAATTATTTTATGATAATCTTATGAAATTAATTGGATTATAATAATGACTTTGGTTTATTTGCATTAGTCCATGGAAGTAGTGACCTTGAACTCCAGATTCATACCAGCTACATTTAGTCATTTGGAACATGTAGGTTCTCTCGTCTTCAGTGTAGAGAGGCACTGAGTTCCAGAAGGTTATGCAGTTCCCCTGTCATAGAAAGCACTGATACAGGACATGTCATTAGAGAACCTTAGCACCTCCAGGGTCCCTTAACTTCAGTGCTTGTGTATCCTAAAACTCAAGTGTCCACACCATTATACAGCTGTTCCACAAGAGAATGAACTACATGGCTTCTAAAAGAAGCTTAGACCTCTAAGTATGAAGCTTTATTCAGGGTGCAGAAAACCTCTGATATTGTAGGATTTTTTAAAGAGTTTTCTGTAAGGACCTAATGCACTTTCGTACTTAAATATTCTTCCACTTCTTTGGCCAACGTTCACCTAGCTATCTGGCCCCTCCAGGCACAATTGGAAAGAGAGAAGAGGAGCAGTAATCTCTACTAACGACACCTGGAACCTTCTACAGGAAATAAATAACAGGGCCATGAATAATGAAGTTAAAGGCAACTTTCTGCCTTGTGCCCACTGTAAGCCCAGATAGAAGGTAATTATGGATGATGTCTACATACATGGTACCTGTATGCAAAAGGCTTCCATCAGCACCATGCCTTTTAGTTCATAGAACCACAGAATTACTATGATGGTTTGGGTTGGATCATTTAGTTCCAACCCCTCTGCCACTGGCATGGACACCTCCCACTAGACTCGATTGCTCAAAGCCCCATCCAACCTGGCCTTGGACTTTTTAGTTCAAGGGAATCAGTCGAAAGCCTGTCCTGTGTTTTTAAGTTGACAGCTGACTCAAGCCATGTAATGCAGGAGGCTCATGGCAAAAAATGTTTGGATTTTTTTTTTTTTATTTCAATAATTTATTTGTGATATTTTAAAATCAACATTTCCCTTATTAAATTTAGAAAATGTTGATTTCCATAAAATTTTCATTTAGAAATATTCGTCTGATTTACCTAGAAGGAATAATAATCTTTTGTAAAGTACTCAGATTGGAATTTTAAAATCCTGGTTTAGGTAAAAGGAAACATTTTGTTAAGCGAAAGTTTTTACTTCTGAACTTGTTGATTCACTACAAATTGCCATCAAAATGGCAAGAACAAGCAGCTAGAAGAGTTATCTACCAAATGTTGCTGCTGAAAAATGTTTAAAGACAGGAAAGTGTCTCTATTTCTAAGATGTCTAGACTAACTTCTCACTTTCTCTCCTTTTTTTTTGCCTTTTATACACTTACTAGTAGTTGGATATTTTGCTAAAGAACTACAAGTAGGTGTTTTTGCTGTTCTTAAATGCAAAACAGAATCAACCAATAATTCTGTCTGCTGTTAAATATACCTCGACTCTGGGTCATGTTAACAGTAGAGAAAATAAGCAGTATAGGATTAAGAAGTATTTTGATCAATTGAACAAGCAATTATTGATTGCTTGTTTAATTCAGCTGAAACACAATAGTACTTTGTATGATTAAACAGGAATCTTTAGTTAAGAAAATACACATCAGAGAGGGTTTTGTCTTAACTTTCTGTCTTTTTTACATCAAACTCTTTGCGGGTGTCACACTCGTCTTTTTTCCACATAGCTACTGCATTCATCCATTTTCTGTATTTATTCAGGGTTAGATACGGTGGGTACTTGGGTAGCCCGTGCAATAATTCTGAGGAGCCTCACAGAAACCATTGAAGTCAAGGGAACATCCTTCATTGACCTCAGCAAACATGTTGTTTAGGAGGGAGTTTCAGATGTCAATTGAGCATTACGATAAAGTCTTTCAAGTGTAAACTTGGTAGCTGCATATCCCCTTCTCTTTATGTCACTTCATTACATCTCATTGCAAAAGGTCAAAGCAATAGAGAGTGATACATTTCCTTTTCCTAGGGAGCAATGGCAAGGAGCTGTTGCTGAGGTTTGGTTTGCCCTGACCATTACTCTCAATGTCACTGAAACACAGCATGGAAATTAAAACACTGAAAGGAAATAGAATAATTGTGAGTTGCTGTCTTTATCTAATGAATAATGGGATCTCTTCCTGAGGTTGGTGACAAGCTCTGACTGAATGTGGCTGACTCTTAGAAATGTCTTTTTCTTTTCAATCTGGATCTTTATATCTGAGTAATTATGAAATCTCCAGAGCAGGGAACTCTTCAAATCAAACATATGCACTGCAGCAAAATATTAATTCAGCAAACACGACACTAGGTAGCCCATAAGTCAGTTCGTAACTGTCTCCTCTGTAACTCCGCAGTATTCTTTTCCTGACCCATAAATGTCACTCAGGAACACAAGGTATTTTCCACTTCCTAAACCATAGAAACTTTACATCCCTGCATCCAAAAGCTTGAATTTTTTTTAATAATTCTATTCTAAACTGTAGTAAAATGCTGAAAATTCATAAACTCCCAATGAAAAGGGGCACTTGTACAAAGTTGAATGTGAAGTTAGCCAGGACACAATTCTCTGCTTAAAACCAAAGCACTTGTGCAGGAATTTGTGTCTTATTATTTTATCTTGTGTTATACAATTTTATAATACATGGTAATATGGAATATGTATTGAAATAGGAACTTATTTTGAAGCTGAGCATCAAAAGAATTATTTTGGGGAAACCTGAAACCCTCTACTTTTACTGTGCTAAAAAGAAAGATTTTTTCCCAAAATCGAAGCACTTTTCCAGAACCTGTCAAACTTAAGGAATCAGCATGTTCCCTTGGGATATTTTCTAGTAGCTCTAGTTTTCTGACTGCAAGAGTCTCGCACAGCAGTGGCCGCTATCCTGATTTGGGTTTTAGATGCTGCCACAGTGTAGAGAATAATAACAAATAATAATTGTAAGTGGAAAAAAGAAAAAAACAGGAGAAGTATGAGTTAGCTTTTGTGCGGGGAGCAGCGTGCCTCCAAACTTTCAGTTCCCCTGTGGTCAGGTTCCGTTTAGCACTTAGACTGCTTTTATACATATATATGTTTTTTCCTGAGCTAACAAATATTTCTTCTTCTCCTTAAGGATGGATTTTAGGTGTGAATGAGCATGAAGGCAGTGTGTGTGAGAGGTCTGACTTCAGGGGTTGCTGATTCCTTCAAAAACATTTAAAAGTAGCTTAGATAAGTGGAGGTAAAAAACGCTAGGAAAGTAATGTGACACTGGCAGGAGAGAAGGCTTTGGAGGCCTCATCTCAAAAGGAACAGTCGACTAAAATTCACTGTTGAACTATTGGGGAAAGAGTGCTAAGAAGGAAGAACAAGCAAACCCTGGCTGTCTTGCAAATGTCCTATTTTCATATACATATATACTGCATCAAGGTTCTCCTTTTGCCTCCCCTCATCTTTCCAGATCTATTGCTGCGGACGAAGATTTCTATAGAGGAAGTGAGCAGCACAAGGAATTAACCTTGTGCCCATGAATTAAGCAAGCATTTCACTGAAAAGGGAAAAAGATGAAGAAAAAGATAGAGGGAAAGAGAGACAAATCAAAAAACATGCTAAGTTAGTTGATAGACCGTGGTCTCTATGACGTAGAAACAACAATGATCACTTAGCTGCTGGTATTTGAAATGGAAAAAACTAGTCCTCTACAGATCAAAGCACCAAAGGAGAAAAGCAGCAAGGAAAGGAAATGTTCATATTATTAAGCCAGTTAAAAAGCCTGCATTATCTGAGTGTCTACCTGAAGTTTGGAACTAGCAGCATTACAAAGGTGGGAGTAGGATTAGTTTTGCATTAGAAATAGATGTAGGTCTTTCTGATTGTATGAAACTGTCTCTGCAGCCAGCTGATGGGGAGCAACCGCTGCCTGAGAAGCATGCCCTCTGTGAGACCACAGCGTGACAGTGTGGTGCTGCCAGAGAGCGCCGACTCACGTGGCGTACCCGTGCTCTGTCGTCGTGCCAATGCCATGAGTATTTCTGAGCTGTAAATTGATTTAAATACACCCATAATGACCTGATGCATCAAATAAATCAAAATGCGTTACAGAGGCAATAAAGGTGTGTTAGAAACTGTGATAGATTTTCTTACTCACTCCCTTTGGCATTCAGGCGCATTTTCAGTGGCTGAGCACATGCCAATATCTGGGTAAAGTGAGTGAGCAGTGGTGTGTCATGAAAAGATGCAAAAATCTTTCACACTGACTATTCAGCAGGCTGCTTCTGGATTAAAGAACAGCTGGGTGAAAACAGACTACATTGTGTTATGTTACCTACGAATATGTATTTAAATGGCCTAGAAAGCCACGCTAAAAGAACACATGTACATGTGTCTCTGAGATCATGCTGATTGATGCCAGGGAGTGCTGACCTGACCTCAGCACACCGTGTCTGCCTGTGTAGCATTTACTAATAATGACATACTGTGCTTCTCCTAAACCTGGTGACACTGCTGCCTTTGGCTCTACTCAAGTCAGTAGGAAGAAAAAACATTCAGGAGCTTATCCCCTTTCTTCCTTTGAATTCAGCTTGGGTTACCTTTCCTTATTTTGGTGGCTGTTGCCAGCAAGCTGTCCAACTTTATCGAGGTGCCAATGCTAACCGGGCCAGGAAAAGCTATGCTTTTCTTTTTGGCTCAGCACTGAGCTCCCCTTCCTAGACTGCTGACATCTCTTACCAGATGTTAGCAGTCGTATAAGGAAGCTCAAGGTGAGAAAAAGGGTTTAGAAATTGGGAGCGAGTTTCGGAAAGGACTCAAAAATATGGCGAATCATAAATACAGAAAAGGACAAGTGTTAGGGAAGAGTTTATAGGAATGAGCAAAGAAGTCTGTGTTTGAGGAATGCAGAGCTACATAATGTATCTTCCCAAGAAAAGCAAGAGACTGCTTATATGTGTGCAGAGATCAGGACTGAATGGAGAGAACTGAAGAAGGTTGCATGGGCTAGGATTGGAGGCTGAGGAAGGACAGCTGGGCAAAGTAGCAGAGAGAAGCTGAATTCCTGGCTCTTTTATAGGCTCTTGGCATGGCCCAAGAGGCATTGATTCGTCTTCTCGTTACTTTTCCACTTATGATGTCCCTATTTTGTGGAGTTGTTGGGCCAAGAAATATTCATCTGACATTATGAGGTCTTCAAAGGGCTTTGATGGTAAGGTAAGTCTCACATAGGTGGGACCCATCTATCTGCACGGTCCTGTAGCATCTGGTCAGTGTGTGTCTCTGGAAGGGAGCAGGACAGAGAGGCCTGTGTGCCTCATGTCTTGGCTAACAGATTTGGAGCCCAGGCAGCAGAGGCTCAGATGGTCAGAATAGAAATCTCTGAAGATCCGGCCTGGATCTGGAATTGCAATGGCAGAGGACAGGATAATTCATCTATTTGTAGACAGAGGGGATAAGGATATGAATCTGAGTATGTACAGGTCATGTACGTGCATGAATAAATGTGGTGGAAAGGGAGGTTGCAAATGCAAGTAGATTCTGGGACAAGGCAGTAATGCATGTAGGAGAGGTTTAGAGAAGGAAAGGTTGCCACGAGAGGAGGCTGTCTGATGAGAGGTGGGAATCAGTGGGTTTATGCCTGTGGAAAGGGGCTATGTGATAATTTTGGTGATAGAAGAGATAGGGTAAGAGAGAAGATGGAGTAGGGCAGAGAGGGAGCAAAAACAAAGAGTCATAAAATGGGAAGCATGAAAGCAAGAAAAGAGCTCTCTAGAAGGAGGGAGAAGTGCTGAAAAACATAGGGAGCAAAAAAAAAAGTAAAAGGTAAGATAAGAAAAGCAAAAAGAACAAATGGCAACCACTGCTGCACTGGGTGGAAAAAAAAAACCAACACATTAAGGAAAAATTAATTTAAAAGGTATCTGGAAAGATGAAAGATGTCAGAGAGAAAAAGAACAGAACAGAGTGAAGTAGCAAAGAGAAAGAGGGAGACAAAGTACATGTAAATGAAGCTTTTAATTAGCGCAAAGGATAGAGATGTCTGCAAAGAAAAAGGAAAAAAAAAGAATATGGATGAAATATCAGAGGCACTCATTTATGTAGGTCCCTTCAGGCTCAGGTTTTTATGCCTCTTTCACTACTGACATTTTAAAGTTGAACACAGTTCTCCCGTCTTGGTCGTTCTGGCCATTCCGCCCCGCTGTGACTGTGTATATCATTGCTCTGGTAGAGCAGGATGATGTAATGCACGTTTTCCGCTTTTCTGTTTGTATCTTTTCTCATTTTTTATCATTGTTTTCTACCGACACTTATTCTGCTGTTGAAACAATCTTTTCATCTGTACTGACTGAGGGCTTCTGAATGACAACTCCTCTTTCATCTGGGGGATTTTTTTTGTAGAGCTGTTGGCACCCAATCGCTGTGCATTTGCTCTGCAGCTCTCAGCACCACTTACCATGCACACCTCTCAAGGAGTGACATCTCTTTCTAAGGAAACAGCGGTGGTGAAAACTTACTCAGTCTACATTTGCCATGAGTTTGTTCATGGACAATATGTCTTATGAACACTGTTGCAGCCTATTTTTCACACAGATGACTCCTATGAATTAGCTTTTGTCAGACAGACACAGAGTCATCAGTTCCCATTCCGGTGCCTGACACTAGCACAATCTGTGGGTTTGAACGCAACACTAAAGAAATTGGATTATAAAACACATCTGTCTCAGAAACAGGTTTAGTTAAAGGTAGTAAAATATAATGAAAATCTGAAAGCCCTGATAACTTATTTTTGCTGTTTTGGAAAGCTTGACAAGGTGTTTTGCATTGTAACTTCCTCCAATTCCATGTTCCTCTTAGGGTAGCTAATGTAATGAAGGAGGCAGAAAGGTGGATAATAGGCCTGCCTTCAGCATCTGAAAGGCGGCATGGATTTGAGCATAGTTTTGAAAGGGAGCCACAGGTTTGCTGTATGGCTGTCTGCTACGCTTTTGCAGGCTCTGAGTGAATTTGACACGCACTATGAAAACTTTCCAAAGTAAATTTTGCATGGAAGGGTTATAAGGGAGGCACCATTTGACCCAGCTCATTAAACCAAATGGTAAACTTGGGATCATAACTGTGTGACTTTTATAAGTTTAACTGAAGGGATGACCCCAGCGTGGACATGGGCACTTGAACAAATGTCGGTCTAGCTAGCACAGGAGCAAATGGCAGTGGAGATATGGTAGTCCAGACCTCAGAACCAATGGGTCCTGGGAACTTTGTCCATCTCATAGCCAATCTCATGTCACCTTTTCTTCAGTGCGTGGGTCCTGTAGGTGATTACACATGTGGGAGAATCTTTATCTAGCCATAAACAGAAGATAGGATGTCAGAATGGCTGGCCATACCCAGTGTGCATTTTCCCCTCACCCTCAGAGACAGTGAGATGATGCTAACCCCAGGTGCATGTCATGTAGAGCAGGCCCTGCTTCTGCCTGGGCACTCTGCCTCTGAGAGTACAGTGGGAAGAAACAGCCAAGACTTGGGTTTTCAAAGGCATGTGAGAAACTGGACACCCAGAAATACGGACTTGCTTACGGTCACCACTGGTAAGATGACACATGAAAGCTGCTTGAAGACTGTGAAGGTCTGTTAAGGTCTGTACTTCCCTGTGTTGCATGTGATGCATGTCACACAGATGACATTTTTGTGTGGCTGTGTACATCCCATTATGTTAAAGGGATAATTATTATCCTTTTCTCACTCTTCTAGCTATGTAATCATATATTTCTGTATATAGGGAACAGTAGGTAAGGGGAAAATTAAGTGTGGCTGTTTTTACACATACAAATACATACATATATGTGTGTGTGTGTATGTGTATATATATAAAGTTATACTACAATAAAGCCAGCCTGGCCAAACTGTTTGTCTGCCTCTGGGAGATTTTGTATTAAGCCTTGTGTTCTTACCAGCCTCACACTGATCTCAGATAAGCAAGCTGCACCTTTGTGAACACAACAGAAGAAAATCTATTGTTCTGATGTTTATCTATTTGCATATTTAGAAAGAGGAGTGATCTCATTCTCCATTCATTGCCCTGGTTTATTCTTCAGCTTATCTCTGAGTACATTTTCTTTGACCATATCTCTGATGCAGATACTGAAAGTAATCTTAATGAGTGGAAACCCACTGGTTATTATTAAAGCTGTTTAAGCGATGTAAGGTTTCATTTTCTTGTGTAGGCTCCTCTTATTCTTAATTGTAATGATCTCATTCCCTAAAGTGTCTGTGCTTCCATTATTAACTCCTATTAATAACTTGTATTAATAATGCACCATACAAGTCTCAGTCTGTACTGAAACACAGCAAAACAAACCTCAGACAGGGAACAAACACTCTTCATGTTTTGTTTTAAAAGAAACCAGAAATATTCCACTTACAAGTAAAGCCAAGGACAGTATTGCACCGGATTCTCCATCATGCTGGTACCTGACCCTTCTTGTCCTACCAAGAAGCACTGAACATTTCCTCAATAAGCATTGGAGAGGACCTACCTTGGAAGGATGAGGTACTTGTGGCATGAATTGGGAGTTAAGGCCAGACCGCCCTTGTGAAGGTGCAATGCCAAAGCTGGAACCCTGACTGTGGTATCTTTAGTTGTAAAAATTGCAAGTCTGCCCTGAATTTCTCCAAGACTGCTATAGAGCAGAATGAGCTCATAGGGGTGTAAGATACAGACAGCAATTACACCATACGTCTCTGCATCAAACTGTCACTGCCACCCTGCTGAAAACAGAAGCACTGGTTCAGTGAAAGGCAACACTGACTTAGCACCCACATCACTGCAGCAATCTATCACTGTATATATGAACCACACTATGATGCCACCTCTGTAGTCCTCATGCAGGAGACTCACTGCCATTCAGCCATTGCATTAAGCCTCCATCCAGGTGTGCATGGCTGGGCAGAGACCATGGTCAGGGGAAGAAATGCTGGGCTTTGTTCTGCAGGCCCCAGAGCTCACCATCCCCTCAGGGCAGCCTAGCCAGGGGTGGAGACTGGAGCAGGAGAGAGGGATTGGAATGCACAAGAGGCAGTAGCAGAAGGAAAGCTGTGCTTAAATCCTCCTGGAGTGTGTGGACAGTCTTTTGCTTTACTAGTACATAAAAAATTCTGTTTATCATTATTTCTAAAGTTAATCTTTTTATCTCTATCCATATAGTAATTTTCCAATTCTAAATATGTAGGCTGATCTCTTCAGCATGTTGCCTTTTTTGTAGGGCATGTGGTAGTGACTAGTTTTCCCATGCTTCTTGTGAGGACATAAGCCTGAATCTTAATTCTAATCAGCACCTTCTAGACATCAGATCTTTCAGCATCACTGTTGGTGATGCTGGATAGAGGGAAGCAGGGACTGATCCTACGCAGAACTACTGTGGAGGAGCTGAGCCTCTGTTACACAGAATGCTGAGCTGGTGCCTTTTGCCAGGGAAGGGTGTCCCATGTCCCGTGGAGCCTGGCTGGATGTGACCTGCAGCATGCGTTATCAGAGCAGTGCCTCTGCTTCCACTTCTGGCAGTGCACAGCGAGGGCAGGCATCAGAAAAATGTGTGAGCCTGTGCCTGGTGCAGAGCTGATCCTCTTGGCTCTCCTACTGAATATTTCATCTGAACCAAGTTCAGGGCTCAGCCAGACTGGCTCCAGAGCCCCTCAACACAGCCTGCATGAGTGAGGTGACAGACTCGGCTCAGCTCATCCCTCCCACGTAAGCCATCACTTACTGCCCCAGCTTGTTGGGCAGATGGGGGCTATGCATGCAAGGGAGTGCTTGCTAGCTTTAGTGGTGTCCCTGAAGGCATTTCCTTCTATTGTACTGGCTGTTGCTTCTCCCACTAGGACTTCTTCCCCTCTCCTACAACTTTTCTAGCTTCGTTCCTCTTGTGGCTTCAATAGGAAATGAGGTTGAGAGTGGCTGAAGCAAGAATGGTTGCACAGAGGGATATCAGGTGCCTGAATTCTCCCTTTGTAGATATGGTAAAAATGTTTGGTGGAAGCAGCTTTGCATCAGATAGCATCAGTGTGTTATAACTGGAAAATTTCGCAGGAAATATTGATTATAATGATACCTCAATTTGAACAAAATAGTAATGAAGAGACCGCCTCACTTGCTGTAGCACAGTGTTTTGGAAAGGCTGAAGCTGATCAGGCTGGAACCCCTTGGCTGCATTTTGGAGTGGCTTTCACTGTGAATTTTTCTTTTAAATGAAAAATTGTAAATGGCAAACGTCAAAACAGAAACATTTTAATGAAAAACATTTGCAGGGCAAACTCTGAAAACAAACAGCCTGCCCTGATCTAATCGGGGAAGATTCAAAATCCTGGGCTGTCTCTGAGACAGAAATTCTGGCTCCTGCCTAACTCTGATAATATCCAGAGCTCGAGGGTAGCATTGATCCTGGGTTCGCTGACCAGTAACACTGCGCTTGTGTGTGTGTGTTTTCTGCAGATGACTTCCATCCTTCTTTATCACAGCAGCTCCCAATCTCAGCCAAAAATATCTGCACAAAAGCCTCTGTTATGTCTGTGGGCTTGAACACTGGCCAGCGTTACATATATGGAGAATAGTAACCCAGTATCGTGAAGGGCTGTCTCGTGCATTATAGCCTGAATTGGATAAAATGCAGTGTGCAAACCGAAATTGAATGAGCCATGAAGACTGAAACTGTTCATTTGGGGAGCATGTTCTGAGTGGCACCGAAACCCTAGAGGTCAGCGAAAACCAAGAGCATTTTCTCGTCTGTTATTGGCTTGTCTTTGCTTACGAACCTTGCTTTGCTTGAGCCGTGTGCTGGGCAGCCAGAAAGGTCCTGCAAGGGATGGAGGGCTTGAAATTTCCATTGTGCGGTTGCCCCGTGGTAGCATTTGGTGTGGGTGAAGTGCCTTGAAATGAGCCTCTGCACAGGGCGCACGGAATTCGCAGCAGCTTGAAAACCACACAGCTTTGCCTCTCATTACTGAAGAAATAAAGCTTCCTTTTAGACTTTGCCATCTTTAGACAACAATAGGGGTTCCTATTACAGACCAGCAGCAACAAAGATATGTATTTTCTAGAAGTGCCATTTCCCAATAATTCTATGTAATTCTGTGTCTCTACATGTTCCTTATTATAGAATTAATGTGTCTGGTAAGAAGACTGCTTGTTAGGATCCACTACAACGCAAGGAGAAAAGGGTGCTGGGGTTTAGAATAAGATGCCAGTTGAAGTGCTTAGACTACTTTTTAAAAAGCCTGCTATCCAGTAGTCACCATTTACTTTCCATTGCCTGTAGTTCATGGAGGGGCAGAATGCACAGCTTGAAAAAACAAAGCTGAAACTATCTACTTAGTCTACTGATTTTTACTGCCTTTCCTTGCAACACAAACAGGTTTCCTGTGGCTTACATCTCAAGAGTCTCTGGCAAGGCACACAGGGCTGATCCTGCCCAGTGCTGAGAGATGAGCTGCTCACAGTGATAACACAGCCTGGTCAATACAAGGCTTCCCCAAATGCCAGGTACCTTCATGCCACAGGATGTGCTGCGTACTGGGGTCCACAGACCTCCCAGGCTGTCCTTGCAGCTCAGACAGGTTTTCCTTGCGGCAGCTCGGACAGTGGGATGTGACTAGCAAAAGGGTTGTCAGGACTCTATTGTTGTATTGGCGCATTAGTAAATGACTATGAATTAAAGCAAGCTGTATGTGGTATTTGGAGCATGTGCGGGATCAGCGGGGTGATTCTCATCCCTCCCGTGCAGCTAAGCCCGTGGGATCCCTGATCATGCAGAAGACTGCTGAGCTCAGAGCATTTTCGCACCTCTGGGATTTCTCTGGAAGACGACTGTCCTGCATGCCTGAAAGCTTCTGTCCAGCATGGACGGGATGAGATGGGTTTGGGCCTGGCAGTGGGGAAAGTTTGCCGTTGGAAACAAATCCACATGCTGCAGATGACCTCTTTTCCCCTGTCCGGATTGCAGTGCTGCCATGCTGGGAAAGCCTGACCCGGGAGTGCTCAGAGCCTGCTTCCCTCCAGCTAGGAGACTGGAGCCCAAGCAGTGGAAGTGGCTCTGTCTGTGCTGTAGCACTGAGAGGGAGAGGCTGAAGCAGGAAGGGATGGCACGAGACAGGGCTGTCAGACACAGTATTTCAAGCACACAGTAGTGACAGGGAATTTTTTGCTGTCATGGGATCATGTGAGCAGCCCTCTTCCACCCACCTGTATCATTACAGGAACAATGGATGGCATAACTTGCCTGCTAGTGTCTGGGTGGCAAATACACTTTAGGGAGGGAATGAAAGGTGGGTGTGAAAAGCTTGACTGCTGTAATTGTCTCCTATTAGCTTAAACATTTCTTCCTCTTTTCTACCTGTGATCCAGCCTTCAGACAAGGGAGGGAGCAAGGAAGATGTTATCTGGGGTTCTTTCACTTCCTGGTTTATATATTGGTTTTTATTCTTTAAACTGGAAATTAATATTTAGACTATCCAAGATTATGTGTAGTTTTAATGAAAATCATTCAACCCTTTCTCCTCCTTTCCGTTTCAACCAGTCCCTAGGAAGCTCCCCTCGACAGGCTAAACACTGAGGATTTAAATGACATTTCCCTGTTCACAAAAGCAATGATTTCTTATGTGATCTGTGTCACTGGGAAAAGTGACATAATTCTTGGGAGTGATAGGATCCTGTAGGTTAGGTTATATGAGTCTTGAGTTACCACATGAGTCGTCTTATTCTGGGTAGGTTCCTCATCTTTTTTTAATGTTTTCATCATATACCACTGAAGACTTTGATGTACATTCAGCAGCAGATGACAGGGAAAGCAGTTTTCATTACTAGCTTCTCTCTTGCACAGTATGGGTCGTGGGGCCTCTCCTAAACCCATGCAGTTAACAGCCAGGATTATTAAAGTAAATCTTAATCCATCTTGATTCATGGCATCGCACTATCCTGCCAAATGTGATGGTCAAGAGGTTACCCAAAAGCCACCCAGCCACCTCAGGTACAGGGGCAGCAGCTTTCAGATGACTGAGTGGACAATGAGGGAGTAGACATCACTTCAGCAGCAGAATTAAATCTGACAGTAAATGTATGGCAAGATCCTCAAAGCCTCCCAAGGAACAGAAGTTAGAGGACAGCAAAATATTAGTATGCTTGTTCCCCCATAATTGTAATGTTTCTTTCCCCCTCGTACTTGCACAAGTTCCTGGTCCCACAAAAGGATGATGTTTGTCCTAGTTTCAGCTGGGTTAGAGTTAATTTTCCTCCTAATAGCTGATACAGTGCTGTGTTTTGGATTTAGTATGAGAATAATGTCGATAACACGCCAGTGTTTCAGTTGTGACTAAGTAGTGCTTACCCTAATCAAGGACTTCTCAGTTTTCCATGCTCTGCGAGTGAGGAGGAATGCAAGAAGCTGGGAGGGAGTGCAGCCAGAACAACTGACTTGCAGGGATATTCTGTACCACAGAATGTCATATAACCTGGGGGGTGTTGGCTGGGAGCCTCTGATTGCTGCTTGGGGACAAGCTGGGCATGAATCAGTGAGTGATGAGCAATTGTACTGCTTTATTCCTCTCTCTCTTTTGTTATCTTAATTTTCATTATTATTAGTTATTATATTTTTCTGTATTTCAGTTATTAAACTGTTCTTATTTCAACCCACATTTTCCCATTCTCCATTCAAACCCATTTTCCAGTTCTCCACTCCAACCAGGGAGCGACTGCACGGTTGCTGGCTGGGGTTAAACCACGACAGTGTTGAAAGCTTAAGCCATCTTCAGCGCTTTCTTGAATTTTCCAACAACATTCCAGTATGAAATCCGAAGGAGAGGTAGCAGCATCGTCTGTCATATTTAGCTGCTGTGAAATTGTGTGACATTAAAGCACAGGAAGGAAAACAAAATCTTGAAAGCTGATAATCCCTGCACTTTGTTGGCTACAGAAAAGCCAGGTTAATCCCAAAATATTGATGCTGTTTCTGGTGCTGACACACCATCTGCTCTTCTTCATGCTAGACATGACCGGATCTGAACTTTAAAGCTCTTCGTGTAGGTGACACTTACTTGTGTCTTCATACATTTTCCCTTCATGTAAATATGCTTTTTCTTTCCCTTGTAGAAGCCCCTTTGTTTTAGTGATGTTGTAATTAACACATGGCAGCAGACGCTGGGGCTTTGCATTCTTTCTGGAAGGGTTTGGATGGACCCTGATGCCTAGCTCTCAGGTGCAGCGCTATGCTCTCCTGCTGTTCCTGGCAGCCTGTTTGCCTTGTTCCCAAGTGGTAGACAGAGCAAGCAAAGCTTAATTTTGGCAGCTATGAATAGGAAGGAGAGAGAAAGTCTGTCTGATAGCTGGCTAACGTGCTTAGGGAAGCTGTCCCAAGAACTGATGGGTAAATCCCCAGCAGTGGGCTGCCTTTTAATGGAAAGAAGTTGGATAAGAATAGTACAATGACATTTTGAACAAAATCTAATATTAATCCTAGCCAGACTGCAAGCAACCCGTAACTTCCTCTGTTTCTGTAGTAGGACGCATTTTGAATGCAGCTGCCCGACCGAACTAGAAAAGAATAATAAATAAATAAATAAACTCTTCTGGCTCAGAGGAGAAAAAAGACAAATTGCTGTAAAACACCTTGCTTTCGAAAGCATCTTGCTTCTGAAATTTTCAGCAGCAATAAAACAATTTATTTAAACTCCTTCTAGCAACCCACAACCCAATTTGCCTTTCTCATTACAAGTGTTTATGACAAACACATCATCCAGCATTTTTCTGTGTATGGAGACATGAATACAGCTTCCTTAAATAATGGGATTGCCTGTTTTATGCTAGATACACATTTAACACTTGCAGTTGTAATAAAACTATTGTTGCAATGTATTAAGTATGGGAACTACAAAACCACACACAAAATTAATTCCCAGTCACTGATAAGGCTAGCAGGATCCATATGAACTAGAAAGAACTAGCACAAGAAACAGAAAATGTGAACTGTGACAGTATTTCTTGCTTTATCAATATTGTGGAAATAAGGCTGTATGACAAAAAATAGGCCTGTTTTAGAGCTGTATTAATCCCACACTCTTTTAAATAAGTATGCATATAACTGTGCGCAGAAATGATGCTAAAATAACAGTTTTGTGATTGCAGAGTCACTTTACAAAAAACCAGGAAATGTCAGAATTAAAATAATATAGGAGATGAATCTGTCCCCTCCACTGTGTCTGTGAGTTATGACAGAGTTGTTAATGGCACAGTCACGTATAGAATTTTTCCCAAAGGACCATACCTCATTCATCGCACAGGATGGATGCTGCTCACTTAATCAGTAGTTATTCAGTCTCTTGTTTACTCCATATTTAAGTTGAGAGGCCCCAAGCTTTATTTACTGCGCACCATTCAAATCTTGCTCTAAAGGCAGAATTTTCAGTTGCCTCCTAGGCTTTTCTATTGAGCTCATCCCTGTGGTATCTGAGCACTTTGCAATGAATGCATTTATTTATACAAGCCCCTTGTGAGGATAAGGGATATTATTAGCACTATTTTACAGATTCACAGACAAAATGTTGGTTTCCCAGTCTGAGGCACCTACAGACAGATTTTTCCAGCGTGCTCAGCTTTATCTGTTTCCAGCTGAGTTCAGGTCCTATTGAGCTCAGTTGCAGCTGGAATACTCAGCATTTCGGCAAATCCGGCCCCAGGGTATGAAGTAAGATACCCTTAAAATAAAATATGCAGAATTACTTTCTGTTTAGAGGAAGTTTGGTTTTTTGCTGTTTCTGACTTCTTCTCTGACCCATTCCTTCTTCCTGACCCTGTCTCGCATCTCTGATGCTCTGTCTCTTCCTGTCAGGCTGGGTGAGGGGAACCAGGGTCAGGCACAGGCAGCGGATGGCTGGGCAATGAAAAAAGGCAGTGTGCAGAGGGTGGGCAGCAGGAAGGGGCTCAAAGGAGGGGTTTAGAAACTTTGCCTGGTCAGGTAGGCATGGCGTTAGGAAAGCCAAAGCTCAGCTGGAGTTGACACTTCTGAATGATGTCAAGGAAAACAAGAGGTGCTTCAATGATACGTTAGCAGTAAAAGGCTGAACAAGAAATATGGGGACCATTGCTGAATGGAGCAAGTGAGGTAGAAACCAGGCAGGAATCAGCCTGGCTAGAAGGAAAGGCTATTTCCCAGTGAGAACAGGCAGGTCATGGAGCCGGTTGCTGACAGAGACTGAGCTGGTGCTGTCCTTGGAGGTTTTTAAAAAGATTAACTGGATAAAGCCCCACTAAGCTTGTTCTGACTTATTGACTGACCCTGAGGTTGGACTAAGGAACTCCCTAGGTCTCTTTCCCACCGAATTATCTCTGGTCTTGTAGTTTCATCTCTCCTTTGTTTTACAAGCATGTTTTCCCCAAGCAACACCACATCTAAGATGTGGCTATGATCTTTTTGACATTTGGACCACACTGCTTTCTCAGGAATCTAACTGCAGGAAACCCACCTAATTTCTGAGCTGGATCATGTGCAGCAGGGGAGGCATCTGAGAAGTGAAGTGCTGAAACCTGGGCATTTACTTAAATTTTCTCTGCACATATGAACCGAGGCATCCCCTTCTTCTCTTCCAGTGAGCTACAATGAGGTGAAATTTGGAAGGTTTATTCATTTGGGAGAGGAAAAGGTACATTCCTGATGTGTGGACCAGGGTTTCTTTGAAATATGAGAATGCCGATGCTTTTCAAAGAGGTTGGGAGGAAGTGCCAAAAAAAAAAAAAGAGGGAAAAAAAAAGGAAAGGTTTTCTCCTAACTTCATTATTAGATAAAGACTGAATCTTTTTCTCCAAAATAAACCACTAACGAACAACAACAAAAGATGAACAATGAATACTTCCACCTAAACAGCTGTAGTCTGACAAAGCTGTAAGTGATGCAGGTACAGCCTAATGTGGAGAAGAACCTTTGAGCAGTCTGTGATCTCCAAATCACAGAGAACAAGGGGCTTTCTAGGATGCTTCTGCATGTTACCTTCCCATGATAAAGATGCAGCAAGTATGAAATGAACTGCCACAAAAACATGGCAAATCTGTACTGTCCTCAGCTGTGGTTCTCTTGAGTGCAGAGCCTGAAGCGTTTCCCACTTCCGACGCAACAATTTCTGCGCATTCTCTTCTTGTGTACAATACCGTGGATTGCATGAAAAGTAGAAAGGTCCTCAAGAGCTTTTCCATATATAAATGGATTTCAGAAATTCCAAAGTGCATTGCCAATGCAGATGTAGTTTCAAGGCTGCAAAATACCACTGGAAAGCCAAAATCCTGTTGTATTGTCAGGAACCTGCACAACCTCCCTGCATCCCCCTTCTAGCAGGAAACAACCTTAACATTGAACATTCTTTGTATGAGCAAATGGGGTGCAACACTTTCAGAGTCTTCATGTGTGTGAATCCAATGAGACGGTTAGAATCATAGAATCATAGAATAGTTCGGGTTGGAAAGGACCTCAAGATCATCCAGTTCCAACCCCCCTGCCATGGGCAGGGACACCTCACACTAATCCATCCCACACAAGGCTTCATCCAACCTGGCCTTGAACACTGCCAGGGATGGAGCACTCACAGCCTCCCTGGGCAACCCATTCCAGTGTCTCACCACCCTAACAGGAAAGAACTTCCTCCTTATATCCAATCTAAACTGCCCCTGTTAGGATCTAGAAGGGGCTAGGCCTCAGCTGCTCAGCAAACAATCAAAGCAATCAAACTGTGGGCGATACAATCTTCTCCAACAAGCTCAGGTTTTGACATTTTCATCTCTGGTCACCACGAGCAGTGCTGGCAGCCTTTCCAGCCCCATGCTGACCACAGGTAATAAACTGGGAAACCACTGCTGCCTCCTCAGTCTGATTCCCAATTTCATGCTTAGCCATTCCATGTAGCACGACTGAGGTTCAATCAGGAAGTGAATGAATGCATAGATGGCACAGCAGGCTTAATCCCTGTAACTTTAATTTCCTTCACCTTTATAGACTGGCAAAAAGAAGAGTTTTTTGGGGTTTGCTTTTGGGTTTGGATTTTTGGTTTTATTTATATATTTTTTAAGGGAATGAATCCTGTGGCTATAGGGGATGGGCTTTATTGAAGGAATTTTCTATTTGCTATGGAAAAAAGAAAGCTTTAGGTTTATTGGAATCATTCAGTGAAAAGGCACAGAAAAAGCAGGTCATCCTCCCAACTCTCATTTCCTCTGCTTCTTTCCTATCCCTTCATACAGTCTGAGGGGGACTTTTTGACAGCTGCTCTTCCATTTGGGCTGTTTTCAGCACTAATTTTTAGTTTCACTGGGAGCGTTTGAACCCTTGAATAGTGCTTCTCTTATCATCACCACACCAAGCAGTTACTGCTACAAAAGAGGTGAGAGATAAACGGAGGTGCCTGATACTTCCCATCTGAGGCAACTGCTTCTACTAACCTGCTTTTTTTCACTGAACTGTGAGTCATGCATTAGGGTTGACACAAGATGCATTTATCTGAGTTAGAAGAACTAAATACAATTTGGGAACAAACAAACAGTAGTTATTGACAGTCAGTTGCTAACCCAACAGTATCATGAATCATATTCTTGGGTTAGCAGAGATTCGTGTGTTTATTGAGTAATTTTGTCCTAAGTTCATTTGCTCTTGAGACTTCTGTGCTGGTACTAATTCTGCAGCTATAACCAACCCTCTCTATCTCTTAACCCCCTTTGCTTCCTGTTTGGTAATTCTGATACTTTAGAGAAGCCAAATGAAAGTATCTCTTTTTACAACAAGGAAGCATCACATGCGTAGTGAGAGTCCCTCACTAACATGTGGCTTCCTAAAGCTGTGGCCTCGTAGCCGGCTTATGATTTTGGGAGGGACACACTTACGGTTTGGCAAACTTTGCTGGTGACTTGGTACAGACTTTTTTCCTGATTTTCATGTGCTAAAGCTCACTAAAAAGATAAAAGCATTTAGTGAATAATCAGGTGCAACTCTGCTGTTCTGTCTGTTGCTTCATTTGGCCCAAGGCTGTTACACCAGGGACAGGACTAGTGTGGGATGATGTCACTGGAAAGAAGGCGGCGATGGAAAGTTGGCTCTGTGCTCTGGTAGATCCCGTGTTGGGGAAGAAAAAGGGAAAAGCCCTGTTTAGGAAGTGTCTGTTTCTTTAAATGGCAGTTAGAAAGCTGGGGAAAGGTTTTAGGCAGAGGCTGTGCAGTGAAGTGAAGAAAGATTCACAGTGGTTTTCAGTGATAATCTTGTTCTCCTTTTTCTAACAAACTCCTTTGTTCAGTTCAGAAGAAAAGATGAATAAGAAGGGACAGGATAAAAGTATAGAAAGCAATGAATGCTAGAGAAAAGGTAAATCAGTTATGCCTACTTACTGTAGTACAAACATGCAAGATAATAGGGTATTGGGAATGTATCTCTCAAAGCAAAGGAGCCAGGGAGAAAGGGCAAATGCAAGTGAGAGTTACCTATTTTCCGAGTTCAATGGCCACAACAGGCATTCATGAACAAGCCTAGGCTGTTATTTTTGAGGTGTGCAATACAGTTGTTGCATTTCACATCGATGCGAGGGCAGAGGTGACTGGGATTTGTAAAGGGACAAAAGCTCACCAGCTCAAGGTGACAAATCAGTTGTCTAGATCCATTCAAAGCCCACACATGCTACAAAGGCAAAGAGTGACATCTTCGTAACCTGGTAATCCAAGGCCCTTCCACCAGCTCTTGCAAGTGCACAGGGAAGCCTCTTTGTCTTGGCTTTGTGAGAAGTGAGTGCTTCAAGATGGGGGGCTGCTATGGAGGCTGGAAACCCACCCTGTGCCGTCAGCAGTCCCAGAGGTCCCCATGGAAAGGCTGTTCTTGGGCAGAAAGGAAAAGATGCCAAACCATGCAAGAGGGGGGACAGGAGCTGAGTGTTGAGACCTCTTGCTTGGGCTTGGGCTCTGTTTCCATGCTACCTAATGTGTCAGTATAGCCCTCATGGGGTGCACCCTGCAGCTTCCCCAAAGTTCTTGTTCAGCTTGGCAACAGCAGCTGATAAAGTGCAAAAGCTGCTGGGGAGTTATTGCTTCTGCAGACCCTTGGTTTGAAGGGAAGTGAGTGAGATGCTGCCCAGAGGGCCTAAAGAGAGTGGAAGTTTATAGAGATGACATTTCAGTTTATGGGAAGCATAAGGAAGGACATGATGTAGTCACTTCTGGATATTATCTTAAAGGCAACTAGAGTCCAACTGAACACAGAAACACGCAGACTGTTAAAAGTATGGCTGTGGCATTTAAGGTATATCACTACTGAATACGGCTGGGGAAGCAGATCAGCACAGACACTGATTTTTGAGGACCTTGACCCAAGCTTTAGGTTGTTCTTGAGATGGATACTCAGCCATATGAAAGAGTGCAGAAATTACACTGCTTGGGAGCTTTGACTGGAATAAATTACAATCAGTATCAAACCCTCTCATAAGACAATCTCCTTTTCGTTTGAACCCCTTCTGTTACTTGTGAATCATCAGAGGGCAGTAGAATTACTTTGGTGTAAAGTTATTTACTTCCAGATTTCTGGTAGGCTGCAGTGAATTATAGTTACTGAACAAGCTTTTATCTAAAGTTCCTGCAAGTGAGCAATTAACTTTCTGACTCTTACACTAAAGCAATTCATGTAAACAGATTGTGGTTATGAAGCAAAATGCTTAGCAAGTCATAAATTGTGAATAAGTTGTTGATTTGTCCTTTTTTGTTTCTTTTATTTTCTGCACAAAACATAAATTTTCTGCCTGCTGTGTGGTGTTTTCTCCTGAAGTATTGAAATGTGTGTGTCTTTGGGATATAGAAGAATCTCTGGAAAGAGTCACAACCCCTGCTAGCTTACCATGTAGGGTAAGAGGATTTCTCCAAGGAACAGGCATTTAGGGAATCATTACAAACAAGACTCCATCAGTTATGATGGAGTGTGAATTTATAAATTTACAAGCAAGGAAAGATTACCTTACATTTACCACGAATGAGGAAATGTGGCTGTGCAGCTATGTGAGGTAGGTCAGGCTATATAAATTGATGTCCTTTCTTATCCTTCCTACTTCAGTGAGTAGCCAAGCCTACAGGATAAGTAATGTAACTCCTTTGCATGATGGTACTTCTATTTCTTTGCCCTTGCTTTGCCGAGCTCAACAGTGTTGCCATATAAAGAATCATCACTATCACAGAAGCTTGCCCCATTTGAATAGATGGGACAGTTTAGAACTCTGCAGATTCAGGGTTTGTTTAATGTAGATTTCTTTGTCTCACAGCTGCAAGAGTTACCTACATGGTAACTTCCGAAGCATAATGATATATTTATCTATTTCCTTCAAGACTATACTTGCACCTTCCCTGGAAGACATTACAGTATGAAGATTATGGAGCAGAATATGATAAGAAAGGACTTCTCTGACTCCTTCAACTGGTTAATAATTAACTGTATGACCTCTGTTTAGAAGTAAAGCCAAGCTAATTAATGCACACTTCAACAGATTTATATTACCTATAATACGACTATGATGTATAATGTAAATTTAGGAAATATGGAGATTGAGTGTGGATAAAATGTTCCATGTGCACCCGGACAAGGATTATAAAAGCACTCTTTTGCAAATGTACTCTCTCATTCATTTTATGGCACTTTGTATCACCATGTAATTATGTATAATTGCTTGAAAAAACACTTAGCCTTCTGGCCCCTTGGGGTGTGACTTAGTCAGAGAGAGGCAAAAAAGGGTCAGTGTTTGAGTAAGGGATGGGGTTTTTTTCACTGGTACAGAGTGTTCCCTGGAAGTGGAACACCTCCCGCAGGAGGGCTCATCCCAGTGCTCTGCATCCTGCCTGCTTTTAATCCCAACTTGAAACATTTTCTGCCACCTATGGCTTTGGCATCACCGTTGGCCTGCTACCGGCAAGAGCCGCGTCTGAGCAATTAAAACTCAGAAATGGCTCTGAAAGTGATTTCTGACAAACCTTCACAGTACCCAAGTGAGGAGAACAAGCACGGTTATCTCCACGTTGAAGGGAGGGAGGGAAAAATGGAGTTAGGCTCCTCTATGTGCAGAGTTGTAACAGGACTGAGGATGGTCTGGTGTTCTTGAGTTAGACAGGCAGAGATGCACTTCACCTCTCTTGCAAGCTTTACATTGGTTTAATGGCAGGTTGGGCTTTTTTGCTTTAGGTATGCGCACATGCACAGGATTGACTCCCTATGATGGTCAGCTGGAGCCTTTCAGCAGTTAACTGAAAGGTTAGTGTAAGAAGGGAAGATGATAGAGTCCTTTTTCCTTAAGAATCCTTTCACAGGTATGGACTGTCTCATTAGCTAACTTTGCCATTTTACATTTGTGGAAAGCGCCATGAGGTCTGAATAACTGCAATTACTGCTCACCTTGCTCCCTGTGCCTTGGCTCAAATGCCTTTGGGTATTTTGCAAAATCTTAAGATAAGGACTGATGTGCAAATAGCATCTCTGAGATAAATGGTGACAAATGTTCTGTGTGACATGCGTTATTTGTGAGGTGCTCAGGTAACGCAGTGATTGGTGCCTGGTTAGACAGATGGGGTTTTATTATTTTTCTCTGATCCTTCTAAGTTGGATCTTATATTCTGAAAACTGATTTGACATCCAGTAGGACTGCTCCAACTGGAGGCTTGAGAGATGTTGCACGATTTCAGTGCCACAAAGGCAGGAAGAATGAAGAACCGTGGTGAGAGCATACAAAGCATACGTAGCATACAAAGTCTAGACCAGATACAGGCTAAAAACATCCTGTCTGGGTGGGTGATTGGTTAACAGGGTCTGCAGGACCCACCAGCCACTGTTGATCAGGACTATGTCAGCTTTCGGGCTACTTGCTTTTGCCTTCATCATCATCAGGAGCCTCTGGTTCTGCAGCCCTGCAGTGTTTTGTGCTGACAGCAACCCTGAGGCTATGCACAGGAAGGGAAGGGGGAAATCAACACTAGCACAGTCAAGTGTGGTGCGTGGCCAAGTTGTGTATCTGCAGACCTAAATCACAGAATCACAGAATCACAGAATCCCAAGGGTTGGAAGGGACCTAAAAAGATCATCTAGTCCAACCCCCCTGCAAGAGCAGGGTAACCTACAGTACATCACACAGGAACTTGTCCAGGCGGGCCTTGAATATCTCCAGTGTAGGAGACTCCACAACCCCCCTGGGCAACCTGTTCCAGTGCTCTGTCACTCTTACAGTAAAGAAGTTCTTCCTGATGTTAACGTGGAACTTCCTATGCTCCAGTTTACACCCATTGCCCCTTGTCCTATCACTGGATATCACTGAAAAAAGCCTAGCTCCATCATCCTGACACCTACCCTTTACATATTTGTAAACATTGATGAGGTCACCCCTCAGTCTCCTCTTCTCCAAGCTAAAGAGACCCAGCTCCCTCAGCCTCTCCTCATAAGGGAGATGTTCCACTCCCTTAATCATCTTTGTGGCTCTGCGCTGGACTCCTTCAAGCAATTCCCTGTCCTTCTTGAATTGAGGGGCCCAGAACTGGACACAATATTCCAGATGCGGCCTCACCAAGGCTGAGTAGAGGGGGAGGAGAACCTCTCTTGACCTACTAACCACTCCCTTTCTAATGCACCCTAAGATGCCATTTGCCTTCTTGGCCACAAGAGCACATTGCTGGCTCATGGTCATCCTCCTATCCACCAGGACCCCCAGGTCCCTTTCCCCTTCGCTACTTTCCAGCAGGTCAACCCCCAACCTGTACTGGTCCATGGGGTTGTTCTTCCCCAGATGCAAGACTCTACACTTGCCCTTGTTAAATTTCATCAAGTTTCTCCCCGCCCAACTCTCCAGCCTGTCCAGGTCTCGCTGAATGGCAGCACAGTCCTCTGGTGTGTCAGCCACTCCTCCCAGTTTTGTGTCATCAGCAAACTTGCTGAGGGTGCACTCAGTTCCCTCATCCAGGTCATTGATGAAAATATTAAACAGCACCGGTCCCAGCACCGACCCCTGAGGAACTCCACTAGTGAGAGCACTCTGTGCAAATTTGGTCTTATTTCAAAGCCAGATCTTAGTTGTTGGCATTACTCATGATCATGACATTTAAGTCAGCATACTGGTGAGAGTTAGCTGCATCTCAGATCTAAGCTCATTGTCTTCTTCACCCAGCTTTGAAAGGCATCTCTTTAAGTGGTGATTTTGCTGTCGATTTGGGTTCACTTTTGGAGTGACATACCAAAATGAGGAAACCACCTCTTAAGTTATTCCTGGTTAATGCTTGCTTTTCTCTCCAGATTAGCAACAATCCCATATTCATGCCACTTTTTCCTTTCCCTGTCCACAAAGAAGAGTAGTGTCACACTTTGTGCCTGAAAATTCGAGCCTGAAATCTGTGACAAGATCCCTTCTCCACCAGGCAGCAGTTGGCCTTTGTCTGTCCTGTCGTAATTCAGAGCTGTAGGGAAGCTCCATGATGCATGATTTGAAGAAGTAAATTTGCTTTCATCCCTGGATGAAATAGCCTGGAGATATCCGTGCTAGGCCACCAGTAATCGAAATGCTGGAGCCATCATCTGTTTTGTTTCAGGTAAAACATTCAGTGGTCTCAACCTCCATGTGAGGGGACAAAGAACAAAACCTTAAGTGCTAAAACGACAATGGGAGATTAGAACTAAGCTGCAAAGTATTTTTTATCTTTTTTTTTTAATTTGGTGTCAAATTAAATATATCTCTCTATATATTTGTGTTGAATAGAAATGCTTTTGTAATTTCTGTGAGACACATACCCCCCTTTACTTTTGCCTTCACATCAACCTACACTATTTAATTCAAGCAGAGTGACTCTTTTGAGAGTTCGCACCATTGGACTTCAGGCAGCTGAGAGATCTCTAATCAAGTTGACCATTCTGCATACACCTTCTGGGCAAATGATGGAGACAGAGTGGCTTTTGCAGAGGCACCTGAAATGTGTGTCACCTCCTGAAGGAGTTGTCTTTCTAGGTTAGCTGTATTGAGGCTATACGGACTAACACTCAGTGCTGGTCAGCACTGGAGTACTCCAAATTCTCCTGACCAAAATCATACTTCTGAGACTTTTACTCCAGTTATTTGACCTTTTTTCATCCTTTTCTAACATTTTGTTCAAAAGGAAAAGCAAACTATAATAGTTCAGAAATACTGATGTGCAATATTTCAATTTTTATGGATCTTCCTCTTCCCTTTATTCTTCTGGGTGAAATTATTTCCTGGTTTTGATGGAATTTGTGCAGGGCTTTTTGGCGCCTTGGAGCAGTGTTTTCTAGCAAAGTAACCTTTCTGCTAGAAAAACATTCAAGGTTAAAGCCAGCTATAGATTAAAGCAGATAGCTTCTCTTTTTCCCATAGTTTTTGGATAAAAACAAATTCCAGTGTCCCAGGCTGTTAACTTGGCATCTTTCACCAGTGTGTAATTCAGACAGCATATGAATAACATTTCAGATAGAGGAGTATCTTCCCCCTTTTAGGATGCTGCTTCTACCTTCCTCAATCTCCATCCGCCGATCTCCTCTGGGAGAAGAGAGTTGAATATACTAATGACACAATGGCGAATGTGCAGACTCCCTCAAGGAGCACTTAAAATGCTGCTTTGTCATGGCAGTGTGACGTGGACATGAATAGAGATTGTTCTCTTACTTCAAATTCCAAGCAGCCATCGACTTTATTGCATATTTTCACCTATGTGAGTTACAAATTAGTGACAAATATGTTTGAAAGCTAGTCATTACCTCAATCAGTCAATTATTCAAAAGATGTATCAGTGTGATTAGTTGCTCTCAGTTAATTATAGGAACAATAATTAGCTAATCAGGGAGTACCATCATTCATATAATACTGATTTTCATTGTTTAAGAGACACTGATTAAAAAATATGTCCCTTGAATCTATATATTCAGAAAACATGAGATTACTTTTAAAATAACTTTATCGAGTTGTGGGAAGTGCTTTATTCGCTTCTAGATGGCTTGGCTAAACTTACACTTCTGCCACCTTTTCAGCACTGCGTTCTGTTGAAAATTGATGGCTGTATCTGCAAATGTAGCCTTAGTAGTGAATTGCCTTGAGAAGGTTGAATGACACATGGATAATCTTCTGCTTTTAATCACTTCACCCCTTGACAAGTCTAAACTGGCACCAAACACTGGCAAAGAACAATGGGTATGTCAAAGACATTACATCTCATTCCTACAAAGACACAAAAAATGAGAAACTACAGATGCAAGACCATAGATTTTATACTTCTGCTCCCTAAAATTAGCACCTGATGGAGAATGCATCCTGCAGGCATTTTGGTTAAACAAGATTCTGCCTCTTTGTTCCTTATATTTGTACTTCCTTCTCAAGACCTTCAGATGCAACTTGTAAACCCTTGTGGATCTGTTATGTTCCCAAGTTCAAAAAATGAAGAGAAAACGCCTTGATCCTCATGGGTAAATAAGGACCTAAGTCACCAGCACATCTCAAGCTGTGTTTGCAAGTCCAGCCCCGTATGTCTGGCTTACCCCACAGGCTCAAACTAAGGACAGTAATCCAGCATTTGATGCTGTATACACTAGATAAGCTTTGTACGACCAGGGTGGGTAAAACAAGTCTGAAAGAAGCTAAGAGTTTTCCAGCAGCCAAGAGGGTGACTGTAATGCTGAGAGTACCGGCCCCGCCTGTGATTTGAAAGAGCAGTTCCACATTTTCCCATTTCCACAGGCCATACTTGCCTGACTGTGGCTAGCTGGCACAAGCAGCTAAACCACCAACAGCCTAATCCCAGAAAGCCATGCAGGGTGAGGGGAGTACAGCCTTGCGAGGACACAGGGTGTGGAGCAATGAGATAATTTCTTCCATCTGCTGTGAGCCGCTACTTCTGATTGCCCATATTGTCCATCTGAAGCATTAGTGCAGGCTGTTTCACCTCTCTAGAGTATCTGGAAACTCACCAGCCACTGATATACTCTTACCACTAGCTTGTAATTAAAAGGGACCTTGGTGGGTTGTCTTTTCAGCCACCTGCAGACTTTTCCCAACTGCCCTACCTGGTGAATGCCCTAAATGTTTGTATCACACGCTGGAGACAAGCTTTCAGAAGACTCTCCCTTCTCGCCAGCTTTCCTGGTATTTTAAAACCTATGTGATTGTCTAAGGGCTTGGATTTAATCTTTTCCATTTTCATTCCACCTCTAGCTTTCCTCTGAAAGCCTCTCTTCATTCCTGCTCCAGTTCTAGCTGCCCTGGGCAATAATTGCATTAACACATCCCTAATATACTCCATTTATTTAGTTAAAATAGTATAAATGAAGAAAGATTGTTAAAGCCCAGTAAGACCCCAGTAGACTACAGTCATCTTTCACTTGTCAGTCTTGTGGTCAAAGCAATAGAACAGAAGCCAGGAAAATCTGTGAGTGACAAAAATTCCCTCAGAAAATCATGTCAGCTCTGTATCACAGCTTCATTGTATGTGATGTGGTATTTATACCTGACAAGGCATTGTGAGCCATTCATACATGGTATGCATTATTTTGCAGCTATTTCCTTATCACAGCTCCTAAATATCGGTTACATGACTTGGACTCACAGTTTTGGTGAGCTCCCTTGCATGCTTTCCAAACACAGCCCCAACTTCACTATCTGTCTGCCTTTCTTTGTTGTGCTGGTTAAATAAAAAAGGTTAGAGGAACACAGAAATCCCGTTGTGTTGAATTTATGCTCCCTAGTACCATTAATGCTTTAATAGTCAAAACCGTAGTTTGTATATAGTTTTCATACTGATTTTAAAGAGCTCTTCTGCAAATACTGAGAGGAGTAAAAGCCCTTGAACATTCAGACTAATGCTGCTCATTGCATAGATCAAGCCATGGCATTACACTTGTTTCTTTGCAAAAATATAAGGTCTGCAAATTTCACCTGCAGATAAGACTGCAGAAAGGTGAAGATTATAGGAGTGATTAACCAGAGCCTTTCTGATTGTTTTGTGTGGACATATGTGACAGTTTAGCCAAATCCCATCACCTGTGATTTCTTGTCACTGCTGTTGTTTCTGTGCAAGACAGCTACAGAGCCCCTTCTTGTATCTAGTACTGAGTAAAGGTCCCACTCTCCCTGATGCAACTTGACTTGCTAACCTGATAGCTGCTTTTAGCTTTCCTGGCAGGGAGCTATGGATGCTCTGCAGGACAACAGGACACTGCAGGTATCTTAAGAAAGCAACCCAATAAACTTAAACCTTGAAACCTCTCATTTGAGCATCAAGATATCCAGTTTCTCCAGGCCTGGAAAGGGTAGTCAGTTGCCACCTATCTACACTTAGAAAGATGTAAGATGCTGAATCTTACAGTTGAAGTCTGTGCTGAAAGAACACGTCTAACCTTGGCATAAAGGGGATTCCAAGGGAAATAACACTGGAAGTGTTGATACTGATGATACTGTTGGTACTGATAGAATGCCAAAGGCTGAGGAGGGGAATAAACAGAGCGTTTCGGTGAGGAAATGATGAGACTTATTGGGGCAGGGGTTGAGAGGTCCTAGTCACTAATGTCACTGTTCCTCTGGAACGCAATAGAAGCAACGCAAATGGGATTGGGTTGATCTGATTCAATTACTTTTTGTAATCTTGGATTTAATCTCATTGATAAGAATTCAGAGAGATGCTCTGAATTACTGTTCCTTTCTTCTTGTGCTCAGTTTTGTCATAACAGACACTGGAATTCACTAATTTTGACCCTTTCTCCTAACCATAGCAAAAAAATACTACGTTATTTTAAATGCATTCTCTGTGTCTTATCAGAAGCTCATCTTCTCTCTGGATGCATATACACTTAAGTACAAACTACACGCAGTTAGCATGGACTAGACAAATACAACAGAATGTTCCTGTGTAAAGATTCCCTATAAATCCGATCCTTCTTGGACATTAGAACAAGCTCCCCAGTAAAGATACAAGAAAATAAAGTGCGTGATGAAAGGAACTGAACAAACTAAACCTCTGGCAAGCTAAAAGGTGGAGGAGTGAGGCAAAAGCAAGTGAAAGACCTCTCTCTTGAAATGCCCCTAATTGTCAGATCTCTTCAGCATCCAAATAACTTAGTACATTTCAGGCCCAAGCAACTAACCTGAATTATGCTATGAAACAACCCAAACCCCAAACATTTCATGGCAAGTTTCCTCTTAGAAACACTATGAAATAGGCAGAAAAAAAGAGGCATTTGTTGCTATTTTTCAGGAAAGAGCTATATAAAATGCAGAAGACAGTCAACTCACAGGCTTGGCCTGAGAGAAAATTTTCCTCTGACAGAGAGAGAAGAGCATGCTGTAAGTGCTCTCAGTCCCCACTGGCTGTGACCTGCTGATAGCAAAGGGGTAGCGCTCCTCCATATCATTACGGTGTGCACTTGCACAGGAAAGTACAGGCTAAGTCTCTCAGCTGGGGCATCTGGGACTCTGTTTCAATTTCATTCCTGGTTTCCACCATTTCCTCAGTCTTAATTCAGCTTTGTATGGCAAAGAAAAGGGTTTTTTTTCAAACACGAGACATTTCTTATGTTAAGGCTTGTCTTGAAGAATTTCAGCAAGCTCAGAGAGCTCAAGACACATTTGGAGCCCAGTCAGTAGCATTTGTATTTATTCTCCATACTATTTAATTTACTGCTGTTATCTAAGTGTTTTAGTCATACTGGAAATAGTTCTGTGTGCTGATAAATTTCGGTGGTTGTAATAATTAATGCCTGCTGGATAAAAGGTGTGTCTATAAACCACTATGAAGTGTTATATGTTTCCGTGTAGGTAGCTGCATATAGATGCAACCACAGGCATTCAATAATCATAAAAGAGGTATGAATGCTGAATTCAGACCCAATGTGCCTATTGATTGAAATGCCAACAACAGCTATGTATTACAAAAAATCTGGGGCATATTGCAAGATTATATACAAAGCACACAAGTAAATGACTTGCTTAGATTATGTTATTATCCCTGGTGAAAGTAGCTCACATAATTGTTCTGTCAAGTAAGATTTTTTACATCACAAGTTAGAAAAATGTGGGGAAACCTGCTAACCCTACTCATCTGACCTGTTCCTGTCAGAGCTATCTTTAGTTGGAGCTTCATAAGGAACAAGCCGCATAAAGCCTACACCCCCTTTCTAACAGCATTATCCCCCCTGCTGATTTAATTTATGTGTTTAATTTTGGTTTGCTGGGTGCAATATGGCTAATTGCTGGAGAACTGTGCAACCTTACAAGTGAAATTTTGCTGTTATAATTTGTAGCACATCAAGTGTAATAATGTACATTTAATTTCTCAAAAAGATAATTATGCTAATAGAATTATTTGAATAAAAATTCACACTTTATGCAGGATAATGTCCTCTACCTCTTAATTTATACTAATGTAGGTCTGTAAGGAATTTTTAATAAGCTACTTCAACCCAGGGCCAGGAAGGGCTATGCACAAGCAAAGGACTGACAGGTCTTAAATGGGACAAAAATGTTTCAAAGGCCTTTGTAGCAAAAACTCTCAGAAGTGATGCAGGTGTTGGATTTGGATAGATGCTACAAGATGCAATAACCAGCCCTCGTCATGTTGGAGGATATGGTCTTGCTATATTTAACTTATGGAGGAAAAATAAGGAAGAAAAAAAGGCACTGCAGGTGAGCAACAGCATTACATGCAAGCAGGGCTTGCAAGGTGCAAGCTTTCATGCAGATAACCCATCACTCCCCCAAATCTGTGGCACCTAAGAAGGGCCAGCAGCTTGTGAGACTGACCCTGGAGGAGCTCAAGGATAGGATCCATCCAAATGGACAGGACACCCAGCTTCCTCAAGCATTCTGTCAAGAATGAGCTTCATGTTGATTTTCCCAGAGATGCTGGGGTTGGTTCTTGCTGCATTGGACAACTCTTTGTTTGCAGCTGGGAAAGCCATGCATTCAGCTAACCCTCTTTGCCTTCAGTCTAATGGAGTCCTTTGCAAATGGGGTGTTAAAGCAGTGTAGCAGTGTCTTTTTGTATTTTATTTTAGAAGAAACCAATTATTAATGTGGCCAGGTTTACAAACACTGATGGTCTGATCCCCTTCTCTTCCCAGAGTATCCACTCCCTGCCTATTGCACACATTGTGCAGTGAAAGGCTGACCACTGGTCTCTGTGAGCATTAAAACACGCTGAAATCTTGTGCAGCAGTATAGAGTTATTGCTTTTAAAATTGTGCTGTTGGGGGTTTCCAGTGTTGATTATTGCATTTGTAGTAATTCCCTTGCCTTAAAATGAGGAAACTATTGCAAATCCTTTGTGAAATGCTTAGACAGGGGAGTATGATAAATGAAAGTTTCTAAAGATGGTGACTTTCATACTAGATTAATATACAATACCATGATTAATGCCCAGACTGTCAGTTCATATTTTCTCCCTTAATTATTTCAGATTTTTTTTTATATGCCATAAGTGGATTTAGAGGTGATAAAAGAGTAGGATTGGCAGCCTAAAAGCTTGGAAATCTGTCCATGAACAGGGTGTAGTTACGAGCAGCAGGTTTTGCAAAACTCCTCTGTGTTTCTTTCCCTTACCAATGTACTTGTCTTCTTTCTCCCTCCACACTAAATTAATCATCCACGAGGCTGGTGATTTCAAGGTCACAAATGAGGAGAGACTTTTTGCAGTGTTTCCTTCTTGCTAGAAAAGAAGGGGGACTGAGGTCAAGCCTATTCATTTCACAAATGCTGGCCAACATTAATATCTGAATACTTTCTTGATTTCCTCTTTTAGGTACGGGAAATAGCTTTAAGATCTTGGATACCACAATGTGGTAGCTATTGCCTTTTAATGTTGATCCCTACAGGCCATCAATCCCTAACTAGTGTTGCTACTTACTGAAACTGAGATGGTTTCACACTGAGATTTATAGGTAAAAGATTCCCTGCCTTATGACTAATTCCTCCAGCTCTATGGTTCCACTTCAGTTTTTTAATACCTTGGGCCATGGACCACCACTGATTTTTTAGGTAGAACTCTTCACTGAGTTGACTGGGGAGTACTTAACAACATTATTGGATGCTATGGCCTCATACTTTTATGAAGTAGGGTTACTTAATGATGTCGGAACATTTATTTTTGGGACTTGCTCTTTTGTTTTGTTTTGTTTTCCTTTGACAGCTTTAAATTTCTATGAAATACAATGTGCATTGTAACTGGGGAAGAGAGAAAAGTCTGCATGAAATAAAAATGGCTATGGATCTTCACTGAAAACACCTATCGAGGCTATTTTTACTTTCATTGCTGAGTTTTGCAGAATAAACAGATTACAATAAACAGAATACAGAGAGGTGATAGCATTATTATTATTATTTATACGGCACCATAAATATGTATTCTGCTTAACAGACAAATAAAAGACATCTCAGGAGATCACTTCAAGTTCAACTTCAGCCTAAAGTACAACTTTCTCCTGAACAATTCCTTTTCTCGCAGTTGCAAAGAACAAGTGTTTCAGACCCAAGTGCATTAATCTGAGGAACTGAAATCCTTAGCTAGTTGAAAAAAGAAAGAGATTTGATCGCACTGCTTCAATGTATAGACCAAAACTCACTCTGATAAAAATCCTCCTAACTGCAGGTGGAGGCCAGCGGCTGACCCAACATGCCCATCAAAGCTGCCGTAGACATGAGCTGGGAGCCCGTGGAGTGAAGGTAAGAATCCCCTTTTGTTTCCCCACCAGGGAAGCAAAATATTCCAAATGAATAGTTTCAAAGGAAATTCACTGAAAGTATTAACCAAGCAACACAACAAATCAATTTAAAATAATGCAATCAAAAGACTAATTACATGCCTATCTAGGATAATGCTTACATATTTCAGAGGGAGCACAGAACGTTTGTCAGAAACATTTGTAAATTGCAAGGCAATAAGAAACATTGGCAGGTGCCAAGACTGTTAGTGGTATATCATGGCCAAACTTCAGATGTTATGTCAGGAAGGAACATGGATTTCAGTGTATCTGCAACTAAGATCTTTGGCAAGGTGCGAAGTTTTATGTGCCAGAGGGGCATCTCCTTAGAGCAAAGTCTTTCTTTTATAGCTTAATTGTTATTGTAAAACCGCATTAATACAAATGTAGCAAGCAGATTTATCTTATTCCATCTATGGGCAAACTGGGAAGTACTTATAGATACCTGTGGGAATCCACCCGACCAAAAGGAGCAACTGCTGTGTCCTTTTCATAGTCAATGGGGAGAAACAGTCAGCTTTACCAGTACAGTTTGTCTCGTCTTGAAGTCAACATCTGACCAAATGCATTCTGTGAAGATGTCTTCCACGTGCCACTGCCGGGGCCCTGAACCCTTATTGCAGTAGGAAAAAGTAGAAACCTATATTTAAAGAAATGAAAGAAAAAAGGGCAAAAGTCATATAATTAGTACTTCCAACCAAGTAAGACCAGACACACTTTCAAGTACATATGAATAGTAACAAAGATGTTCTAGCACTGCATCACATTCCCAAGTTGCAAAAATTAGTAGACTGTAAACGTTCATCATTCCAGATCTGTACAGATAATAGGGCCTTGGTTCTTGATAGTTTATCCATGACAGTTCAGACAACTTTAGAGTTTGGGAATGCTCTTTTCTATTGGTTTGACCCAGGGTTAGGAAATGACCCTTTTGGAAAAAATATCTTGACTCCTGTGAATTCAGTAGAACTTTTTCAGTCAGCCGTGGCTGAAGTGGGATTTCCCTGATTGTCTAAAACAACCAGAAGCAAATGGAATCAACCTGATGGAAAGTTTTATAAAACTGGGGAGAAAATTTCTCTTCCAGGGATTAGAAAGCGCTGAAGCCAATTCTGTTGAACTCAAGCCTGCCTTCTGACATACTTTACAGTCCTTCTCAGTGTGATAATTGATTTCAAATACCTCCTGAAAACACTGTGGGATAGCATCTAAAACAAGGGGGGATCTGGTATACCTGGCTGACAAATATTAGTTATTACATTCCTGTTTCTGAGCAAATGCTTTTGGACACAGTCCTTTTTCTGACCTGAAAAATAACATCAGGAAGATTATAAAGCAATTCCAATGAGGGAAATAAAAATTGAGACAGATGTGTTTGGGGCATTTTTTGTTCTGTTTTGTTGGTGGTTTTTAAGTGTCAGTCAACAAACAGCCTTTAAATCAACAAATGGCTCCTAAAGCTCTTTGAAAGCCTAATACAAAATTTCTGTTTAATGGCTAAAGGAAATTCCCCTGTTGTCTGTGGAAAGGGGTTCAACTGCTGTCTCTAATTCTGTTCCACTTAGTTTTAAAACTGACTATTCTAGATCTGCATTACCTTGGTAATCCTTCCCAACACTACCCAGGAAGAGATCTGGGTGCTCTGAGGATTCAGAGATAAAAAGAAGTCTCTAAAGTGGTCTTAGAGTTAACGTCAGCTGCCTCTGGCCCCCATCCAGCAAAGCACTTAAACCTGTTCTTCTCTTTGAAATTGTCTTGGTGATATCAACAGGGCTTCTCATGTATCTGCAGTTAAATACCAGCATAAATGATTATTTAGATCTAACCCGTCTGCATTAAAGCCTGAAGTACCCACAGTAGTCACTGTAAAGGACTTACTATTATTATTATTTAAACAGCACCATATGTTTTATGTTTCTGGTGATCACATTAACAAGTTACTTTTCCCTTTCAAGAAATACCCTGGCGTTTGATTTGCTGCGCAATGCTTAGGTTCAGGCTCAAAAGCTTCTCTGGCCCAAACTCTTCCCTCTAAATTTTGCATCTGAACAGCCCCACTCAACCCAATCAAACATCTTCTTGGTACCCACGCAGATTTACTGCAAAAGCTTCTGCCCATCGCTAGGGAGAGTTGACCCTCAGTAAAACCAGGATGGCTTTTCCTAATTAAAGAACAACTCACCTTCTCTAGCTTTGCCCTTCGATTTCTCCCAGAAATCATTTTCGCCTTAATAGAAAAATGTCTACATGATGAAACAAAGCACGATCTGGTGACCCTTGGTTGAGTAGAAATCTAATAGCTGTCTTATAGGCTGGGGAACCACCTTTTCTTTTTCTTCCTTAGAACTTTGTAAAAACTAATTGGAAAGCAATCACAGCCCAGCACTTAACAGACTTTCACGTTCCAATAGCAAGCAACTTTTTGCTGTGTTCAAGAGGCACATCCTCGGCAACTTACTCCCTTTCATATAAGGTAGTTTGGTCTTGGTTAGAGAGAAGGCTACAGTGTATCACTTTTATTACCTACTTCATATGAGAATAAATGTTTTATAAAAGTTTTGAAAATGATTTCTTATGGCAGGGAGAGTGAAACTTCACTCTGGTACTCAAGATGCCTTCATTACTGTTCCCTGAGTCTGTTTTCTCAGTTATACCACTACAACTTGATCCATTTTATTACCCTGAAGAAGTAATTTGCTGTTACTAAGACCAAGAACTCTGTTCATAATCTGTTACATTCATTTTCAACATTAAAAGGGCCTGAGCCAAAGTTCACTGAAATCAGTGGAAAGTCTGGTAGGGATACCAAAGGGTTTTGCACCCTTTTAAGAGAGTTTTAGTCAGAAGATGCATCTATACTGTGGTTATTATGTGCAGCGTATCTAACTTAGGTATTATTAGAGTTGTAACAATGGTAGTACAGGGTTGTGTGGTAAGTATTTATGCAGCTCCTTGAGCAGGTGGGGTTTTTTTAATCTGAGCTGAATTTTATGCTACCATGGTTACATTACTAGAAATACCTGCCCTCGTTAGCTTAAATTTAGCTCATGTATGGTTACACAAGTTGAAGTCAATCCAGTATAGACATATTTACTCTCCCTAGAGGTTTATTGTCTTATAGTGATATGATTTCATCCCTTAAATCAGAGATATGTGTCTTGTTTTGCTTCATCACTGGCTGGATCATGCTCCCACTTGTCAGCAGTCACCCATAACAGACAGCCTTCTCTGGAAATATTGTCATTTTCAGTTAGAATCTATTTTCTTCTTTCATTATTTGAAAAGGTTTTGGTGCTCCTGCTTTTCTGATAGGTAAATTTTGTCCTTGCCACCTGTGTTTCCCTGGTGAATCTGCTAATAGCAATAAATTAATCCCTAGATGCAGTATAGCATGGCTGAGCACCATTATACTGACAAGTGAGCCAGAATAACCCTTCTAGCTCAGTCCCTTAGAGACTGAATGAAAAAAGCCAACCTAGAACTACATTGATATCAGGGAATATAAAAATTACGTTGTGTTCTGGAAGCATTATTTTCTTCCAAGTCATAGTCAAGCCTAAATGTGTTCTAGGCTTAAAAACCTTGGTTTTGAAGTGTCCAGTATGCTTGCTTATCTGTCTGAGAGTCCTGAGGATCCATTCTAATTCCAGAAAATTAAAATCCCCCATAATAAACACCTTAAATATTCATCTAACAAAAGAGGAAGTCCTTTGTCAGGTTCATTGATGATCAACAATGGGAAATCTGATGTTTGTAAGCAATGTTTTTGTTACCTTCTTGCATGTCCAGTTGAAAATCCTTCGCCATATCCTAATGTGTCATCATGGGCCGGCTCCAAAGCTGGTTCAGACCAAGAAGGGGCTGCCTGATACTTTCAGTCATTCGTCTTGTAGCAGATGGAGTTAAAAACTTGCTCCTTCTAAGCTCGCTGTGATGCTCAGTTTTTACAAAATGTAATGAAAGTTCCATAAAGCAGGCAATTTTGTGTCCTCATTTTCTGCTGCTCTGGTGTTTGTTTCATTTTAGAGTTTGTGAGAATTGAGGGTGAACGTAAGTAATTTCTTCAAAGTTTCTTCACAAGTCTGACAGCCGTGAGTCTTTAAGGAACACCCTGAATCAAGTGAGTGAGGCATAGAGTGCCTCAACGGGTGTCGTGAACTTTGCAATTAATTTGCAAGTCATGGTACTGGAGTCCTTCCGCCTTCTGCATCCTCAGCACGTGGACTTCATGAGAAGTATTGATACAGCTCCTAAATGGAAGGAGAAATGAGGGAGCAAACTGAGCAGTTATTAAGAATGGAGCTGTTTTCCTGATGAAACATGACTCATGCTGGCAAGGGAGATTCAAAGGACTCTGCAGATTTAACAGTCATAGGTAATATTTCACTAGTGGTAAGTATTGTTTGAGAAAGAGAAATTTTGAAGGGAAAGAAATTCTGTCTGATTTTTTTCAGACACTTTTTAACCTTTTTTCTTTAATGCCTTTACCGCAACATCTATAATGAACCAATGCGTAGGCTTTGGGGACAGCTGAATGTAATTTCTAAGCCTAACACATGCATATCCATATACACTGGAGTTTTATTCCATACCCTTTGTGCTTTTATTTGTTTACTTCAGGACAGAGGCTATTTCTATTGATATGCATGATCTGATTACAAGAATCACCCTGATACAACCAATTAATAATACATACTCTCACTTATCTTGGAGGGTTTATAAAGACAATTGTTGGCAGGCAGATTTACAACATACGAAATACCTGGTATGAAGACATGAGCTCAGCAGCCAAAGGAGGCATAGGCAGACTTCATGCTTCATTGTATTTTCTTCTTTGGGAGGTTCAGAAAGATAATGATTCAAAAAAGCTCTCGTCATGAATGTGTGTAGGTGGAGACAGGACTTATTATGTATTAATTATAATCTACCACAAGCTATTGCTGGACCAAAGATAAATACCTTTTTACTATGATGGTGTTTAAAGAGATCATAGCTCCTCCTATGTGTGTAAGAATGTGTGAAGCTGTATTAAAGTATCTTTTGCAAAACTTCTCAGCTTTCCCAGTGAGTTTTAAAAGCTAATATCAGTGTTGATATAATAGAAAAGAAAGATTTTGTGCTTACACTTTTTAAAGTGTGAAGTGCATGTTTGATATTCTTCATACAATACTGGATTTTAATGAGCTTAGAGGCTGCACAAGGTGTCTCTTTCTTGACTGATAGAAAGGCAGAAGGAGAAATTAGTACCGGGAAAGAACATTATATTTGCTTCTCTCAGCGTGATCTTTTTGTCTTCAGATCTGAACCCTTTGTTATTTTCATCCTTGCTCTATTGAAATCTGGGGGCAGGGAATACTCAGGCAGTAGGATATACATTCAAGCACACACAGGTGCACTAAAAAGCCTTATGCGTGAGCTCCTATGGAGATTCTCTAAATCCTTAAGGTAATCTATTGTCCACCTCACTTATACTCAGTGCTCTGTTCTTCCATTTCTCTGTTTTCAAGCTGGACAATTCTGTTTTCCGCATCACCAAAATGAGAGTCAAAAGCCTTTGATTTATGCCCTCAGTTCTCTCATTTACAGATAGTACAGAGATTTTTGACTATCCAGTCTGCTTTCAGGTAAGGTTGAAAGTGCCCTGGATCTTGACAGCTATGCAGCAGCAGCGGGCTCAAGAGAGCTGCAAGAATGAGTCCTGTGTCCTCCAGTGGCAAGTGGGAAGGAATTTGTATTCTTGAGCTGCATTCTCGAGCAAGAGATGATTTTCTCCCTTTTTAGTTCAAAACCAAGAGTTATTCCTAGGTGTTCTAGTGAACTAAATTGGGCAGCAAAGCCACCAGTTTTAGATCAAGAAGAAAGGAAATATGTTTGATGCTCGACCAACAGCATCGCATCCTTTCCAATCTGAGGACATCCCCGCTTCTGTCAGTGTTTCTCAAAGGTTGCTTCTCTTCCCTTCACCTCCAGGCCCTGCTTGAAGAAGCTGCTTTTAGCTGGGGTGCCCAGAAGAAAGGGGGCATATCCCTTCACTTTCACACTCCTTGGCCAGCCAACTTCTTTCAGCCTGTGGTCCCCAGAAGTACAGAGTGCAAGCTGCTCTCTGACAGCAGGTAGTCATGCTATAACTGTACATGCTTCTTACTCAAAGCCTTTGGTGGACCAGACTTTTCTAGCAGTGTGCAGCAGAGCAGTTGCTCTAAGACAGGAGTGTCAGGCTATGTATACAGGGAGGAAATTTCAGAGATGCCCAAATCCTACTGAAAGCTGATAGGATTTAGGCACTTAAATAAAACCCTCAACAACATTACTTTCCACTGAGTTTATAAATGTAAATGCCAGAAGGGTTCAGATTTGCAGTCTATATTTTTTCCTGTCTAGGCTCTTATATATTTTTTGCTATAATCAGAATATAAACTACAACAGAGGAGATCAAGGGGTTTTATTTCAATTTCCTGACAACCCCTGATTTAAAGTCATTGAACTAATACATTAAAAAAATTAATTTCCCCATATTTAAAAGGGTTAAAAAAGTAGTTGAAGTGGCTATGCTTTACTGATAATGCTAGCATGTAACCACCCCGCATGAGCACCGATATTAATGTTTCGATAAGGTATATGGTGAAAAAGAAAGCAAAGTTTTAACTTCCTTTATGTTTCTGCAGTTTTACTTATGACCAACACTCAGCCAAGTTGGGAATAAGATGGCAATGCTACGTTCCCTTCTGTCCAGTCCGCAGTATGGCACCTCAGGTTAATGCAGCCTACCTCCAGCATGCTGAACATATCAGCCCATTTTCATCAGAGCTGCCAGAACTAGTGTGAGGAAGCCAAGTGGAAGAGCAGGCATAGGGGTACTTCCAGGCTGGCAGGCAGAGAAAAAGCTCTTTCTGAAGAGTGGTTTTTTGGGAGGAAAAGTTATTTTGTAACATCACCGGAGGGCAACAGGAAGGGTCAGAAGTGAAACGAGAGCAATTTGCTGGCAATATGGGGAAAATGCTGCCAGTGGACTTTGAAGTGGGAAACATTTCTTAAAAAACAGACCAGATGGAAACTGATCATTTTGATGCTCGCAGGACACAAAATAGACAGATTGTCAATTACCTGAAAGACCGCACGATTTGTCAAATACGGGCTGGATAACAAGCGAAACAGAAGTTAGCAGTACAGGGGAGTTCAATGAACAGGTTAGCCTAGCCGTGTGAAAATCTCTAGCTTTAGCAAAAGATATGACTTTCAAGCATATTTTTGATCGCAGATAAAATGTTTCAGCTGGCAGTGATGTTCTCCCTTGCTTGTTGTTTTTGAAGCACTAACATCGCCCACCTATCTTTCTGTCGCTTGCCTTAAGTTTTAAATCAACTGGTGATTCTTGACAAAAGGACAGGGATCTCAGGCACACTCACTTCCTACACAATTACTGCATGTAGGCAATTTGATAGGGAACAGAACCCCCTACTAATGTCTTCTCACTGCAGTATGAGCACAAACGGTATCAGGTGTCAGTGAATATGTACTGGTGTAGGTTTTGCTGAGAAACAAAGCCAGAGAATGGCAGGTTTTATTCTTCGTGTTGCTCATGCAGTGGTTTTATTTTTCTATAGTCTTCTCAATTAAATAGCTAGTGTATTAAAAAGGACTGTCACATTTACAAGAAGGCATACATTAACCAAACTAAATCCTTTTTACTATTATTATTTCCTATTAAAAATATTTGAAAACCTGCTATGGTACAGACTCCCGTAGGCATCCAGGCAGCCAAGTAAGAAATGGCCTGATCCTTTTTCTACTGAATTCAACCACAGTATTTTCTTTGCAGTACTATGTCAGGCTGCAGTCAATGATATTATACAGGAAGTATACGACAGGTAAGCTTGTAATGTTGGAGATGAGCCATCAAAAAAACTGATTCTATGCAGTTTTGACCAAAAAGATCAGGCCAGATGTCTCAGAACAGCCTAATGGATAAGCCACACGGAGCGGAACCCTTATACATTCATATATAAACACATGGATGGATAGTAGGAAGAAATACATACTGAGGAGACAGTGGAAACATTTTGTTATGTCTGACAGCCACATGAGTATGGATACATAAATGATCAAGGTGAGATATTAGTCAAAGACAGGTATCAAATGGGACCTAGACCCAGTACAAACTGAAACTGAGATAGCAGTAATGCTCAGCAAATGGAGCTGGGTGGGTGTGCTTGCACATGTGTCCACACATGCGCACATGGGTGCGTGTGTGTAATAAACTCAAGAAGTGCCAGATTGGTGTTAAGCTGCAGGCCGGTTGTTTATGATGCTTAGCATAACATCAACAAGAAGCCTTTGGAATTATCCATACGAGCACAATCCTTGGGGCATCACAAACATCTCTGCATAAAGCAAGACCAGCTGACAGAAAGCAAAAAGCATTTTCATAGAATCATAGAATAGTTAAGGCTGGAAAGGACCTCAAGATCATCTAGTTCCAACCCCCCTGCCATGGGCAGGGACACCTCACACTAAACCATCCCACACAAGGCTTCATCCAGCCTGGCCTTGACCACCGCCAGGGATGGAGCACTCACAACCTCCCTGGGCAACCGATTCCAGTGTCTCACCACCCTAACAGGAAAGAATTTCCCCCTTATATCCAGTCTAAACTTCCCCTGTTTAAGTTTGAACCCGTTACCCCTTGTCCTGACACTACAGTCCCTGACGAAGAGTAGCTCCCCAGCATCCCTATAGGCCCCCTTCAGGTACTGGAAGGCTGCTATTAGGTCCCCACGCAGCCTTCTCTTCTCCAGGCTGAACATCAACAAGAAGCCTTTGGAATTATCCATATGAGCACAATCCTCGGGGCATCACAAACATCTTTGCATAAAGCAAGACCAGCTGGCAGAAAGCAAAAAGCATTTTCTCTAATATTTGAACTTATTAGTCATAATGAAAGCTCGACTGGATGTGCACAAGTGTGTACAATGGGAGGCAGAGGTCAAATAAATGCTACATATTCCGAATTCCACAGGAAACACTCCCCCCCCCCCCCCGTAAGACACTACTCACAAACTCCAGGGACAGTGCTGATTAAAATGAAAGAAGAAAATACAAAGACAGAAGCAGCAGCACAGAAAGTCAACATATTCTGAGCCGGCTGCTGCCAATCAAGTTATATTGCCCCTTATCAGTTGGAAATTCAGTTTTCCCTCAGCAGAGCTGACTACATGCACTTTCCCAGTCTCCTATAGTGTAAGGTTCATCACCTCCAGAAAGCAAGTTGCAATCCCAGACAAATGACATATTCATAAAATACCCTGGATCATTTTAAGAGCACTCTTCCAGCTTGCTTGAGACACAGCCTTATTGAAATCTTTGTGTCAAGGTATTCTTAGGCTCTCAGTGAGGTCTTGGAGGTTATTTAAAAGTGCAGGTATTAAAGACCACGTGAATACGGTAGATATTCCACAGTGTCTGTCCTAAGGCTGCAAACCACCAGGCTACTTCATCTGGCAAAAAACTATGAAAGCGCTGTTAAACCCAGGCCTCACTGAAGACAAAAGAAAGAGAGGAAAAACTCAGACCTTCCAAATGTCGGTATGTTCATTGAAGTTGGAATGACTGCATTTTGTACACGGCACATTACATGCTAAAGCAGGCATCTAAAAAGAGAGGGAACACATGGAAAAAAGAGAGAGAAAAAAGACATGAGGGCCAAAAAAAGAATAGCTTGGTCTGAGGATCTCAAGAGACAGTGATGAGATCCAGCTACACAGAGCTGAAGGAGCTCTCCAAAGTCAGTGTGAGAAAACCACTTTCTTTCCACTCAAGATGATATTGCCCATGAATCTGTGATGCATTGTCTCACATGCATAGACCAGACCCTGGCAAACTAAGTTAGATGGGGGGGTGTGGGAAGGGGACACGCATGGCAGACTGACAGCTTGAGCGTACCAGCTGACTAGCAGTAGTTCACTTACCTGCCACTTGCAATATCCTCCACCCAGGAGGTACTTCAGGTGAAAGCAAATGAGGTGTTAGCTGACTTAAGCAGTGCGGAGGTCACTGCTGATGAAAGACTAGTGAGTAGGAATTCAAAGGAGCAGCTTGACAGGAATGCAATGGCGTGACAGGAGCAAAAGGGGTTGAGCGTGCTGCAAGCATCTATTCCTGCAAAACAGTACGGAGGGAGGTGAAGAGGCTTGTCTGTTTTGCATATAACCTAAGGAAAGAGGACTCGGCGAAGGAGGACTGAAGAAATCAAAAGCAGGTTGTCCAAAAGAGATGACAGTGGCAATGTGCTTTCTGCTGCGCCTCGTCCCACCATTTGCTGAGATCATGCGGTCCCAGGGTGACAGCCCCGCAGCTGTACTCCTGCGTGACACCTTGTGTGCTGGCCCAGGGGGCAAATCATGTCTGCAACCACAACCTGTGAGAAGAGAACTCACATTACTGTAGAAACTGCTGCTCAAACACGCGTTTCTTGAAAACAGGGGAAGCTGATAGGTGAGTACGAAGGGTAAGAACAAACTCTCAGGCACACTTCAGAAGAGGGTAAAACTTACGTCTGCCTGGAAGTTTCCTGGCAGTTTTATTTAATGACAGAAAACAGAGGCTCCGGTTAGTTTATATATTCATGAAAAGAGCTGATTTCTGTCAAAAAGCTTCACATTTTTAGGAAGGGGATTAGAAGATGAAATTTTTCATGCAGCTGAAAAGACTGCAAAGACTTCTTGATTGCTCTTAATGTTGTCTCTGTGCAAAGAGCTGCCAGAATGTTCTCTATCACCTCCATGATTGAGTACAGAAATGAACCACAAGCCAATGAAATCTATTTTAAACAAAGCCTTGTAGTCAGCACTGCCAAAATACATCTTTATCGTTAAAACAATAAATAACAGTGACAAAATATGCAAAAATAGGACAGATCTCACTGTTACGGCCCAGCTCAGGGAAAATGCATGTCAAAATACCTGAGTGACCTTTCGAAAATGTTTTATGCTAAAAAAAATGAAGCATGAAATTGAAATCATATCCTGCCCCTTAGTTAGTGTCCCTGCATAGAGACAAGAACCAAACCATTTGTTTTGAGGTCTGGAAAAGAATGCAGGCAATAAATATCAGCTTCCATTATTTCTCCTTAAATAAGCAGCACAATATTTCAGCATACAAATCTCCTTCAATAGTTGCTAATAGTCAAATCTAATCTAAAGACCGGAGACATGGATGAAAGGGGGATACAGTGTCTGTCTTATCCTGAAGTCTATCCCAAGAATAGCCATCACTTAATCCAAAAGAACAGCTTATGACTCCAGGACCTGAATACCTTCCCTGTTGCTCACTTATATCCCTTGCTTGCAGGAAATCAGGTTCCTGCTGCCAATTACGTTCATCATCATCACTCATCCACGGAGTCTTACTAATCTGAGAGACATTTGTTGCTCTGTATGTGTGCAGCTACCCCGAGCTGATGTTTAACCTCATCTCTGCCAGGTCATGGCGTATGTTAGAAGAGCACACATGCCTCTAGGTGTCTGAAGGGGCAGGAAACTGTTGGGTCAGTAAATGGGTCAGCAGAAGATGCTTCTTCCTTGATCCATGTGCTTTATGTTATGTCTGCTGACATAAGATCTGTCTGTCAATTTGTTTTGGCTTTGTTTTGTTTTTTTTCACTTGAATGACACCTTTAGTTTCCCAAACAGTATGTAGAAATGTGAGTATAAATGGTCCAGTCCTGAAATGCAAAAATCTGATCACTATTTCATTTCTTGGTTACAGACAAAGTAGTAGAGTTTAACTGCTGCTGCTGTACTAGATAGCTGTTACACTGCCCAGTTCATGCCTCTGTCACAGAATGATGTTTACTGATGGGGCACAAGCAGCAGGATGCTATAGAAAGGCACTGCATTATATATGGCTGAGTGTAGGCACTTGAGTGTTGGAGTTTGGCTCCTTTGAACTCCATTGCTGACATCTCTTCTGCTTTCAAACTTCCCTTTTTGAATAGAAAGGTTCAACATCATACCTCAAGACTGTATTTCCCCCTTTACTGAAAAAAGAGAGTGTGATTAGGTGAGAAACCTTTATGCTACCTGATTTTGAGTCACAGTGGAATAATGCTTTGAAGCAGCTTTTGCTCACTGGGCCTCCCAAATAGCTCTGTCATCAGGATGAGGAGGCCTCATGCGAAGGGGAAACAAGATGTGAATATTCTCATGTCCATGAAGTAATTCTTTCATTATGCTCAGTAGGTCTCAGAGGTGATCTTTGTAAATGACAGACTGATTTCTATATAGATAAATACCTATGTAGTTACCCAACCCTCCCAGACAACCTGCATGAGATATTTGCTGTCTGAAATGTGGAAGCCCCTTTCAGTTGCCTCCTTTGTCCTACAGCTATTTTGGTCCATTGGTCATTTTTTAATGTGCTTGCTATTGTGCTTTGATTTGCTAACCCGTTCTCAGGCCTGGCTAAGCTGTTTTTTGTTATGCTGCCATTGAGCATCAAGATAGATATATAAAATTATTCTGTTTTCAGAGAAAGAGGCTGTTGCCATCAAATGGCTGTGACAATTTACAGGGAGGGGAGTTCTTACATGAGAGACAATTCCTTAAAAGGGTAGAAAAAAAGCGAGAAAGAAATATTGCAGTAACTCAAAGAGCAGAGCTGGACCTTGTTACCTTGTCGAGGAAAAGAGAACTAAACCAAAACCCTGTTAAGAACACAGACTGATAGATTACTTTTAGTGTCTCTTCAGCTTTTGCTGCATGCCAGCATTCCCTGCAGAGAGTGAGATTAAAATGAAAAGTACAATTTTGCCTTTCCCTGCTTGCAAGGATCCAGCCCCTGCTCTGTCCCCACAAAATTACAGGAAAAGGAATCTAGCTTTGAGGTGTCAGAGCACAACGGATCCATATAGCTGCCACAGTACCATGCGCAGAGTCCAGTCCCCCCATTTCTGTCTCTGTTTCCAGTTATTGCATTGTTACATTTTTTGCTCTCTTAAGTGGCCATCTGGGACAATCCTCATTGTTCTATGCGCTGTGGACTTGCTATGTAGAAAGTTAGCTTGTTTCAGAAAGCCATACTTTCCTCCAGGTGTAGGAGGTGTATTTTCCTGTTTCCAATACGAAAACTGGTGTTGGTTAATTGGATGGCACCCTGATGGGTCTTGCGTTTTGCCACCATCACTTTCTGCTGCTACTTCCCTTCTCAGATTTTCCTTTACACTGCACCCATTGACCATGGGTCAGCCTGAGGAACCCAGGGGAAACAGCCCTTGAAAATCTGGATGTGGGTTCTTCCTTCAGACTGTCTAGCTGTTTCCATTTAGCTTTCTGTTCTCTGTTTTGTTTCTGTGTAGTTCTCATTTATGGGTTTATGTTTGCTTCTGTTTTTCTCTGATTGGCAACAGACACCTGGGTCTGTTCACTGACATTTGAATTAGAAAACCCTTCTATCTACGATTATTCCCATTTCTGAGAGCGCTGGAGTCTACTGCCTGGGTAGTTTCCTTTGCTTTGGCCATGTAACACTCAACCTCTTTTGCTCTGGCTGCCTCATTTCTGGAAGCTTGCTTCAGACTTCATTGAGTTTATTGCCTACACTGTGTGAAACTACAGTTCATTATTGTCGTCGTTTTATTAAAATAGTCCCTAAGTGCACCAGATTCTGAACGCTTGACTGCAATATTCCACAGAGATCTACTTTATTTTTATATTGGTCAAAGCCAACAGTAAAGCTGCCACTATCAGCCAAGCTAACGCCTTTGTGAAGTGCTGCCATGCTTTCCCAGTGCCTGGCATTTAGTCGTTGGCTCTTGAATGCTGTATTTCAACACTGGCTACAATACTGCTTTAGCATACCAGGGGTAAAATGCACTACTACTGTACAGGAAGGAGCATTAAGACAAGCTGAAATCCAGTTCTATATTTAGAGCTTCATGCATTCTTTATAAGTTTTGTGTTCTCTTTTCTGATCTGAAATGGAAAGAAATGCATTTGGCCTTTACGCCATATATTAAATTTTAGAGTGTTAAATAGGAGGGGGAAATGTATATGAGTCGATAAGTGATCTTTAAGATGTAAAACATGCTGCTTACATTCCTCAGATCTATAGTAGAGTTACTGTCTGGTTTATGTGGAGCTTAACTATTCAAAATTTTGTGTATTTTAATGCCAAGCTCATAAGGATGCTGTAATGAAATGCAGATTCCTGAGAATTTTACAGCAAAGTAGGAGAAAGTCAAAGAGAAACTGGAAACAGCATTTGTGCTTAGTAAGGTGTGACAATTTGTTGGGCTTTTAAGATGTTAGACCAGTGTTGTGAAGTAGAAGCAAAATACAGTTTTGGCACTTGTGTTCTGTTGGCATTGTGTTGAGTATTATGTCTATTGTTTCATACAGCCTCAGCAATAATCCTGCGGAGTAGTTTAGGGTTTGTCATGACTTTATGTTGAGCTTTTCCAGGGAAAGTGGGAAAACATGTGTACAGCTGTATTTATCTTGTGTGTGAATGACTCTTCTTGAAGTACAGGCATACTGAGAGTCTTGTTTTAGCACAAGTGAAGCTCTTTAGATAATCATGTCTGGATATTTTTAATAGCTCTTGGTAGTATCTTATCCCCTTCTACTCTAAGTACCTTTGAAAACCTCCCAAGTACTCCAGGAAAATGCTTTGGAGCAGAGCTGTATGCGTAACAACTTCAGGTATTATCAAGAAAAACTTCAGATAATAAAAGAAGTTCAAACCTCAGACTTCCCAGTCTTCTATAACTAAGACCCATTGATTTCATCACAAAACCTTTATGAAGGACTGACAATACGCAACGCCCTCACCAAACTCACTATAAAGGAGTTACTTTTGTTAGCTTTTTGAGACAAAGCACAACTGCTTAGTTGCTGAGTAGGGCTGGTAAGCTGGGTGTGAGGCAAAAATCATGAGCTCAATCATACCAGCACCATCCAAGTGAATGAAATGGCCAGATCTTGGGTTTGAGGCCCTGCCTCACGCAAACAGAATCAAACTATTAATGTAAAAAAAAAAAAGTTAAATTTCTTTAACAGGTCAGCATCGACATTAATCAAAGAGCAGAACCTTTTAAGTGTCATTTTCCTTCTGTATCTTGTACAAAATGTTACAGTCATAATAACAGATTCCTTTCCCAGAGACTGATTTTACAGCGACTCCAAGTAATTACACACATCTGGTGATAACTTTAAAAACCGCAGTTATAAAAAGAGCTAAACTAAAGACTACAGATTCCCTGTGCTATAATAGATCAGGTTTTGGAGCCATATCCATTGTGTCACTCTTCAAAGGACAAACACTGCTGCAAATTTGGAAAGACTCAACTGTAAACTTATTTATAACATTGTTATTATTAACATCTGTGTTACAGAGATCTTAATTTCCCCAACGGTGGAAAAGCAGCATGAAAGATTTTGCTGCACACCTCTAATTAAGTTCAACCCAGTTGCAAGCAGTGTTGGGTGGTAGAAATGTCACATCGCATTGTCCTTGACTGGACTGATAGTTAATCATCACAGATGCATTTTCACAGTAGTTTTCAAAATCCACCCCCCAATACACACATAAAGCACCGTGTGTACAAAAAGCAGTAATATACATTGCAAAAATGTGTGAAGTCTACATTTTTCATCATATAGTTCAGAAATCTGTCACACGCTCTTGACTGGCTCATTAAACCCTGACCATTAATCCATCTTCCCTTCTCAATTCAAACATCCCACACATCTTCATAGTGTCATACAGCTGTCATTTTGCAAACAATCCAGCAAAGAAGAGTTTCCTTTACGTCCCAAAACAGACATTCCAACCTACCCCCATAATTTCAACACAGTGTTAAGAACTGGATTAGTGTCAGAATTAGTGTTTTAGAATTGTCAAGCCAGCACACACAGAAATGGGGATCTCGGGACTTGTGTGCTTCTACCATATTGTGAGGGTTTGGCAGCGCTTGTGTTTATTCCCAGTTACTTATCATGCCATTATGCTCTTATCTGAATGCCTCACAACCTTTTGGGTTCTGGGAGCCATCTGGTGAGATAAAGGACTGTTCCCCTATCACAGGTTGGGCACCTAGAGCCAGAATCTTCAAAGTCATTTAGTACATTGTGTGCTGCATTGGAGGCAGACAGGGAGAGATGGAAGAAGGGAAAGCTTTATCAGTGGGAACCTCCAGCAGCAGGATCCTCACCACCATGGTGACATGACCCTGAAAAGGATCAGTACTACAGATATATATCTATATAACTAGGTACGGGGGGGGCTGGGGGGTGTTCTGTATTTCCAAAAGTTACCAGAATCATTTGTGAGGGGAACAGAAAGGGAATCTGTGTGCCTCTGGGGTTGTCCACTGAGCTAGATTTGAGGCATCAGGCTTTGTAAGCAGAAATAGAGGACGGACAGCTAGGCAAAAAGTCTGACTGATGCAGACACACATGCTTATGGTATGTGCAGAACAGAAAATGAACTTGTTTATGTATCCATGTGTGTGTACGTTGGGGGATTTGGCATTTGGAAAGATCTGTATAAAAAAATCAGCCTTTGTATTTTACTGGACAGGTAATAAACCCATTCGCAAGTCAGGACCAAATCTTTTTGCCATACAGTCAATCCCTGATTCACTGGGGTCATGGTGGTGGGGCAATAGAACCAAATTTAAAACACATTCTAAAAGCGTTGTTAGACTGTTTCTTGTAAAGTACCTTCCTGAAAAGCTAGGCACCTTACTAGCATCAGTGCAATTGCAGGAAGGGAAATTATAGGTAAGAATTTTAGATACAACCCCAGGATGTACTGTGTGTACCTCTGAGCCAGGAAAACCCCGATGGGCTTAAGTCTGGAACATAGTAGCTAGCTCCTTCCCACGCAGACAGCTGCAGTCTCACTGAAAGGCTGACAGACACTGCAATGCATACACCTAAAAAGCAGCACCAGTGGCACTTAGCTATTCAGATCTGATTCTCAAGAATAATTTGGGTTCAGGAGGGCAAAAATGGTAGACATTGTGGGGATAAATCCTAAGTATGGGGGCTTTGGTTCCATATCCCATTGGAATAATTTCCTCTTATCATTCACTGTAATGAACTAAACCCCGTACTTGCCATTACTTAAAGAGCCATTAAGTTCATAGGATGTGTAGGCCTAGATAAAACACTAGGCTTGTACAGTCCACAGGATCACGAGCATATGTAATTCTTTTGTAGGATGTGGTCCCAGGAGCAGCACTCATCTGTAATGACTGTAGTGGCTTTCATTGTGAAATAAGGTATTGTTTAGTGAACGTTTTCTGTGATGCTACCAGGCAGGGCAAAGTCAGTTTATGCTCATGTTTTCAACTCCATTCCAACACATCAATACTGGAGGAATTTTCTGCCTCCATTTTAATTCTTAGCTTACCTTGCTCCAGTTCGAAGTAGCGCAGAGGAGAGAGGAGGAGTCACTTAGCATTCGAGTTTGGAACCTGCTCTTGTAAATCTCAGCAGCCAGCCGGCAGCTGACATCTTTTAATGAGAATGATCCTTTTCTGACAACAGCCAAGTTCCTTCTTTTGGGTTCCGCCGTTGCCAGCAGGCTGCTATAGAAAGACTCTCAGGGACAAAAATACATTAGAAAATAGTAGCAGGAAGGGAATAGTATTGGCTGCAAACCTGTCAACCCAAATCAGACGTTAGCTTCCCTTTTTGCTTCCAATTTAGTAGAAATATGCTAAGGATTTGAAACTGTGACTTTTCATCAACTATGATCCTATTTTTCACTCTCTAAGTTAAAAAGTGCTATTATATTAGTGCTCTCTGAGTTTCTAAAGTGAAAAAAATGTCTTGTTTTTAATAGGCTGGAAATATAACAGCATGACAGTCATTTGCACCTGAAGCTTCCTTCTCCTCTCACTTCCTTCCCCACACCCCATTCAAATCCACAAAGGCCTTTTTCATGTCAAGCAGGAGAGCTTTTTGTGTGGTCAAATTGTTTTTTGCAGGCACTAATAATTCTGCCTGCTGTTAAGCTTTCAGCATACAAAAGCAGGACATGCTCTTTATATGCCTATTTTATATATATATATATATATAATATATATTTAATTTTAGATGAAACAACAAAACTGAAAGCTCCACAGGGGTCAGGGAGGGAAGAAGTTGTGTGTAACAGACATACCCCTCTTGCTGGTTCCATGAAATTGTCCATCTCAGGGCTTCTTTCAGCACTGCAGATCTGGAAGCATGCAGCACAACTGACCAGACTTCCCATGAGTTTTGGAGTTCTCCTTAGGCTCCAGCGGCAGGAGGCAGGCAATCTGAGTGGGAAATTCAGCTCACTTTCCTTTCTTCTCAAAGCAAAGACTCAGGTCTCAGAGAACAGCCTAAAACTATGGCACACATGCACCCCTCTTGGCTAGAGACAGAAGGCAGACTACAGACATCATTTAAAACCCTTGTGATTTTTAACCTGATGTCTTGGTTGCCTTTTGGGAAGTGGATGAGCCACAGAGTCCACAAATTATTTGGAGTGCTTGGGTTTAGCAGTCCTGAGCAGACAGGTAGGCAGACATCTGATGTTTAAAAGACATGAGACACAAGAGGCAGCCACAACTACATACACATAGTACATAGAGACAAGCTGGCTGGAGGCCCTGTGTTATCTCTATAAATTGCCAAAGGGAATGAAATTCAGAGTAAATGCTCAGACTTTTTGATTAAATCAATCCATTGCCACTGCTCAATGCATCTTGTGTTCTCTTTTACTGCAGCACATTACCCAGCAATAGTTGATACCATAAATGATCTATACGATCTTCTGGAGCTCTGGGTGAAATAAGGACAAGCTGCATTCATTACCTTCAAATTTCCCTACTGTTTTTTTACTCCAATCAGACCTTTAGCATCCTCTTAAATGTCTTTCTCTATATTTATTGTATGTGAAGATAAAGGAATTCAATAATTGTGAATGAGGTAGGTGTGAAGTCAAGCTAAAGTGGATGCTTGGTTAAAATGAAATTGCTGTGCAGGGGACCTACCTGTGATGGAAGAAACAGCAGCAAGATTCCTATAGACTTTTCTGTGCCCTTTTCCATATGTATCAATTTGCCTGGTAGGGAGCAGGCCATTGTTTAATTTAGTGATGCATTCTACTAGCCCTGCTGTCAGGACCTGTGGACAGCATCATAGATTAAAACCTGCACTTGGGGAATTGGTGCAACAGGCCATAGGGTTGCTTCAGGCTCTTCAGGCAACAGAACAAAAACTGGGGAACTAAGGCATACTCAATCTTTCCACCTTTCAAAGGAAAACACCAATGTTCTTAACATTGTCCTGGTGAAATTGTCACATTGCTCTAATGCAGTAAAAACCCAATATAATCAATCCTCCATGTATGGCACACAGGATAGCACATGCAGGCACTCAGAGCTGCCCAAGTCCTCTCTTCTGTGGAGGTCTCTGGAGCTGCACAGGCAGCCTGTCCGCTTCCCTCAGCCCCAGAATATCAGTGAAAGATGTTTCATTAAGTTCTAAGCTCTTTAGGTTGGAGGCAGACAGTCTTCCTGGCCTGGTGCCCACCACTAAAGTTTAAGAGACACTGCAGAAAGTTGCTGACCATGAAATACACACACACACACGCACTCTGGGAAGAGGCAGCTAGACTTTTCAGCCTGTCTTTATCAGTTCAGTAGTTCTAAGTTAAAACAGGCAAAAGCCTCAATATCAGTAGCTGAACACCAAACCCTGGGAGCTTGTATAGCAATAGCACTGTGTAGTTTACGTGGGGGGATATACAGGGAAAACAAAACCAAGACAGAACAGCAATGCACGTATATAAGGATGCTGGGGAGGGACTCTTCATTAGGGACTGTAGTGACAGGACAAGGGGTAATGGGTTAAAACTGAAACAGGGGAAGTTTAGATTGGATATAAGGAGGAAATTCTTTACTGTGAGGGTGGTGAGGCACTGGAATGGGTTGCCCAGGGAGGTTGTGAGTGCTCCATCCCTGGCAGTGTTCAAGGCCAGGTTGGGCAGAGCCTTGGGTGAGATGGTTAAGTGTGAGGTGTCCCTGCCCATGGCAGGGGGGTTGGAACTGGATGATCTTGAGGTCCTTTCCAACCCTGACTATTCTGTGATTCTATATGAATGTGTGTATGTGTGCAAGCTTCTGTGTATCTGCACAACCTTTTCATTCCTGCACAACCTTTTCATTCCTGCCTTCTCCCACAACTTGAATAGTCATGCGGCTGATAAGGGCAGCACAGGCACTAGCTGAAACTACTCGCAGCTGGAATGCTCACATTTCCCAAATATCTGCACATCAATCAGATACCAAAGCCTGGCCTTTCCTGGAGGCACTTCCTGGATGTCCAATCAGTCACAATGCCAGACAAATTCCTCTCCTAATTCTCAACAGTTAAGATTTTAATCAAGCTAACTGTGAGTTCTTGCCTTTTCTATTAAGGTGGGCTTGAGTCTGCTGAGATTTGAGCAGCACTGTGCCATGGCTGCCCAGTTGTGGCACAGCACTGAGCACAGCTTGGATTCAGCTGTGAGCATAGCTCCTTCTTGCTGAGAAGTCCAGGGCATGGTCCTTCTCCTAATCCCCAAGAGGCAAGTGGAGTGGAGGGGCTACTGTCAGCCTTAGAAGGAGAAATGGGCACGTCAAGCTGCAGGGCTGAAACCCACCATTATCCCAAATGTAACATGAGGCATGCCAAAGGTTTTCTCAGCCCAGTGTGCTGCCTGGAGCGGGTCTGTGAGGCTGGAGTTTTTCCAGAGGAAGCTGAGCCCAGTGGGACAGGTTTCAGCCCCCTGAGACCCCTGCGCACTTCCTCGTACTGCGGGGTATCTTTTAATACTCCTGCCCAATGGAACTTGGGACCATTTGCAACTCTATACCAGCGATAATACAAGGGAGAAAAACCTTGTATGGGATGAAAGTAAAGTAGGGTCAAGATTGAAAGAAAAATGGTTAAAGGCCTCTGCAAAGAATGGTGGTTCAACCTTTATTTTACAAAGATTCATGACCACACAACTCCCTCTTTTGAGCAGTAGCTGACATTTCTGGAATGGCAAACTATTTCCAGCTTTGCAGAGAGGGGGTCCTGATGGACACCAAGTTGAACATGAGCCAGCAGAGTGCCCTTGCAGCAAAGAAGTCTAATGGGATCCAGAGCTACATCGGGCATATTGCATCTGACCGAGTGATGTGATCCTTCCCCTCTAGTCAGCACTGGTGAGGCAACATCTGGAATCCTGTGCTCAGTTCTGGGCTCCCCAGTACATGAAAGACATGGGCAAACTGGAGGGAGTCCAGCAAAAGGCCACAAAGATAATTAAAAGCATCTCACAGGAGGAAAAGCTCAGAGATCTGGGACTGTTCAGCCCAGAGAAGAGAAGGCCCAGGGAGATCTCATCAATGTGTAAAAATACCTAAGGGGAGGGTGCAAAGAGGATGGAGCCAGGCTCTTCCCAGCAGTGCCCAGTGACAGGATCAGAGGTGATGGGTGTAAACTGAAAAATAGGAGGTTCCCTCTGAACGTCAGGAAACACTTTTGTCCTGGGAGGGTGACCAAGCACTGGCACAGATTGCCCAGGGATGTGAAGACTCCTACCCTGGAGGTACACAGAAGCTCCATGTCTGGACGTGGTCCTGGGAAACCAGTTAAAGGTGACCTTGCCTGAGCAGGGAGGTTGGACCAGTCGACCTCCAGAGGTCCCTTGCAACCTCAGCCATTCTGTGGTTCAGTGATTCTGTGAAAAGCTTTGTCCTGGCTGCAGTTTGCTCATTTTTCTTCAGCCATGTTCCTTTCAGTTCCACTCAGAATAAAAAGGAGGAAAGCAACTTAAACATGAAGGAAACTTACAAAGGGAGTTTCCCATCCGAAACTGTTCTTTCCCTCCCTCTATTGTCCGTTTGTGCCACAAGGGCATGATCAAGGAAAAGATGCTGAACATAATCCACTAATTCAATAATCTCACTCAAACCCAACATCCATCACCAAATGACACTGTTGTTCTCTCTGCCCCATGCAAGAATACACACACTCTCCTCCCACAGCCCAGGCAAGTACTCCAGAGAAACAACACTGATGTGCAGTGCACATCAATTCGAATTTAATCCCAAATAGAAAAATGAATGTATGACTCTGCAATTCTTTTTCTTTCCCCCCAGCCCTTGCCCTGATTGTCACTGGGAGGCACTGAGAAATGCATGTGCATGAAAGCAAGCCAGCTGGCCACTAGTTTCCTTCCGGCACTCATTAGCAAAGATTTGGATGATGGAAAGCTTTGACCAAACTTGAACATTTTAGGAATGATAGCCTAAAATCAGATCTATCAGTCACCATTTTTCTACCCACTGCTTTTCTCTTTTACACAGCCAGATGATGCTGCTGTTAACACCCTGACGAGAAGTAGCCTCTTGTATCCCTCTTAAGCTTTAAATACTGTTTTACCTGCTCAGAGTGAAAAACCAAAAGGGCTGTTTAGACCATTAGGGTGTTCTGTGTCTCCCTCTTTATGTTTCCTACTGTTCCTACTGTTTGTTTTTTCTCTGTACAGGGCAAGGGAACCTTTGTGCTACAATTGCTTTGCAGATGGCATCAGGAAATGGTTCTTTAGGAGTTTTCACTTGGCTTCCCCTACTGAGGATAATCCTTAGTTTGCATCAAGCTATCATCTGCTCTGTTCTCCCTTGCAAAATGGGATGTGGTACACCTTCAACAGAATAGCTGCAGCAGGACGACTCAGGCTAGCATCACCTAAAGTGACCATGACAGCCAAATGGAATTGGGGCAGCAGCACAGGCCAAATGCTAAATAACATTTACAAAAACTAAATAAAGCGGCTGGGCCCAAAGGCAATGTGGAAACCAGCATCTGGCAATTGCTCTTTTTAAGGAGGTATCTTTTTAATGGTATTTTTATATCATGCAGATATTGCAAATATGAATTGCTCACCAGTGAACACTCATCTTGCAAAGACTCCAGCACTCACTGGATCTTACTTTCTCACATAAAAGGAATATATCACAGACAAAATAGGACCGTCTCCCACATGGTCAGACTTTAGGCGAAATTAAAATCTTAAATATCTACCATTTATTGCTCTGTTGTTAACCAGTGGAGAGCCTGGAAAGATGCCAGTTAGCAGCTAGCATACAGGAGATTCACTGGCTATTCTTGCTGTTCTTAAGGACAGATTTCTTTAGCTAGGGAACTGTGCTCATGCAGGATTATCTTGAAGAGATAAACATTCTATCATATCTTTATCATATTATCACTTAAAATTCAGGAATGTCCTGGGGTCTTAGCCAGACTGAGGCTCTATTGCATAAGGCCCAGTGCAGACAGGGAGTCTATGAGCAGTCACAGCCTTTGCAGTTTTAGTCTGAACAGGGTTTTTTTCTGAAAACCATAGCTGCCGCATAGAGATTACTGCCTGAAAATCTCACTTTATTTTTAAAGGAGTGTGTTTCTCGCCCGCAGTGCCTGGAAATGAAAGTCCTAAATGCTCCAGCACCAGAACACATATAAAAAGACTGTAAAATGAAATTGTCTGCTTTCATGGTGTTAAGTCAGTCCTGTGATTGATTGAGGAAAGGAGAAGGTGAGAGGTAGAGAAGGTGTTATTGAGGGTTTCTGTATGCTGGAGTTGGGCAGAACTACAGGTCGGCGTTCCCTCTCCCCATTCCAAAATGCACTGATTTTAAACAGACACCATCTTAATCAGACCATCTGCAGTCAGAGTAAGTAAGGCCACTAAATGCTCATTTTTGAGACCGGCATCTGTAAGCTGATGCATCATGACATAAAAGAACACTGGTACCCAAGGATGTTCAGGGATATTTCACTTGCTGAAAAATGCAATTCATATACCATCATATTGGTGCATTCCAGCTGCTGGTCTTTAAGAGAGCTATTTCTTCAATGTCTATCCTATTTTATTGTGGCTTGTGCTACAGCTTCGGTTTGCCACTCACCCAGAACTCGCAACAGATCTAGGCAAAACCATTGCAGTTCACCCTGTGAAACACTAAACCTTGTTTCTAGCATAATCAAGACACAAATCATCTTGCAGTCACTCATTGCAGCAGCTTGGCCTTTTGCGTGTTACAAAACAGACTGACAGCAGTGAATTTCTGCATAGGTGCGAAGTTCCTGATCTTCATCCTCTAGATTATTGCTACCACAACAGTTCTCAGGCATAGCAAGAGACTGCTTTCTTTTCTTTACCGCTTCGCAGGTGTGCCATACTGGTGTTTGCTGAACCTCTTGCTGCAGTATTCAGGCCCCACTGTTCAGAGGGAAAAGCCTTCTATACATTTTGCTTTCTGACAGACTGCTTTGGCCACTGCTCAGACGCATGAGTTACAGCCAGGCACCAAGCCAGTATGGCCTTCAGGTCAGCTAGTATGGACTCTCCATGGCTAAGTCAGAGCTGGGGGAGGCTCTGGAGGTAGGAAAGTCGTTTTTCACACAAATCCCCTTGTGGGGTTTATCTTGGAGTTAAACTTTGCTGTCTGAGCAGCAAGGTTAATCCAGTAAATTGGGCTTGTAAAGGCAAGGTCTAGGTAAATGAAAAGGCAAAGAAAGCTATAGTTAGCAAAGGGAATGAAATGGAGAGAAAACTCAATTTTGGTCTTTTGGAATTTATTGGTCGTTTTTTGAAATGAAAGAAACTTCTGAAAGTCTTTAAGATTTTCTTTAGTTTCCCTTCCAAACAAGGCAGGATCATACATTTGCATTTCTAACATGATCACATTTGCAGCCATTCAGATTTCAGAGACATTCTTCTGGTTTATGTTGTCAGGGCTTTTTTGCTTGTTTGTTTTGTGTTTTCTTTATTGGATGGGTTCTTTGGTTTGTTTCTTTGGGTTTTTTCCCCTGTATATCATTCTGCTGTATTTCTCTGATTTTTCACTCATCTTTCCACAGTTCCTCCTGGGCTGGAAAGCAAGTACTGAACGTCAATGTCATCAGCCAGTTTCTCAGACGTTGAGCTCAGACTCTGTCTTTAAGGGCTCTTTAATCCTGGCCTGAACACTGTGCCTGTAAGAATGGTCCCATGACATTGCCTTCCTCTGAAGAGCCACCTTTAGTCCCTTCCAATGGTGCACTGAAAGAACCAGGAGGTTTTGTTCTGAAGCAGCTCAGCATTCATGGGACCAGGACACTGAAAAGAGCACGAGGCAACTGTGGAGCTGGAGGTGGTAAGTTTTCTGTTTGCACATCAAAATGAAAACTGGGAACACCCGTCACCAACAGAGAGAATGAAGGGCTGGAAAATATTCTATTCACGTCCATGTGTTCTAAGTTTCTGTTTGTTCTCCACCCTTTCATTACCCATGGTTTTCCTTATTGTCTTTTTGGATAAGCAAACTGGTTTAAATATTGATCAGTGGATCTGATTTTTCACTCTCTTCTTATGCTGGTAGAACTGGAGTTACAGTGGCCAAGGGGCCTATTCTAGCTGAGCACATCACCTGATTCATGTAGTTTTGATTAGTGAGTTGTAAGCATGGCATACTGGGTCCTGCCCTGCATCATGTCATTGATGTTAGACCAGCTTAATGAAAACCCATGAGAAGGAAAGCACAACAGAGCATTCCTTCCTCCGGCATTCACTTTCTTTTGCTGCCATTCAGCAGTTTAGGGACTTCCTGCAGTGGAGGCTGTGCTTAGTTTAATAGACACTGGTGAAAGGAAACCAGATCAGTGCTGGGATATAAGCAAAAGCCTCCTGGGTTTCAGCACACTTACAGTGTAAGCATGCTTAGCTTACACAGGTGGGGGTGGAAACTGCCCTGCCTCTTTGTAAAATGACCTGGGGATCTACATAGGTCTGCTCTCTCAAATCCATCACCTGGTGTGTCAAAGAGGGATTACATCCCCTCTGCCACAGCACACCCACACCAGCTGGTGAGTCATTCATGTTTGCTCTCACACACCATGGGCTACTTGAACAGACTTTTCCCCTTTCATGGGGCAAGGAGCGGCTGTTCGGTTTCTTAGCAGCATGTTCGGGTAAAAAGGGGAGCTGCATATAGAGAAAGGCACTTATTGTTACTCGTGTTTGCACTGAAAATTTTGAGAGCACAATGCAAACAGGGACGTCAAATATAAGCTGTATCTCAAATATAGTTTTAAGTCTGAAAAGTGTGAGAGAGAGCTGACCTCTACCTTGCTGAATGCTAGTGTTGCTAACAGGACTAACGTAACGTCTGCAGTTGTTCATAGGCATCATGATGGATGGTGAATTTTCTGGTTAAAACAGTGCATCATTTAATCTCTGATTATACCACACGTTTTTACACCGTGTTCCAAACTGTACATTGTGGATGCTTTGTCTTTTTCCTAAGAAAACCATAAGACATATGAGAAGCAAGCAAGAATAAAAGTAATCAAAATTTAGAAGGTAAATTCCTTCCCTCTGAAGGTGTGCCTGCTAAGTATTAGAAATATGCTGTGTAACTATATGCTGTGTAAGCTGCGTAGAAGCAGAGCAACGGAAAGGCTAAATTATAGTGAAGTTAGGGTGGGACAGGACAAAGAGCTGAGAAATGGCAGTGGGAAAATTAATCTCTGTAAAGCTGCAGGTGTAAACCCAGGAATCAAAGTAAAAAACCATAATGAGACAGAGAAGGCTTAAATTAAGAAATGAATAATAGAATAATCTCAAAAGGATGCTGGTCCAATTTTACACAATTGACACTTAGATGATTCAGTGATTGTGACATTGGTCACAGGATTCTTCAGTCATGTACAGGGGTTAGCAAGTGCTTTCAAAGCACACAGCAAGTATACATGAAGACATGCTGTTGTGGTTGTCCCAGGTAAGTGAAAGAGTTGAAGAAGCAGGCTTTGGCTAAGTTTGAATCTGTCCCTCCTATGTCTCTCCTGAGAAGAGCCTCTGGTTCTTTGTGTCATGCTCCTTGAAGCACACGGTTTATTTCCCTAGCAGGCTCTAGTTACTGAGCATCGACTGGCATCGTTTTCCTCAGGGGATTTGTGAGCCTGCAATTGTACATTTAATGATTTTGAAAAAGGAGCATCTGAAGTGAGTACCTATTTGGGAGTGGGTCCCAGACCTCTTCACTCACATTGTTTCACAAGACCATCTTCTGTGTCAGCAAAGAAATCACGTTTATAAAGAGAGTGAACTAACTAGTAAGTGGTTCTAAAAGCAATAGAGAGAATCTGTTCAACTGAAGATAAGTAGATCCAAGATAAGGGTCCTTTCAGAACTAGAGAGACTTGAAATTGTTACAGATACTCAATTCTTCCGAGATTTCTGTGAAAAAATTATGACAGAATTGATCCTGCTTTCAAGTCAAACCTGAAATGCCACAAACCTCCTGTTTTGTTTACAGTGCCAATCTCTATTTGGTACTTCTGTGTTTAGGTGGCCAGAAGTAAAGAAGCACAAAGAAAGAACAGTGGTCTTTGAAAGCTTCTCGGTTTTACCTAAAATAAGCAGATATAGCTGTCTCAGAGTTGTCAGTATCATTTGTACTTTACTTACTACAGCTAATTCGTTGAATATTACAGACACTCTAGTTATCTAACTGCAAATAGCAGCTATCATTGCAAAGTGGCAAACTTCCCAGAGTCTCTGCTGCACAACTTCTCCAAAGCTTGACCAGAACTCCATTCAGATTCAAATCATGGTCATGAGCAAAGTCAGTTCTTTACAGCAGACAAATGAACATTTCTCATTCTTTTCTCCCTTAACCTCAGCCTGCAAGGGTCATTTTTCAGCTGTTCCTGAGTTATAGGAAATGCCTTGTTAATTTGGACATCTCTGTCACAGACTATGGGGAAACTCTGATACATGCAGGTTGCCAGTAAAACGTAGAAGAAAGCTGCGTTATTGTTGGCATCACCCGGGAAGAACTGAAGGTAAATGTGCAAACCACAGCTCTTGTTTTGGGAAGTTCTGGAAGCACTTCCACTGGTCTCAAAATGCAGAGACGTGTGCACTGAGGACAGAGGGGCTACTCGCAACCATCACATAGCGCACCTCCTCCAGGCATGTGCAGGACCGCGGCGAATAAACTGCATGTGCTGCACTTGTTTATTGTTTCAGCCAAGTGCTGTGGAGTCAGAGAAGGCGTAGACAAACTGCGGAGACACTGAAATCTGTTTTGGGTCTTGTTTTGTTTAGTGTTTTACTTGGGCATACTTAGAGATTTCTTCCCTCTTTCTGCAGTGAGGGCCTCGATTTCTAACAACATGGAAAGGCAATCATCTAGACCTGCCCCAGTGGGATTACACACTATGGAAAGTGTGTTTAATTATGAAAAATTAAAGACAAGGGGGATGTGTTTAGACTGAGAATGCAGACAGTTTCTTGGCTAGAAGCAAGGCGGAATAAAAAAGGGTAAGAATTCTAGAACAAAAGCGAATGATTTATTTACATTTTTTTTTAGAATCTACATATGTTTTCACTTAAAGCTCTTGGGAGGGTCGTTGCAAAGGTTGGGACTCCTGGCTGTTCTCTACCTCTACTCCCTCTGCTTGCAACCTGAATGCTAATATACAGACCACAGCAAAAAGAAATGGGTATCAGGTGTGATGTATTAAGTGACACAAAAGCTCGGTCACAAGAAACAAGTTTTAAATTGACCCCCCAAGTACTGTGAGGCCCCTTAGGAACATTCATTGGTGTATTTTGCACAGTCTGGGCCACAGAAGTTTCCTGGAGAGTTTCTGGTTTTGCTGCCAATGAGGAGTAAAATTTATAATATTAAAATGTATTCTTTTTAAGCCTTCCTGCATCGCAAAATGGAAAAAAAAAAAATCCAACTTTTTTTTTTCCCCCAGTAAGTTTGCTTTAAGGCTGCAAGGCTTTTTTCATTTGGTGTTTTGTTTTGTTTCTGCTTTCTTTACTATACCTTCAATGTGGGTTACACTTAATCTCCTCTTTAACTCTCTAAAGCCTCAATAATCCTTACCCTACCTTTATGGAACACCAAACCCAACAGTATCGTTGATCTGCAGATTTGAAAATGGGCCATTAGAGCTATTCATCACAAATGGTACAGCACAGTTTAAACAGAAGACAGTGCAAATATATGCCATCCTGAGTCAGATTAAATGTCTGGCTGCCCTAACAGTTCTGTCTTAGTAATGTAGGATCCGTGACCAATTTTAATGATAACACAGGAAAAAAATCAGCAAAGAAAACTGCCACAAGGGAAGGGGACAATCTGGATTTCCTCAGCCAAATCTTCTTCGTTTAGGAGGCATGATGCTCGTGTAACAGAGCTCTCAGGCTGCAGCTCACCAATGAGGAGGGGCAGGGATCACCCTGCCTACAGTTTACCTTCTCTAAAGAGCTATTATTACTATATAGCCACCTCAGGCTCTGAACACAAAGGTCAAAGCTCTTATCTACAGCTGGGTGTCTGGACTGAAGGGTGAGGTAAGCGGGGGCTCTGATTATTGTCTGTGAGCTCTGTGACAGCCAGAGGAAAGACCAAGGGGAGAGACTGGGGCGCAGAGCCCTGCCTTGTAGATGATTTTGCCACTCTGGACCTGAGAAAAAGGTAAAGACTAAAGACTTCAAGCTCCTTTCTGAGTGTTTTGGTGTTTCCGTGCCAGGAAAGTGCTGCGTGTCATTAAACAAAACCAAATGCAAACTTCCCCGAGCACCTTGCTGCTTGGCACATGATGTGTGCAGAGTCAAGACAGCCAAAGAGAATTCCACTTGAGTTTCAAACACAAGAGAAAGATTCACAGTATCATGGGAAAACGTAATGGCTTGCAGCCATTGAGCCATTTCAGAAGATTTATGGCAGCTTTTTAAACAGCAGACCTTCACCTCCATGCACATACGCCTGTATACACCTGCAGCGTGCGCAGGAAACAGTAGCAGTACCAGGAGGGTGGTTTTACAGATGATTATAGCAGATACAGATACCTTTGGTTGCTTTAAGTTCTATGTTTCAAGCCCCGTGTAGCCAAGTAGTTCATCCACCCTCAGCTGGAGGATGACTTCTACCCTCTGCACATTTAGTACTGCAGCTATAGCATGTAGCACTGTTGGAGTTTTTCCTTTAAGAATTCAGAGTGGTGCACCTCTAATTGCTAAGGAGAAATAACGATGGTATGAAGAATCACCACAGTGTTGGTTTTGTCAGCCACACCTGGCTAATCCCAACCTGTGAACTTTCTGTCCCATCTCCAGGAATGTATGGCTCTGAGACAGAAAGCAAGCAGTGAATGCCAGAACAGGCAGGTAATCACTTGGCAGCCGGCTCCTTTGGCTTAAGCTTCGAGCCAGGAAATGGACATTTTCATGATAGCAGCATACAGACAGAAGATTACTTGAGGGAAATAAAACTTACTTGCTCTCAGCCCCTTCACAGGTGACAACCCCATCTGCTTTGTGCTTTGTGCTCCACGTGCTTGTGTCAGTTGCATCTTCAGAAACTAACAATTTAATGTGAAAATGGTTTCCTAGAAGTGAGTAGAGGAAGAAGAAGTCCTCCATTAAATAATGAATCCACTGCATCACAGCAAACATTAATGCTGATGACTTAATGCCACACAGAAAATGGAAATATAAAGAGCAAACCTAATTTGGGGGATTGAAGAAACATGAATGATTACAGTGAAAAAACGCAGCAGTATTGCTTTCATTCTTACTTGCTTTGTACTAGACAGGAACCCATTAACACCAGGTAAGGTCTATTTCTAATCCCCTTCTTAAACCCCAACCCTCGACCCAGGAGAATTCGTACTGAAGCAGAAACATGTCAATCATTTTGGCCAATTAAGCACAATAATAAACACACAGGAAGGAAAAAAATGTGGGCGGTATTGCAAGGATAAGGAGAGCAGTGTCTGCACATTGTGAAAGCTTGCCTAGGTTATGAGGTTAGCTCAATGCAAATTCATATCCATTCTCCTAGGTCCGGGGCATATTCCTGATCTATAGCTTATTCATTTCCTGTACTGATGACACATGTGTGCAGTATGTGGCAAATGGTAACAGGATTACATTTCACACATATTTCCCTGAGTTTTTGTTTCCTGAGTACTCCCTGTGCTTCTGTAGCCCATTTTAGGCTAACAGCTGTTCAAATGATCACTGGGTTTATCAGGAGCCTTGTGAAATAAATCAAGTGCTATTTGCATGCAGCAAGCTTACTAGATATGCTGGTAACAATAGTCTCGGTGATGCTTTTAGCTGACAAGAAGATAGTTAAGAAATTCCTGTTTGATTTTTAGCTGTCCTCCAAACTTATCTTGTAAACGGTAACACACGTTTTTGTCTGACATCCCGAAGAACAATGTCACTGATTTGCAGAGGGCATAAAAAGTTCTTCTGAATTGTTATTATTTTTATTGATGGCCTGCTTTTCCTCCCTCTGCCTGTTCACTGACTCTTCCACATTCATCGAGTGGACCGGCATCAGGAATTTATACCTAGCTCTACGGGTAAAGCAGATGACAGGAAACAGAAGCTGTGCAAATTGCCTCTGAAGGCGACAGACACGCACACTGGAATGTATGGGCTTATGCTGACATGCAATTAGAAAAGGAAAGGTAAATTTGGAATAAATATAGTAGCTGTAAGATGTAAAACCATCCTGACGTTAGCTGAAGGCCTAGGTGCTCTCTCTAGCAGTAGCTCAGCTCCCGAGATGATCAAAATCCCGGGAGGAAAAGCCCACGTGCAGTATTTACACATCCATGGCATCTCTTGGGGGTCAGAGAGCAAGAAGAAGGAAGATGGGGGAAGCCTGGCTTGCTTCCAGCTCACATTTTCATTTTGAACAAACGTGTGTAAAGAGTTTAGACAGAGTCCCTGTAGATGGTGTTTATTTGCTCAGCTTCAAAGGAAGCCGCCACAGAAGGACTGTAATGAAATCTGGTGCAATTATCCCTTTCAAAGCCAAGAATAGGCTTTTTTTTTTTCTTCTGGAAAAGACTGATGGCGAGGTGAGAATGGACCTGAGCAGTCCTTATATTGAGGCATAATATGCCATCTGTCATTTCCATTTAGGGGAACTCTGATCTGTCCTTTGCTTTCTAATCGTGAATGGTAGGTGCAGGAGCCATTTTGCTTGAGGAGCTGGTCTGCGCTCCCCTAGCCACAGCTCTTGACATATGTTTGTGCAGGCTGGTTGTAGGCTAGCTCTGATTCATGAATTATGGTTTTATTTTCCCTTTATCATTCCCTTTGGTTGAAGCAGTGTTGATAAATACCATAGCATCTAAACACTGAGATGGTAGAAAACAAGTTAGGAATGCTGTATGCAGGCAAATCCCTCCTGCTTTCTCCCTGTCTCCCCAGGCTCGGATGCCTCTATATAAACCCACGTAGTATGGGGAATAAACAAGAGGAGTTAGAGATGTGTGCACGTCTACGGGGGTATGATACAATAGATCTCACAGAAACATGGTGGGATGGCTCCTATAACTGGAGTGTGGGAATGGAAGGTTATAGGCTGTTTAGGAAAGACAGGCCAGGCAGATGGAGAGGTAAGTAGCTACTTAGAGGGGAAAAAAGCAGCTTAGAAAAGATTGGAGCGAGGACAGGTGGCCTGGGAAGAATACAGGGACATTGTCCAGGAAGCTAGGGACCAGGTCAGGAAAGCTAAGGCCCAGTTAGAATTAAATCTGGCAAGGGATGTGAAAGACAACAGGAAGGGCACGGAAATGCTGGAAGAAGTCCAGAGGAGGCCACGAGGATGATCAGGGGACTGGAGCACCTCCCGTATGAAGACAGGCTGAGGAAGTTGGGGCTGTTCAGCCTGGAGAAGAGAAGGCTGCGTGGAGACCTCATAGCAGCCTTCCAGTACCTGAAGGGGGCCTATAGGGATGCTGGGGAGGGACTCTTCATCAGGGTCTGCAGTGACAGGACAAGGGGTAACGGGTTAAAACTTAAACAGGGGAAGTTTAGATTGGATATAAGGAAGAAGTTCTTTACTGTAAGGGTGGTGAGGCACTGGAATGGGTTGCCCAAGGTTGTGAATGCTCTATCCCTGGCAGTGTTCAAGGCCAGGTTGGACAGAGTCGTGGGTGACATGGTTTTGTGTGTAGTGATCCTGCTTGTAGCAGGGGGTTGGAAACAGATGATCTATCTTAAGGTCCTTTTCAACCCTAACTATTCTGTGATTCTATGAATCTAATATACACTCGTTTCCAGCCTCTTTTTTCCCCCTCTATCTTGATCTAGCTGGTAAATAAATTAGGCTGCTCTTTAGAGACAGTCTTTGGACATTAACGTGACTGAAGAAAAGATTATAAAAAGGAAGGGGGGAATCTCTGCACTTTTACGGTGAAATACTGCCAAGGAACAAGCACACAGGATACAGGGTAGCATATGTTTGGAAACCTTGGGATATACCTATACTACAACTGGCAGTAATACTGACTTTTATGTAGATCTAACTGGAACCGGATGAAGGGTTTGCACCATAGGCTTTAACATGGACTGCAATAGCTAAGGAAGGATGCTAAGGATGCTCATACTATCTGAGGTAGCCCTCAGCAAGGTTACTAGTACTGACACCAAAACCAGATAGTTTGAATGTTATTTGACATGTGCCACCACAGTGAGCTCCTGTAGGCAGGCAGAGGCACAGCCAGCTTAAGAAAAACTGCTGGTGAAACCCCACGAGCTTATTGTGGGTGGATAGGTGATGTACAGTTCAGCCTGGGGAGGGTTTGTGTCATCTGTAGCCGGACTTTCCAGAGCCAGAGTTCAAACCAGCAGTGCTGTCTGGGGAAGCTGGTACTCCTTTTGATTCAGACGAAAACATGAGTTTCAGCTTTTCAAGTTCTGAGCTCCTTGACCTTCTGCCATACAAGTGTTTACTCAGCATGCACTTGGTGTTAACATAAAATTCACTGAGGGCCTTAATCAAAGACCACTGTAATCAGTGTAAAGACCAGAAGGAAAGTAAGCAGATCTTCATCTTCTAGGGATTTCTCAGTGGAAGTCGGGTTCTTAATTCTTTAAGGTTGACTTGAACTCTGTTTAACCTTTAGGTTAGGTTAAACCAACTTCTCTAACTAGCTAGAATATAACAACGTCATCAAACCCAGTCACTTTTGAGTCACCACCTAAAATGAACAGGTATCTACCTAGAGCCCTGTCAACCAGATGAAGCAGCCTTTTGACTGAGGCTAAAGATGACCTTGAAGAGAAGTCCAGCCAGAAGAGAAGCCATAGCTAGTTATCTACCTTCCTGTGCCACGTGAAAATTCTTGCCATGAATATACATTTCGTGGCACCCACAAGCTGACTGATTCTAAAAGTCATCGGCATTGGTAGGCATTGAGTGTATGAGTATGGCTCAATGAGTAAACAGTTCTTAAGAAAGCTGCGAGAAATTTAAACCCCAAACTTGGAAGGGAAATAGTCAGCTTTTACAAGGATCAATCCATGCGAGCATGAAGGTATATATTAATCTTTGCAGAATCTTTATTATCTATTCCAGCCTGGGATCCCTACTATTTTTGAAGTAGATTTATATTCTTTCTAAGAAATGGTGGCAGTGTGTGAAATGCATGTCTGAACCGTAACCAATTAAAGGGACAACTCTTTCCTACACCTCTAGAAACGAAGTGCAAGCTAAATAGACCTTGCTCAGATAAATGACACTGATAATGCTCTTCTAGGCAGTATTCAGATAAATTAATATCGAGTAAGAAACTCATCGAGCTACTTCCAGTTGACACCCACCTTCCATGGGGATCAATGTTTGATGCAATATCCACATTAAGCATGGCTGATATTTGCCTTTACAACAAGAAAAGAGAAATTTTTAAAGTAGTCATTTGTTAGTCCTTGCAGACACGCAGATAGGAGCCTACAGGACACTGAATGATTCCACAAAGGTCAGGAGCTCCTTTTATTTAGCTCTATCTGTCTTTTAATAGAAGAACAAGGAGATCCTGAAAAAAAATTACAAATGGTAATAACAGACTGATAAAGGCAAAATTGGTATATTTGCTGACCTCAGCAGAATTGAGAAAAGAAGAAAGAAATTATTCATATCTGAGAACAATAAAATTATCCACTGCCACGTTATTCATGGGATAGCTATCTAAAGAAAATCCTTATTCCTGTGCTAGGCCCTAAGCAACTTTCTGCTTGCCTGGGTTAGAAAGAAGCTTCCCTGAAAGGCAATGGATTGCGCACTTACTTACTTTTATAAGTATTGTAACTTTAAGCAGAGACTCTAATGCTGGCTGCTATTGGACACAACAAAAGAATGCCTGTTGCTTTAAAACAAATATGAAAACATTTGGCATAGAGTCTTTCCAGTGCTTACTCTATAGACTTTTATGTCTGAGGCAGATCTGTAATCATCCTTGACAAAATTTTCACTGTAAAAAATAAAGTGCCTGAATTGATGCATATTTATTGAACACACTTAGGCATGACTAGGGTCTCATTTCTGCAGTAGATGGGCCACTGGTAGGTGTTAATAGGCTCCTTGAATCCAGAATCACAATTGATATTACTGTAGAAAAGGTAGGAAGGGGCCTTGATGGGCCACCAAGGTTCTCAGCTCCAAGTCTGTTTAGGTTTTTTGCAGCTAGTGAAGACAGCCTGAAAGAAAAACCTGTGGGAGGTTTATTTTGTCACTGACTGAGTTGTGTCTGTTTCTTCACAAAAATGGAAAACTTCAGTTCACAGCATCTTCCGCTAGAAGCAGCTTAATGCCAGATTTTGAACAAAATGGAAATACTCTACTAGGTTTCTTACTCATATTCTTATATGTGACTCTCTGCCTGCAGGTTCTAGATACTGAACACTTTTCATGTATTACTCAGACTTTATACCTTATGAACAAGAGATTTGCAAAGCATCACATCTCCTAAGACAAAATTCAAATGTCCCCTTAAATAAAAAATATTTATTCCATATTTTAAGTCTAGAATTTCCTTTGTATACTTCCAATGGACTATATATTTTACTTTCACATAGATAGCAAGAGAATAAGAAAAGATTGCCCAGCTAGGAAATGATGGCAAACTTTTGGAAGTACTAAAGCACGTTGAAACACACGTTACTGTAGTAAGATTGAAAATCTAGTCTATGTCTTCAATCCCACAGTAATGCAGACTTGTACAGACTCATACTAGTCACAGCAGTATATTAATGAGACAATGATCATCCTGTTTTGAGAGACTTATCAAAGCAACACCCATTCCTTAGTCACCTCTAGCACCTATGGGCTATATGATATCCAAACTAGGAACCTTGTATGTATATAGGAAGAATTCCACACCTCAGAATAGGATCTGAGATGTGTAGAAGACTGGGGACATCCTGCTGTCCATGTTGCCAACAAAGATGTTAAACAGCACCAATCCCAATACTGACCTGGATATCCAGCTGTTGATGGCAACTCTTTGAGGGCAACCATTCAGCGAATTTCTTATCCAGCTGCTGGTCAAAACCATGTCTCTCCAGTTTAGATGGGACAGTGCCAAATGCTTTTCACAAGTCCAGTTACATGATGTCAGTTGCTCTTCCTTTACCCACCAAAGCAGTAATACTGAACTCCACCATTTCATGATCACTGCAGCCAAGGCTGCCCTTGAGCTTCACATTCACCTCCAGCCTTTCCTTGTTGGTGAGAACAAGGTCCAGCATTGCACTTCTGGTTGGCTCCTCTGTCACTTGGAGAAGAAAGTTATCATCAACGCATTGCGGAAACATGAATTGCTCCCAGGCCTTCTCTCAAGGCTTTCAAATTAATAATGGATGTATCTGGAGGATAATCAGTGAATGATAAAAACTGAGAGGAGAGAAACATTCACTCCTTGGCTGGGAAGTTTTCAAACTTGTAGAGCCTAGGGGCTATCTTTAGATGTATAAGCAGCTCCTGTTGAATACAAAGAAAATGGTGTGTCTATGCCTGTGAACAGAAGTTGATCCTGGCCTTAGGTGCTTTAGAAGGATGTGTTTTCTTGCCTCTCTCTGAAAAAGAGAGAAAAAAAAAAGGCACTTGATTCCTCTTTCTAAAGTAAAATATAAACATCATAAAGCATGTTAGTACAGACAGTCTTGGTGCTGTTCCCCACCCTCCAGCTTTCCTCTCCCTATCTCCTTGTTACTTAAATAGAAAGTTAGATGTAGTACACAACTTTAAAGTAGCCTTATATGGTAATTTTGCTGCAACAGTAAAAAATGATCAGTTTATCTGTCAGACAGCCAAACAACACTTCTGCAGTAATTTTTGCGCTGACTTCCAATCGCATGAACGTTTGTTCAAAAAGCATGTTTCTGTTACAGTCCTCATCTCAGCTACAATGTCTGAGGTTTACAATGCTCTTTTTGAGGGAAAACCAGGCGGGAGCCATCCCTGATAAAAATAGCAACATGGAGAAAACCCCAGTGAAGGAATTCAAACATAGCTTTGTAGCTTGTCAAGGTTAATATAGGCCCTGACAATTCAGAAGCAGGTGATGCATGCTTTACGCTCTTAGATACAGAAGCAAGGTGAATGAGAATAAAACAGCCACTCACAAAATCCTCACCGAGGTCCATCTGACAGCATCATGCACTCAGCCATGCATGGTGATATAGGGAGATGCAGCCTTCCTCCATCACCTTGGTCCTGCAGATAGGAAGAGGAGGGCAGTGATTCTGCTGTGTGGTGGGAAAGCAATCTAGAGCAAACCAAAGAGCTCCAGCAGGATACAAGTCCATTAAGGGGTGCTTACATAAGGGAGAAAGTTAATTTTTTAAACTCAGACACTGCTCACCTTAATGAAAAGGACACCTTAGCCACAAGACCTTCTTGCCTTCTTCAATCACAGGCATTCCTCTTCGCATGCATGAGGGAAATCAGAGACAGTGGAGCTAAACCACAGACCTTGGTGTGCAGCCCAGCACAGCCAGCTTTTGTTCATGGACTTCATTTTCGCCCTAAAGAAAGGTCACACATCAATTACTGTGTACAGTGCACTTCATTGCGAGATTACTGAACACTATCAATGAGGCTATAATAGAAGTCTATACCACATCAGGAAAATCCAGCAGTTTGACTTAGCTGATGGATGTGTCATCCCTTCCCAATATCCCAAATGCTATTAGAAATGAAAATATCTCTAAGAGCTTCAGACATCTCATCTGTTCTTCTGGGTGAATGTACCATTAAATGTCAGTCTATGGATGTAGCATTTCCTGGGGCGGGGGGAAGTAATAGGCTAAATTGTTCATATCGGAGTGAGACACTCAAATCAGGGCAAAGGCACATGAATAAATGGCTCAACAGTCACAAATGGCTCAACAGTCATAAATGGCTCAATAGTCATAAAGACCAAGCACTCTTGACATTGCAGACTTCCAAAATCTCAGAGGAAGGTCAGCTGTTCAGGGATGCAGCACAACTTGGTATGGGATTGTTGGCAGAAGGATTGAAAACGTCCCTGATTTTCTGTGCTAAGTGTTGGTAAATGGGGTTGCTTTACTGTGTTTCACAATTTGCCTTTCTGCACTGATACCTTCAGATCCCGGTCATCTGAAGATGATCTGGAGAGTCTGTGTGGCAGGGGCTATTGTCAGAAATGAGTTAATGGCACAGAGACTTCTTGTCTGACTGCTCTGTGCAGGGTGGCTGGACTGGGAAGAGCTGCACTGTTTTTGCCTTAAACATGTGTTCCAAATGTAAGGAAAGCACATTGGGACTCCTGGGGCATTTTTAATGACATCAGATGAGATTATTTAACCTCAAGAGGTTAACGTTTAATAATTAGGTTAGAACCTGCTGTTATCGGACTTGTCCATCTTCTAACACCAGAAGAAATTTTAAACATCTGTGGAGGCCACAAACTGGGGGAAAAAAATGGTCATTCCTCAAACACTGGGCAAAAAAATGGATAAGGAAAACATTTCCAAAAGTATCCTGGGTTCATTTACGACTGAAGTGTTTAAAAATGACGGTTAATACCTAAAAATGAATGCCTAGTGAGATTAAAAGATCTACCGTAACTTTTGTAAATGATGCTAGATAAGGGGTTTTAATATCTAAAAGAGTTTTTCATTCTGGTCTCAAGTTCTTTACACATCTTGAACACTTTGGGACTTAAACAGCTAACTCCTTTTTCTCACCTAAATTCCCTCAAGTCTCTGGGGAGGCTTAGCCTTCTATGTAACTAAGGTGCCTTTAAAAATCTGCAGGAATTGCTTTTGCTCTGACACACCTGTTTGAAAGTAAAGGTTATGAATTCATTACACACTGGCATTAAACTAGCAGAAAGGAAACCAGCAGCATGCATGTTTTCTAATAGACAGGAAAATGGTTTGGTAAGAGTGTTTCCACCAGTCTATAGTGTACATGAAGAATAGGCACCGGTAGATGAAGGGTTAAAATAGAAACTGAAGTATAAAAATCACAGAGCAGGACAAGGAAGCGCTTGAAAAATAGACAGAAAAGTAAAGCTTGCAAAACAGCTCAGACCAAATGAAACCAGACCTGCACAACATCTGGTCCTCAGATGGTTTGCTAGCAGCTGAGTGGCAGCATGTCTCATAGGCTGACAGGTAGTCAAGAGGAGGCATGTCTCAGGCTGACTCGGAGGCTCTCCTGCTCTGCTTATCAGCCTGCAGCTGGGGTGCATTGCATGACCATGTTCTCAGACAAGGCAACCCATGAAGAAGAGGCAGGGAGGCTGGGAGGAAGGCTGCAAGGAGGTAGGGAGAGAGGGCTGCAGCAGGAGGGGACACAAAGGTGTAGGGTAAGGGGGCATGGGGATGAGTTGCAGTAGAGAAGGAGGTGTGTAGGTCACAGATGGAAGCATAGGAGAAGGTGTGAGGGTGTAGAGGAGCAGAAAAGTGAGGTCCAAAGCTCTTATGCTGAAGTCTGACCTGTCACTGAGCTGGGGACCCCTGAAGTAAACCATAGGATTATGCCCAGTTGCTTAGACACCCACAGGACAAACAGGACGGGGTGTCCACCCTTCATACAATGCTTGTGCTGAGCTGCACTACCTCCCAGAAAAGGACAGCAGCTGTCTGGGGACAGTCAACAACGCATGGATCAACGGACGTGAGCACAGCCAGCAGCCATGGCAAGGTTAATGGGGTGGCAAACTGCATGATGTGTATGCCAGGAAAGATCAGATTCCCTCAGACGGTGGAGTCATGGTCAGCCATGTGGACCCGATGCACCAGTGCTGAACGCAGCAGCGGCTTCACTGAGACCTCTGAGAGGGGGAGAGCCCAGGCACCCAGCTCCACTTTCCTCAAGCCCATGGAGCTGAGGCAGCTAGCTACCCTTTCTTGAGCACTCCACAGGCCATCAGGATGCAAATTATCACCATTTGTTCTACTTTTCAGCTACCGAGACTGCTGAAAACATTTAAATTTTGAAATGTCACAGCTGTATAAGAAAGAGAAATGCACTGAATTTACTTATTTTTTCTCTCAGTTTCACAGATGTGACTACCTTGAATGGCACTTGCAAAATCTTCAGTGGCCTATGAGAACTGGAGATTGCTGTATTCATGAGTGCCTCATGAAGCCAAAAGACAACAGTCTTACTTTAGACCATGAGGAGAAGAAACAGCAATGTAACTAGGGACTGCTCGATCTAATTTGCCAAGTCACTCTGTTCAGCCTCCCAGCTTTGTGCTGGACTTCTTCCACACTGCCTTGCATTATCTCCCCTTCTTCTAGCCTTGTGAAGATTCCAGTTCTGCACAGACATTCATGTATGTCTGTGAAACTTCCAGCAGTTGCTTTGGTCTGTCAGTGTGATTTAAGCTGTAGTCTTCCTATATTGGGGCTCTGCTGTTGCTAATACTCCCATGCTTAACTACCTCACATAGCAGAGTTCAGCACATGTGCAAGAGTTTGCAAGACTGGCTATTTCCTTGAGAGCACTTATAAAGAGACTTTATATGAGGGCTATAAATATTTGAAAAGTGGCCAAGAACAAGTTTTGAAACTATAGAAGCAACATTGGGGGTGAAATGACAACTTCCACTGTCAAAGGAGCAGCGCTTTATTACAATTTACTGGATTTTTTCCCCTCCCTAGAAATGAATGAAATGTTTGAAGAAAAATATCGTAGGTTCTGCATTTTCCTGACCAAAAAAAAAATAAATAAAATAAAATAATTGTCTTCTTTGTTTCAGGCACTGAAAGACCCAAAGTATACCAGAATAATAGAAGAGTTTTAGCTATGCTTGAGCGTAATCTGGAAGTATTATGCTTGTGGCTTAAAAGATCATTCTTTTAAAATGCTTCTGTTTCAGCCAGCGTATAAAAATATCAGGAAAATCAGAATGATCCTGGCAAAGCAGCTTTGTGACGCCTTCTCCATTAAGGTTACTTATTCGAAATCATGCAGAAATTGATTCAACAGAGAACATGCTCCAAGTCATACAATGTCTTTTCTTGCCTAGATGCGACAAATTACAACATCTGACAAAAACTGCATAAAAGAAACTCACAAAAGATATTGTAGGAAGGAATTATTCCCAGAAAAAACCATATGTAAATGACAGGAGAAGGGCAAACAAAGTGTCTATCATTATAAAAAGGGGAGGAAGACAAATTACTGGAAGAAAGCAGCCAACAAACGAGCTGTAAATACATGGAAGAAAACAAAAAGATGAGCCAACAGCCAGTTACCATTTGTTAGAGACGAGCCATGTCAACTCATTCATTTCAGGAAGATGATAGCACAGTGGGAAAGTATACACATCATATAACTTCATTTTAACAAAGGTTTGGGGTTGGTTTTTTCTTTGTGGTGTATCACAGAAAGACCACATGAGCAAGCTAGGGGATCACAGAACGGATGAAACACCGGGGAGTTACAAAGCTGTTTGGAAAGCTGTATTTTTATGTGATGTGGGTGGTTTGTGGACAAGTTATGTGGTGATTCTGGAGTTCTGCTTGTGTTTGTTCATGATCCAGCGATACTTCATGTTTTCATTAATGACTGTGTGAAAATTTGGAGACGATATCCAAACTAAGTGGAACTGCAAGCATGTCAGAGACAGGGTATGGATGGGTGCTAGAACTGGAGTAATAAAAGGACTGTCATTTAGCAAGACAAGTGGAAGGTACACAGGCAGGGATCATCAACACAAATAAACTCAGGCTGAAAAATAACTGTTTAGGTAGCATTCCTATAGAACAGATCTTGGATATTAGTGAATTAGAAGGTTAACAAAAGCCAGTAATTTCATGTTGATTTGGAAAAGGCAAATGCTGCATAAGAAGGTTTAAGTAGGAATAAGTGAAATAGACTTTGACATTTGTCCGATTTTGGGTAGAACACCTCAAGAAATGTAGGAATCAATAGAAAAGAATCCACAGAGTTCATGAATATAGAAAAACACAATCACTGGCAGCAGATTGAATGAGTTCTGACTGTAGCAGAAATCAAATGTATGGCTGGCTCTCCAAAGCCCACAGTAAGGCAGAGAAGCAGTGACAGGCTTACATTATGACTAGAAATGTTCAGCTAATTACCTTTAATTAGAAAACCTGGTAAAACTGAGAACACTGAAGTGACAAAATAGATTTCATGATGATAACTTCTGTTGGAGGTCTTTACAGACAGATCAGACAACACTTGAGATGGAAGAGATAAATACCACTGATCTTTCCTCCAGGACAGCTCCTCCAGGGCTTTAAGCAATCTGTGCTAGTAGGACCCCCACTACGGGGTGGGTTGGAACTAGACCATCTTTAAGGTCTCTTCCAACCCAGACCATTCGGTGATTCTATGATTCTATGGTTCTATGATTTGATGACAAAGAGTGGATTTCTTGAGGGGATGTATAGGTAATTCTATTGATTTCTTCTCTAAAGTGCTTTTATAAAGCTTCCATGAAGAGTTGAGTTTGAAATTGTTACTGACTGTTTACTTCTGGAAGAGCTCTCAAAACGTCCATTTAGGACCTGGATCTCATTTTTAACTGGGAGTGTGAAGTGAAAGGTTCCCTCATGTACCAAGAACTCCAGATAAAGCCACAGGATCTGGGTGAACTTGCAAGATCAGGTCAACTGGCTTTGCTAATACTCACCAGAAACTGCTGTCTTTGTAAGAGCTTTTGTTGGAACTGGACATAAACAGATCTGTTACCTCGCTCAGTCCAAAATTATGACCTTGGCTGAAATGATGTTTGCTTGAATCCATTACTGGAAAAGTATACTCCAAGAAAAACTGCATGCAGCACTGGCCTGAAGGCAGGGAAAGAGCCAATATCAGGGTAACTTTCTTATTCTGGAAGTTCTGTCCAAAAATGAGAGCTTTCAATCACGGAGATAAAATATTAAAACCCAAGAAATACTCAGACAAATACTCAGCAAAGCTGTATCAGGAAGAGCTTTTTATGGAATAAATTCAGTACCAGCCTTGATATATTGTGATTTAGTGACATGTCTCCCTATGCTGAAGCATGGCTACAAGTGCCAGTCCTGAAGGATGGTCCCCTGCAGCTGTTTTGACTTGTGAAGAGTATAGACATTTCACTGATGTTTTCTAGTCTGGTCTGCCTAATGCTTAAATCAGGTAGAGAATTGATATGGTGATGAAAGTCGTCTCGGTGCAGATAGTCTGCATGATGCTTAAGTTTCCATTTGAAACCCGTTTTGAGGTCTGAGATGTTCCCAGAATGCATTGCAGGCTTTACACTGACCATATGTTTACCCCTAATAATTACAAAAGTTAGTCACTTCTGTTTAAGTTGACCACAACATATATTAAAGCTAAGTTGTTAATTCAGGTTTTATGCTTCTCCTTTTCTCCCCTCTTTTACAGCAAGCTTGCTGAGGGTCCTGTGGCTATGGTTTGTACCATGCACCAGGAAAGAGGAAAGATGGGCTGGTAATTGGAAGGGTGTAACACAAGAACTGCTCTGGTCCCTTCCTTTCCTATTGCAGCTTGAACTCCTCCTGACATGGTACTGGGACCTGTACTTGGCGAGGCACTTCTGTTTATACTCTTCCCTTGGTTAGTTGGTCTCCCCAGCACTTATGCTGCTGCCTGTTTCACCTGCTGATGGTTCTGCCTGAGTTTCTTATTAAGCAAAGGTAGGTACAGAGCATCAGCATACAGCAACATGCCTATGGATGCATGAGCCATGCCAAAACTTCAGCTAACACCATTCTCATCTATCTCAACCATCACCAAAGATGAAGCATTGCCCTACTTTGCACCCAAATCTAAAAGCAGGTGGCTGATACTTAAGGAACATTGCCAGCATGGATATCTCCTTGTAGAGTTTTATTGTCAAGGAAGCTGTGATTAAGCTACATTTATATAGCTACTTTGCACATATGTTGCTATTCCTTGCTGACAGTCAAATTTTGAATTCCTACAAAGAGGGGAGACCCTCACACCACCACAGGAAAGCACACCATCAAATGACAAGCTGTGAGTGTGCCTATTCCACTCTGTCTTCTTTATGTTGTTCTCAGTTCTCTGCATGCTGCCTGTGGTTTTCCCCTTTATACCTAGGAACAAGTATTAGAGTAAGCCACAAAGCTGGTAAGTCTTATGTGGATAAGTGGCACAGTCAAAACCAAAGATACTACCTGGGGGAGCTGGAGGACTCTCGTATGGGACTGAAAGAGCAGGTTGTCTGCTGCTAAGGATCTTTAAAGCAGCTTTAGTTGCTTTAAAAAGACGGCTGGACTGTTATCACCTGCTGTGCTCACATTCTTCCCATCACTGTTGATATAACTTAGCTTGGAATCTGAGTCTCTAATAAAACATTTGAGTGTTTTATTTTGCGTTTTATTTTGTTGTGTTTTTTAATGCACATCAAAGTCATTCATAATTCCCAGAATTTTCTACACTGAACTGTTTGCTTAAGCAAAGACTCTAGTGATGGTGTGAATTATTTATAGTGTCTACTTTTAAGTTGGGGCCAACATTAATTTGGCTGGGTCACTGGCACTGTGGATTTAATTGCCATGTAAATAGCTATGGAGCCTGTGTCTTTAATTAGTGTGCTAAATTCTACACAATTTATGAATAAAATATACTAATTTTGACATTTAAAAACAGTTATTTTATTAATGAAGAATTTATCAGTGTTATACCAATTCCCTTGCCTTTTGTTAATTATATGCCTCTCGTGCATTTTCTGATACGTTAATTTTGTTTGGTATAAATATTTGTCCTAATTAAGATGAATGCATTGTCAATGTTGACTCATTCTTTTCCCCCCAATAGATAGCTTAAATGTGACTTAATTTTTTGATCTTATGGTTCTTACTGATTAAAAGAACCATGTAGCTCCATCTTCCTTTAAGTCTTCTTCAGCAAGGTCTACAATTTCACCAAAGAATGGCCTTGCTTTCTGTACGAGGTATGCATGCCATGTTGAAAGGGATATAGATAGGGATAGAGTTTAGCTAGCTGTGTTTCTCACAAGAAGGAATAAAGAGCAAAGTTTTGCTAACAGCACTGTCCCTTCTGTGACCTTGTGCTGCTAGACCTGTAATTCACACATGATGCCTGCAGATATGGAATGAGAGGCATGATCAGAAGCAGGCTGTGGTACCAGAGTGCTTCTAGGTCAGTGGAAAAGCTGTGAACTTATGTAGGAATAGCTATGACCCTCTGAAAAGCAAGGGCTTTTTTAATCTCACATTCCTAGCTAGGGTAATTCTGACTCCCTTTTCCTCTCAAAGAATAGGAGAGCAAACAACCTAATAAAATTGACATACAGCCATGAGTCCCTTTTGACACACAGCTTGCTTGTTTTTGCTTGTACATGAGCTGATAAGGTGCCAAGACCACCAGGGCGGTACAGGGGATGTACTGATTGGGGAAGGAGAGAGCAGGGGAGGCAGGTGTGACACGTTCAGAGAAGGCAACAGCAAGTCCTCTGTGAAATGGGAGGAGTAGGAATGGCAGCTAATAGTTGTATTAAGAATCAGCATCGTTTTCAAAACCAGGGAGTCCCCTGATTTTAACAGGCATCGACACCGCGGTTTGAAGTGAGAGCTGATAAGGGAGGCCAGGCCTTTAGGAGCTCAGATCGAATGCTGAAGATAAAACTTGCTAATGAGTCAGGAGAACACGTGTACATGGATATATGTAGGTCTGCATTTGCATACAGCTTCACTGACACACAGTCCATTTTGGCATGGGTAATTGCATACAAATATTACACCTTGGATCACCTCTTTAAATGTGAACTTTCTCATCTTTACAGACTGCACTACTGTCCAGGCTATGCAAAAATATTTTTTCAGTTCCTACATGTTTTTTTCCCCACAGATGTGCTGTAAGTAAACTTCAGTGGTCAGGTTTGTATATCTACTGAGATAAGATTATATGTCAAAGAACAGATGGAGCATCTGGGCCTGCACATAGATGCAGATCCTGCCTGCTGTAAGTCACCTAGGAACACAGAAAACCTCTTCTGACTCTTGAGGTCTTTAGGATATGGATTACTTTCCTTTGCAGACAAATTTCAGGTCATCAGGCTTATTTCAGTTGCAGTTAAAACTAGGATTTGAACACAGATTTAAAAGTAATCCGAGAGTAATCCACTGAGCTCCTTGTTGAGCCATATCCACCTGCTTCTACTATTTGAATTTTGCCGTTTTTGGCCTGTGACTACATTCACATTTTCCTTTCGCTTACTTTCATTGCTTATTTTTGTACTATGCTGTTAATACAGCATTTTTTGAGGTGCAAATGCTTGCAGGTTTCCTCTGAAATTATTTGATCCTATACATTTGTGGAGTGCTTTAACATCATCTGCAACTTTTGTAACATGCACTGCAGACAACATTGTGATTTGTTCAGACATTATATTTGTTTGTGGATGGAAGCCATCTTACTGCTTTCACATCACAGATCTGCACTCAATTGTTTAACGCCTGGGTCAGGAACATGTAGGATTAGATACGTTTCCTAAATGTTTTGAGGAAGCTTTTCTCAAAAGAAGCTATGCTGCAGCATTCACACTTTTCAGGTACTGATCTCAATGCTCACTGTCACTGAACAGCAGGACTTAGAAGACTTCAGCCAGGAGGCGACTTGATTTGTCAATCAAGTCACTTGGTTAACTTTTGTCTTTGCTTCTTTTCAGCTCCTCCATTTTATTATATTTGAAAATTAAAACAAAATCTGCCAACATAAAATTTGTTTGTATGTTTCCCCATGTACCAAGATTTGTATATCCGCATACAGTCACCACTCCTTCTACACTGAAATCAGTTCTGTTTTGGTGTCACTACAGTCTAAGTGAGGGATCCTACAGCAGTTTCAACACAATAAAGACTGATTGAAGTGTCAATGATTTCAACTGTTTTGTACTACAAAGTTAAACACTGTCTATTCTACTTAAGCAAAACAATCCCAAGAAAAGAGATCAAAGATGTGAGGTCCTTAGTGAAGCTTACTGCTAATAGGAAAAGAACCTTCTTACATGGCTGTGCTTCTCTTTCATTTATTTATTTTTGAGAAGTGATTTATATCCTCATACAGACAAAATTTCTTTACAACACTGGATTCTGTTCCCCAGGTGTTCCTGCAATTGGTCATGAGACTTAATTTATGAGGACAGAGAGGAACACAGGTACGCAAGAAGGATGCTCTAGGAAATTATAAGAACCCACATTATAGGAAGTCCATTAGCTTTCACTTTTTAAATAATTAAACAGCACACTCATTCACCTTATCTGAAGAAGCAAAACAGAGCTTTTGCAAAGGGCGGCCTCTTTCATTTGAGAAAATATGATGCTTCTGCAGAATGCAGTTTGAAATATGCAGCAGAAATTCTGGAGAACACAGAAATCAATCAAATTTCATTAGAAATGCATATTAAAAACTAGAACTTTTCATTACACAGACAGTCAATATTTATGCAAGTCAACATGAAGTGATAACTCCACAGTTATTTGTAGATCAACATCATTCATCAGTTGTGCTCATCAGATATTTTGCAATACAACAAATTTCTTTAAGGGGAAAATGTTGTTCCTTGAAAGCAAAACGCTTACAGAAATAGCCCAGTTTCACTGAGCTGATGAGCGGTTTGAAAGCCAATTATCTCAGGGCTGTGCCCAATCATACTGATTCAGCCAAAGCTTTTAGGAACTGTGCTTCTTGGCTTTGTGGAAGGCATTCTGGAAGCCTTGAAACTTCAGTTACATCTCGGCTTTCCACGTCAGTTATTCTCTTTACTTTGTGTCTGGGGCTTTCCAGACTGTTCTTTAATCTTTCAGGATGGTCAAGGTAACAACACAAGAACAGCTGATTATTTAGTTTCATACTCAATAATTCCAAGTTGAGATATGTGAGTATTTTAATTTGAATTTCAAAATAAGAACAAACCTTTTGTTACCTTAGAACTTTCTACAGCATCAGGAATTCAGAATTTTGAGCTGCTCTAACAACAGTAATTTAGAGTTGGGGTTTTGTTCTTGTTTTCTGGGACTGCTTATAAAGTATTTGAAATGCCCTTAGTTGTGCTGATTAGTCTGAAAATTCAGACCAAACCCACAAGGTTTAGAGCATTTTTAGATGTTCTTCACTAGGCTTCTGTTTGCATTTTTTAATTATCCAGTAAGCAGGCAGAAATACCAGGATATGATTTAGCTGCCTGTACTGACTCAAAAATATTAGTAAGTGGTGACTAATCAAAAGCACGAATGCACAGATTGGTATTTCTTTGCATAAATTATTGTCAAATACGTATTATTCTAGTGGATTATGAGATATAAATTACCAGAAATTGGGTAATTTCCTGCCTGGGTAACTAATGGAGGCTACTAATTTGGCTGGCTCTAGGAAAATTGATCAGCTACAAATACTAATCTTTATGCACAGGACTACACATTCTCAGCATTTAAAGATAACAGGAGACTCCACTACAGGCAAGTACTTCCCAAGTCTTAAATACACAAGACTGAACAGTCAGGCAGATACCTGATGGGTTTGTTTCCCTTTCTCAAGTATGAATGACTGCCAGAGGTAATGTACAAAACTAAACGGGCAATAACTGCCTCTGTTACTGCTAGCAAGAAGTTAATGAAAAAGATACATAGCAAACAACATCAGTAATGATCAGTTGTAATCAACTGTACAGGTCTCAAACGTCAGCTCTATTGGGTGTTCTTGAGAGCCCTTTGCTGACAACCAAGACCAGTAGAGCACTCCTGTTACACCCATCTTCGGTGTTCAACACAAAGAATGAACTGCAAAGCACTTATGGTTGGTACTCAGTTTCTTGTGTCAGAAACCACAAGTGTGTGGTGAGACCATGTGCTGAAGAATTCTGCTGGCTCAACTCCTATTAGTCAAGAAGATCTCCCTATTCTACCTGCTAAACAGCTTCACCAGCCCCTTACTATTTTTCATTGCTGCGTTATGCACTGCTTTTCATTTTGACAGTGTACTTCACAGCTGTGACCAAAGCTTGAGTACCCAGTCCCTAATAACTTAAGACACAAAAAATGAGGTGCATGAAAGCACAGACTTTTTGATCTTTTCCTGGTAATGATAATTCCTTTATTTAAGTGGTTTAATCAAGACGAAAATAATGTCTTAAAAGTGCTAGTACCAGGAGACTTTTAAGATGGCAATATCTAGGAAGTCTCTGAAGATAAATATAGCTGCAGAATGACCTGTCAATAGTTGTCTGTCATCTGTTTCCGTTTATGGCTCAACCCACATGTGGGAAAGGTCCTGATGTTTCAGTGTGCTGTTGGAGACCCCCTGAAATCCCCACTGATGGAGCCCAGTTTTGGAAAGCTACCAGCTTTCTGAAAATCAGTCCCCTCGAAGGTATTGTTAGACTGCAAAACCTGTGGCCTCCAAAATCCCTTATCAGATATCTGCACTACTTAAGGCCTACAAACAGTCTTCAGACTGCATTCATTAAAAGCCATTGTGTTGCAAAGACTGGACAAATAAAGAAGCCAGTTTATACTAGTTTACAACTTTGTTTCTCATTGGTGCACTGAGATGTAGAGGGCGGAGAAGCTAGCTATGCAGTTAGCAATCTGTGACTATGGCACATTATTACTCGTCTCTAAAAATACAACTCAATAGCAGAACAATTTAGATACTTTGGTTAACAGGGAAAAATAAAGTTCTATAATCAGAGGTCAAAATATAACTGGTCAGATTTTCACAGGTCTCTGAGCCTTAGATTTTCATAGGTTTCTGAGGCTTCATCTCTGCCTCATTTAAAGAATTCTGCAGTTTCGCAGGGCTTGGTGTGACTGCTCATATGCATAAAATTAAGCATGTCCTGAAAATGAGCTGGGACAAGGTTTCTCTACCTTACGTATTTTGCTCAGAATAGACACCCAGAGAGACCTGCAAATGTGCAGAAGCAGGCTTCAGTGATAATTTCCATAAATCTGTCTTTTCTCATTGGATTCTGTGGGAAAGAACAGTAAGAAATGCACACAGGATGAACGGTTGTGAGGCACTGCAAGGTGTCCTTACAATGCCTTGTGTTTCCCCTGGAGCACAAATTGGAGAAGCCCAGGATCTCCAGCATGGGTGGGCAGTCCTCACCACTTCTGGCAGGTTTCATTCTGCCACCTCTTGCAGGCCTGAATGAAACACAGACCCCATCTCCAATTGTGGCCAAAGGTACCGCTTTCTATTCTGCTACATCTGCAGTTGCATGCTGCATCTGCATCTTACACAGGCACTTTCTTTTATTACAGTTTTATTACAGTTTTATTGCACTTCCTCACTGAAAAGAAAGACAAACCTACGTGAAACTTAAAGCCTGTTTTACCTGGATCCCAGACCATGACGCTTAGAAGACAAAGTCGGCTAGATATCTTCAAACATCAACAACTGTGACCTTTTTTGTGGCCTCTGAGGGAAACTGGTACGTAGAAAAGCTTTAAAGGCAATTGTAAGAGGTGTATGAAGAACCACATACAATATGTGTAACTTTTTTCCTATAAATGAGTAGGACAGAACCTCTTCAAGGACTACATCTTTCAATTCCAGTTTCATTGCTAACAAAGATTATAGAGAACGAATTCTGACAAAGACTTGCAAGGTCTCCTTTCTTTAATAACAATTAAAAAATCATATGAAAGCCTTCTCTACACAATACATCCAAAGGAAACCCTGAAAACTCTCTGCTACAGGAGTACATCCATAGGAAGTAAAAACATGTCAGTTAGAAACCACCACCACAATGGGAAAGCAGTACGAATACCTATGCTTTTAGGTAATAATTAGAAGACTTTATTTCTATCAACAGGGTTATGTATGTGAGGCAAATACTGATTGGTGGTGCCAGCGGATCACTTACTTTCATAACAAGGTACAGAATGCAAATGCTTTCTGGAAAACCGTAATTGATTCAGTACTTGGTTATGTGCATATTGATATCTTGGCTGCATGAGTAATCTCAAGACTAAGTACAATACAGAAAGTTATTTTTTATCACAACCCCCCCAAACAGATTACCTCATTATCACATATATTTTGAGTCTCAAACCTGAACTGTGCTATCCAAAATGTCTGTCAGGACTTGAAACAAGCAGCAGATGCTCCTGGAGGCTCTAGGACAGTCTGAGAGCCTAGCAGGGTGGGAAGATGTGTAGCACGTTTCCCTCCACTGCTCTCCCCTTCCTTTCAGTTCCCTTGGGAGCAGGTGGCACTGGGCAGATCTGGCATTATCTGAGCACAGGCATCAATTCTGACAGATGTAAGGACATATTGCAGAGGGGGAAGCAATTTGTATGCAGTTGCACTTACCAACTACAGTGCTCAGGCTAGAGGCAGTGATGCTTTTTTTGCTGGACTTCTTTTCATGAAAGAGCTGTGGATTGACTAACACAGTCATACCTCCTTGGAGACCAGAGAGAAAGCTAGGCCTAAGCCCTCAAAGCTGTGACCTGGAGATCAGGCTGAGCTCTGAACCTTGCTTGGTCGGCAGTTGTTTGTCTGGGGTCTGCCCCCATACCATTAAATTCCTGTAAGTGCCAAACCAAAGTCCTGAAGTGGTCTTGCAAGGCAAGTTCAGCGTGAGGTATGAACTTGGTAGCTCAAGATTATGCCTGATTTTTAAAGCAGTAGTCCTGAAGAGAAAATGCAATTCCTGAGGCCATCATTGTGAAAAGCAGAAAGATGCTCACTCCAGGTTCAGAGTACAAATCAATTAGGAGACCCTTAAAATCAAGTGTTTGAACTGAAACAGCCAAAACCTCTTTATACTCTGCTCTCAAAAGCAATCTCCCACCTAATGCCTTCCACTGTAGCGTTGCTGTTCACAGCAATCAGTATTCTGGGGCACAGACTCTTTCTTAATGCAAAGCCTTACTTAGACTTCTCGTAGTAGGCTGCATTCTAATGAGGACAGTTTGCAACCTTTACTGTCAGTGAGAAGTCCCAGGGTAGCTCTCCCTCATTCCTGCTTGGTGGGGTGCACTGCACATGGCACCCTCTAACTGGGGAAAAAAAATCAAATGATACTTCATCAATGTGCAGTTAAACCAAGTTAACACAATGGCTGCTTTGTGTTTCATGTGAAGCTAGCATTCCTCAGGGATCTTTTCTGCTGGCCTTTATCAGAGATTCAGTATAGTCAACTTCGCTGTACTTCAGACCCTGGACATTGAGAAGCTGAAGCAGCACATGCGTATTTACACAGCACACAGTGACACACGGTAGCAGTTAGATGTGTAGTAGTTGCATAAAGCTCAGCACGGTCTTTTAAGAGATGTTCCTGTTGCTGCTTAGGTTATGGAATCACTGAGATGCTACCGGGGAGATCAGGGTGCCCCAATTCAGTCACAGTAGAAACATCTCTCTGAGGAGAGCAAAATGCCCAGTACCCTCTGCAAGGCAACACACGATGTCAAGAAAGAGCTGGGAACAAAACCTAATTCTTTTTGGGAACCTTTCTGATGTAGCCAAAGGAATATACTGTGAATGCCCACAGTGCTATGAACATTAATACACTGCTGAGTACACACTCTTTGACAAAAGCTGGTCAGGAAATAGTTAATATTTTCAAAGAAAATTATTGCAATAAGTTGGTGTCATCTCAGAATTTAACCTGTTCATTTATTTTGACCTAAGAAATGCTGAAGATTGAGGCTATATGGATGGGAAATGTAACTTAGTAAGCACCAGGGAGAGGAATCCTGCATTAGGTTCAGCTCCTTTCTCAACTATGTTTGATTGGGTCCCCTAGTTTAAGGCTTGTTACTTGATTTGGAAGCCTGCTATGTCTCAGAAGACTTAAACATATAACTTGTAGCTTATTTCATGGTTTAAAAGCTTTTACTTCACCTTATGCACAAAGAAATGCTTTTCCTATCTTTGTCAAAGCAATCCACACAGCTCTCCCATGGAGTTTTGAAAGCATCTTCTGGGTACAGCAGCACAGTATTTCTTCTGTGAGAGCAACTTGCTCTGCCATTATGTTGTCTGCAGGTAAGCAGCTGTATTGTTTTACTGTGTTGATCTTGGAAGGAGCTGGAAAGCTCATAAACTGGAAAGCAATTGGTTTCCAGCTGAAGATTTACTTCTTCCTAGCCCAGTGTGCTCTCCAAGGGAGTCTCTGTGGGATTTTGCTAAAGAGGAAAAGGAAGATGCAGTTGTGTTCAGAGCTGGGGCAAACGCAGTATTACTCCAAATGAAGGGTTATATTCTGTTCTGTTTCTTACCTGTTCCTTCTCAGTGTGCTCACTTAGATCATGAGCACACCTCATCCTGTGTCTGCATCAGCTGCCCACAACTCCCACTGCCCAGTTCCACATTTCTCTCACTGCAGGGAGCCTGCACATTTACTGTGGGCACACAGATACGTCAAAGGCAAACACAGGCAGCTTCTGTAAAGCAGGTGATGAACACATACTGGACAGAAGAAAAACTTTCTGCAGAGGGGCAGAGAGAGAACCACGTAGCTGGTGCTCACAGATCCGACATCCCAGGCGCTTTCTCCTAGAGGCACCACCACCTCAGTCTATACTCAAGACTCCCCAGTAACATTCATAAATGGGAAGAAGCATGGGAGACAAAGGCCACAGACTGCAAGAGAAAGAAAGGTGGGGGGAACAAAGCCTAGCTCCAAGAAACAGTGCAGAGCTGCCCTGCAAATGGAGCTGGCTTGTGTGCAAGCTGCTCATAGCTTGCAAATACTGATGGAAGTGAAATGTGCGGAGTTCACTGGGGTTTTCTATTGAGCTCCATGCAGTTACAGAGGCGTTCCTCCTTAAATTTAAGGGAGTTAATTAGAATAATATATGTGCCACTTCAGTGTGATGCCTGATGATCACGCTGTTGGAGAAATGAAAGAAAAGCTTGCTCGAGAGAAAATGCCATTATCTACCCAAAGCAAATAGAAATCTGGAACCTGGTGTATACTATTTCAGAGATGTTACAATTGTCAGTCACATAGCGCATGGATCTGATCCACATACAGTGCACACAGTCAGCTGTTCAGCATGTTGCCCTGTTGCTAAGTATGAAGCCAGAAAATAAGTAGGCAGGTCACTTCCAGCCTCATTAACACAGTGGGAGGGGAGAGGTCTGAAAAATAAGGCTGCAGAAAGAGCCACGAAGGCTTGTTGGAAGCTAAACAATACTCAAGACCCAGCTATGGTTCCCTTCCTTTACCTTATTTCTTTTTGTCTTTTTCTCAATGGCTTATTTTCAGTTGTTCCTAACTGCTGGTGATTGCTGCAGCTCCGACCCGTTAAGAATCCCAAAGCAGAGAAACAATTTTCTCATTTACTCAAGCTACAGGAGGTTTTTGTTGGATCAGTCCTGGAAAAGTAGGAATTATCTCAGAGTGACAGCCTTTTCAGCTATTGTAAAAACTTACTTGTATGAAAGCGGGTGTGCTGAGGGTTCAGATGGGGCAGGACAATAAGCTGGAGCACTCCCAGCACTCAACCAATGCTATCTTGCTTTTGTCATAGCTTGATTTCATACCAGCCTTGAAGCCACCGCTTCTCTGAGGAGCAGTGTCCCAGGAGACATTCTTCAAGGACTGTCATAAAACCACCATCCTTAGGCTGCACTGAAGTGTGGATAAATGTGGTTACGTGAGGGTGGGGGTTTTGGGGTACTTTTGCCTCTCTCTAGCACTTTCATTTTTAAAAGCTGCTTTAACAGAGGGTTAAATATGTGGAAGGAAAGGCAGTAAAAATGTTGGATAAAAGAATAAAGCGATAAAATGTTCATGAAAAATTAAAAGCATCTCCGTTTTGTTCAGAATCTGCCCTGGATTCTTCGTTCCTAAAGGTTCATCTGTAGCCCTTTTTGTTTTATTGGCTTGGGGGCAGAGGCCTCTGTTGCCTTGATTTTTTGTTTTTTAATTAAAAAAGAATGGAGTTCTGCTCCTCTCTTTTATTTCCATTACGACTTCTAAATTAGACAAACTGTGTTGGAAAACAAAGGCTTTTCAGCAGCCTTCCCCATTCACTCTGCAAAACTTCCATAGTGTGATATGGCACAGGTATAGCCGTGAGGAACAAGAGAGCAGGTATATAGTTGCTTGCCTGGAGATGCATCAAGAAAACACAGAATACAAAGTCCTTGCAAAAAAGCCACTTGCAGAATCCAGATTCAAGGCATGGGTTAGAAGACAGAGGTAGCTTAAAATACAGTAGCAGGTCACGCTCAGATAGTCCCTTCAGATGTATAGATAACCTCCTTACTGTGCAGTGATGCTCGCTGGTCTGACAGACCTCTTTGGTAGCAGTTTGAGCAAGTCTCTTCCCACCCATCTGTCTCCAAACAAACCTTCTGAATTGACAGGCAGTCATTTCTCAATAATATTTCAATATGAAACGTTACTGGCAAGGAAGCTTTGGTCAGACAGAACCCAATTCTCTTTTTCTCGAGGCACCTCATATAATGCTAGCTCCATGCCAGATGCCGACTCTGCCTAGGGAGCAGAGGACAGGGCTCTCCCTGACAACCAGTGCTCGTGCCTCCCTGTTGGCTGTGAATGGTGGTGGGCCAGGCTGCCGGTAAGGGTGATGCTCACTGCCCTGTCTCAGTCAGGGACTGCATGCTGGTGTTGGGCTGGTGCTGAGGTGAGAGGCCAGGGTGTGGAGCCATGTCAGGGACACATGTCCTTGGGTCCCTGATGGGGTCATGCTGAGGCATGTCAGCTTGATGTGAGCTGCACGGGTCCCTGCTGCTAGCAGGGCCTGGCACATCCCCCTGCTTGTAGCCTGGCACTGCAATCGTGCTGCAGGCAAGTACCAAACTGTGGATCTATGGCTGCCTTCTGGCACCCCCCAGAAAAGCAAGGAGTTGGTGGGGGACTGGGAGCCACTGAAGGCTACAAGAGCAAGAAAGGTTTCCATATCAGAGCACAAAACATGATAGTCATTGTGAGGTATCACTCCACTGACAGCAAAAGGAAGGGCAGACTTTTAATTTATTAAGAAAATTTAGGGAGTAATTGAAAGAATTTAGTCCTTGGGCTTAGAAGCTGTGGTGCATATGGCTCCATTAAAATTAAATGCTAATAAAGACACTAAAATATCTACAGGCCTGATAAGCAAAGTACTTTGAACAGTTCTTCAGATTTCCCCATGAAGAACTGGAGGGTGTCTTACAAACAACTCTGAAGACAGAGGAGTAGCTGTGTCTTCCTTGTACGTGCCTTGGAGGCTCAGTTGCAAGTACCCATCAGGGTGCCAGTTAGTGCTGGTCACTGCTCTTGGGGTGCACAAGGTAAGGACCTTTGTCCAGGGCACCCTACCCACCCAAAGACAAACTGTCCTTCCCTCATCTCTGCCCAGCTCGGCCATTCCCTCCTCTGGGGCAATGCTGGCAGCAGGATCTGCTGCCTTTCTTGCTCACATGTCTGAGGGACCTTCACTTCCCCTGGCACAATGCTACCTCACCACAAGGCTAGGTAAAAACAGCATGCCAGGAGGTGAACACAGCAAAACCTCGGCCTTCCTGTGCTGCAGCCTCTTTTGATTCTTCATTTTCCTCTCCTGCATTGTTGCAATGACAGCCTGTCACTTGTGGGTTTGGTTTGGTTTTGGTAGGGAGAGGTTTCAGAAAAGGTTTTTCACTGAAGTTTCTAGTGAGAAAAATGCCACTATTTCTCAATACTGAATCTGTATTCACAGGAAGCAGAATGGTTCTGTGACAACTTCAAACAAATCTTCCTTAAAACACTGACAAAACAGTTTATTTTTAAATGTGGGAGCATTTTTATCAAGGAAAGTGGAAGCAGCACGGAAATTCCCTGAGAAATGATGTTCCCTTCCTTTGAACAGATTTTAGTTGCTCCTGGGAGAGTAAAATTCATTTCAGACAAGTGCTGTCCTTCAACAGATGACCCACTGAGGGGCTGGTACAGCACCTAGCATAATGAGATACTATTCTCCAATTGGGAACTTTAGACGCCTGTGGGAAGTACATAACAATAACGCGGCTGATGTAACTGTTAATAAACCCAGGAATACTAGTTTGGCAATATTCACTCATCACCCAACCAAGTAGACTTACAACCTTTGTCCCCTGTAATCAGTCCCCATGTTTCTGTCAGTGGGACCTGTCCAAGGGGGTCTGAAAACCCCTCTCCTCTCAGCAATCTGATCTTTATTTACAGCTGTTGGTGTGAATCAGGTGTTGGTGTTTGGGTGAATTACAGCACGTTTGACCAACTCAAACTGTTGCTGTATATGAGACATCGTTAAGCTCTGAAAATTAACAGGTGTAAGTAGGCTTTTTTCAGTGATATCCAGTGATAGGACAAGGGGCAATGGGTGTAAACTGGAACATAGGAAGTTCCACGTTAACATCAGGAAGAACTTCTTTACTGTAAGAGTGACAGAGCACTGGAACAGGTTGCCCAGGGGGGTTGTGGAGTCTCCTACACTGGAGATATTCAAGGCCCGCCTGGACAAGTTCCTGTGTGATGTACTGTAGGTTACCCTGCTCTTGCAGGGGGGTTGGACTAGATGATCTTTTTAGGTCCCTTCCAACCCTTGGGATTCTGTGATTCTGTACTCTTTACTTCAATCAAGTCTCAGCTATGCTAATAGGTTAAAGAACTTTAAATGGCCCTAAGACCACATGACAGCTTTCATTTGGTGTGCAGCTCTCACTGTGTGCTGAAGCAACTTCGAGGTCAGCTATATGAAATAAATGCTAGCATAAAGACAGGGTTAAGCTCCGTAAACAGTTCCCCGAACCGGGAAGCACGTAACCAGCAGATAACTCAGGTATGCTTAAACTTTTTATAGATGTTATTTCTTTCATCTTCTGGGCTTTGGAGCGGGCTTTAGAAATGAAACTCTTCACTGTAGAGATCACAATGACATATGTGAGGTCCTCGTCAGAAAAAAGGGTTTTCTGAGCTGGGGTCTGAGATTGAGCTTGCTTGAATCAGGGCTTAGATAGTTTCTATTGCTCGCTAATGCATGTGCAAGCATATTGTTCTTTACAAATTTTTGCCCCTTTCTTCAGAATATATTATTTCTGAGGGACAGTTGAATTAAGTTTCTTTGGTTTTTTTTCTCTTTTCCCTTCAGCTTTATATTGTCATACCTTGTCAGCTAATCTCGATTTCCTTGTGAGCAACATACCCTACCATTTAAGTAAAAATGGTTTTCAGGCAAAATATGTCCTTTCAGATGTTACAACATTTTGTGAAACAACATAATGCAATGTGACTGATGCAGATGGATATGCTCCATAAAGCTGAGAGATTTAGATATGTAGTTTTTCCCCCGAAATCACTTCATAAAGAAGTTTTGTTTAAAATATCACTTTAAAATCTTATTTAAATTCCTTGGAATAGGTAGAAAATTTATTTAAACTTCTACATAAAAGGCTTTTTACCTGAATGTTTAGGGATTTTCTATGTGCAATGCTTTTGTCAGTCTAGTACACTGGGGAAAAAATAAGTATATAGTCTATAATAAAGAACCTAGCTAATGTTTCCCTTTTTACTCCCCTCCCTGAAGAAAGAGAAATGCTTTAGTGGGATCAATAGTTATAAATCATAGCAAATTATTTGAGATTTTATTTCATCTACTTTTATTACAATGTCCCTGCCATCTGCTGTACATGTTGAGCTCATTACACTAATTCATTTCGCAACCTACAAACTCCGAGTGAGAGATGTCAGAGGGCAATTGATTAAGGGATATCTGTTCTCTTACACCTTTTTCTTTAATTTCTCTCCTTAAGGATTTCAGGTTGAGCAAGTGAGCTGACACGATAATGGGGCCTCAGGTCTGGAGATAAATGAGACCTGTGACTTTGTGCATTCATAAATATCAGAACATCATTTCACCGGGTGGTGATGGGAGGGGCAGTCAGTGTCAGCTGTTTGTTAGTACAAATCTAAAGGCCTGAGGTTGTTTCTCTTCTTAAAAGCCAGAAGATTACAGATGTTTGTCATATAAATGATAGCTCAATCCAGGAATCTACCTTGCATACACCCCTTATTATCTATAGTTGAAAGAATTTTGTGTGATGGGAGTAGGACAAAGAGGAAAAGTAGAACAATCAAAACTCTGAAAGGTCTTCTAATATAGCATATGTTATTACTTATTTGCACTGTATTGACTGTGTACCTACCACAAAATAAGAACTGTTTACTCCCAAACTTTTTAACTCTAAAGTGTATATATCCTCTATATCCTCACACTCTTGCCTTCCACAGCACTAAGCTAATATTAAGCTATGAAGGTTATAGGTGCTTGAACAAAAAAAAGAAAATCCATCACCTTGTCTCCATTAGTTCAAGACAGTGTCAAGAAGAAGTGAACGAGACATGTCATAAATATTAGAAACTTGCTTTGTAACCTTAGAGCAATCAGTTCAAGTATGACAGCAACTTGAATATTTAATAACTAACGCAAACTTTACAACTGCAACTTGAGCTTCATCACATTTTGACCTATTTATAATTAACTTGTCCATCATGTCTGAGGTCCTGACACTATACATACAGCTGAGTAACAGTTACACACATGAGCAGTTCACTGAATTCAGTGGAAAACCATGAGAAATCTTATTTAGTGGCTACTGGTGCTGGATCCTAAATGCAGACAGGCATGCATGAATACCTCAGTCTGAGATCCTCTTTAAGGTCAGGGCAGCATTTTAGCACAAGGTTCCTTATCAGTGCTCCAGGACTGAAGAAGTCTTTCCCAGCACAATGCCTACTATTCATGAAATAAAACCACCTGGGCTAGGAAAAAAGGCTTCATTAAGCTGGACAACACCAAATAGCTGAGGTCAATGACTTTGAACTGTGGCCCTGCATTTTCTGCATGTGTTTTTGAAGGCTTGGATCTCTGCAACATGCTCTTAGTTGCATTTGTCTACAACTTGAGTCTAGCTTGTGGCCCCTTTTGAGTTCCAGTTATCACAGCCTTCAAACGCAAGCCTAGTTGCTGTCAAATTGCACTATCCCCATGTGCCTCATCACATTGTTTCCCGTGTGCAGCAAAGTGCTCAGATTGCCATTTTCTCCTTTGAAGACAAACTTAACTTCCATTTATTTGGGTAAAATAGTGCTTGATCAGTCTTAGTTTTCTGTAACATTTTATATAAGCCAACGACTACTTCAAACACCAGTTCTGCTGATTCTCATGCACGTACTTCACACTAAAGCCAAATGGCATATAACAGAAATCTTTGTTAAACTTACTGTGAGTGGTACCTTTCATATACTTAATGAATTTGATGGCTGAGAGCTTTACTGCTATAATACCTCCAAATATCTGCAATGGGTATATTCTACTTCTGTTCAAGAAAACATCAGATGCTGCATGGCATGACACCCCCCAACCTGGTTGCATCATTTTGTGCATCTAGTTGCCACAGCACACAAGCTCCTGTTTTGCCTGTTATTAGGCACTTCACAGCTCCAGTGCTAATTGCACAAATCGATTCACTTACAGCCAGCCAGCACAACAGAAAGCTGTGCAACAATGGAGACAAAAACACTGCAGTAAGGCATTGCAACTGGTTTACTGATGGATGCTGAATAAAAGTGCCAGCTGTGTCTTGTCAAAAGGAACAACTGAAAAAGAAAATCCCAACAAGGACTTTGTGAATTCAGAGGCATTTTGGTGTCTGTAGGGAAGAAAACAGCAGAAAGGATTACCAAGAGCTTCCCTACCCACTAGGTCATGCCACCACCTTGTGTTGAGGTGTGAGGTGCCATTCCACTTTTATTGCTACTGCACTTTGTATAATATGGGATTTACTGCTGCATTAAGGACAGAAAACTTCTTTTCTCTCTTTGACAGAGCTTCAGTTAGTCATACAGTACCCACGTCTCTCCAGTGGGTTTTTTCTACAGCTTACTGAACTTGCTGCACTGAATAGGCACTGCTAAGAGCATGGCAACTGAGTCAGGAGTCTGACCGCTGGGTAACTATTTTGCTGTAAATAAACTCCTTTATAGAATGCAGTCTCAGGAGAGTTTGTCTCCAATTGGCACAGACTGTGAAACATATCCTTTCCTTGCAACACAGGGAGAAAAAGTAATACCCTTCTACTATAGCCTCCCCTGTAGCAATCTAATACATTCTTACTGGCATAGTCAAAGCCACTGGCTACCAACTGGAGCTGTTTTGAAGGCTCTCAGGACCTGTGCAGAGATGATGAATGCAGGGCACATGGGAGACAAGCCCGTTACATTCAGGCAGTCTCCACAAAAGAGATCCCAAAAAGAGTTTAATGCCATCTTCCTCTGTGGGAAATAGACACGTGCAGCTTTGTCACCATGATGTGCCCTGCAATTTGTCCAGCTTCCCCCTGTAGACCTCTTGCCCCTTGTGCAGCCTCCTGGACAAACCTATGGTGCTCGCCTTCACTGACACAGCTAAGCCTTTCTTTCTCAGGGTCCAAAACTCTGATCTAAAGCTTCATTCCACGGGTCAGCTCCTGGAGCTAAAGGGGGCTGTGTAAGGCAGAGGCAAATATTCCAAAGTCCCAGTCCAGGGGGCTCAGTAATTTAATAAGAACAAATAAAGAATAGAAAAAAAAAATATTATCAGGAGCATCTTAGTGGATTAGCACCTCACATATTGAAAGCATTACTGAGTCTACATATTGCAGCATGCAGCGTGAACATCTTGCTTGAATATGAGCACGGGTAATACTGCAAACCACATAGGAGTTAAGTTTAAGATGACTGAGGTCCACAGTTAGCTTAAAGAGCCAAAGTCATGATTTGTAGACATGGCAGATTAATGTGCTTTACCAAGACTCAAATGTAACATCATGTATATAATGCAATTAGAAGGCTGTGTCTCTATTAATACTGTAGGCAAAACGCAAAGATAAGCTTCTGAGAAGCAGTAGGAGTTTAATAATTATTTATACTTTCATCCTGTCTCTGAGAACTCATGGACTTGGAAATTTGAGCATTTGAGAAGCATGTGCACTAATGAGTGTGTTATTGATTTTCCCTCAAATTCCACATCTCAGTGTACCTTGCTCGGTTTACATGACAGCCTAAGAGTCTAATAGGACATGACTGTATGCTGAGGAGGTCAAAAAGGAGAATATGCAGCAATCGGGTGCCATGACTGAAAAGTAAATGAGAAGTAGACTTTCTTCCATATGTGTTTATCTTCTCCCAGAGCAGTGGCATGCCAGGCACCCAGCAAGTGTGACGCAAAGGAATTGATTCCTGCTCCCCATTCATACGAATGATGATAATCGTACTGTAGATAGCTACATGTTGTTAGTTCCACATTAAATTAATTAATTAAATTAAATTAATTAGTGTTAAAATTGTGGCCCATTTTTAGTCTTGTGCACTGTGCAGAAATAGTCACATTAAATAAAAAGGGGGAAAAAAAGAAAAACAACAACAAAAGTCCTCGAGAAACTAAAACCCCAACCTAACACTGGCAAATAACCTAGGAACCAATGCAGTGAGGCACACTTCATACAGAACTCCTTCATAGTTCTCTTTATTCTTTTTATTACATTGCATGAGTCTTGTTTTCTTCCTTCAAGAAAGGGTTCAATTCTTGCTTGTTTCTTATTCATTAAAGGGCAAGCAAGAAGCAACCATGTTCAGGGGGGTCAAAGCATGTCAGCTTGCCTACGGATATGTTAAATAAGAACTAAGTATAAGGATTAAAATGGTCAGGTCTGGAAAACTGCCCTAGAGGCAGATGAAGTAAATCAGCTAAAAAGACTTAACTATTGTCTAATTGCAGTAGCTATTTATAGAATTGAATATGGCTGAGGTTTTCTTTGCTAGCCATGCTTAGCAATTTGCAACTAATGAGTCTCTAAAACCTGAGCTTTGGTATATTTTGGGGGACAGTGTTCAAGAATGGATTAGTGTGTGCTTACACAGAAATGCATACAACTATATAACTATAGTACTGCATGTGCTGTGACTGAGGGGTGAGTTGTCAAGACTAGTTCTTTATGTGGTATGTTTCATTGTAACTGATCATTTAATAAACAAACAGAAACCAGTACAAAACAAGCAGCAATAGAGCACGCATTCATTCAGCTGCTAAGACACTTATAAATGGGTGTGTGAAGACCTTTGTTTTCCAAAGGCGCACCTCAGTCTACATGACCCATTCAACCCTCGAGTCCTTTCTGTATTCAAACTCAGAAATATCTGGTATCATGATAAAGTTTTCAATAATTGATACAGATGAGTTTGCGTCCTACACCATTTTAGTTAATAGAGAGCTCCAGGGAGCCAAGAATTTGCTTGTTGTATATTCGTTCATTATTCACTTAAAGAACATGGCCATTTGCCAATAGGAACTGAAATGAAATCACCACCTTCACACAGGCAATCCAACAACCCTCCAGTTGCAATGACATTCAGTTACTAATGGGTTAGTTCAGTTTTAATCTGCTGCCTAGAGATGAATAACATTAATTATTGTAATTGGTAGTGACAGTAATGGGTGCAACATTTCCAGGGCTAATTTACTCTACTTTTGTATCATGCTAATGTGGCTATTCTGCTTCAGTACACAAGATAACTAAAGCTAGCTCAAATGTCTTTCTACTGTACAACACTGTGCAGCACCTTCATGTCCTAAGACTCGCAATGTACAAAATGGTACGGAGTTGCTGATCTTAAGCAATTGACTAGACACAACATCCTTGTCTAAGTATGAGCCGGCTTCAGTGTGCCCTTGCAGCCCAGAAAGCCAACTGTATCTTGGGCTGCATCAAAAGCAGCGTGACCAGCAGGTCGAAGGAGGTGATCCTGCCCCTCTACTCTGCTCTTGTGAGACCTCACCTGGAGCATTGTGTGCAGTTCTGGTGTCCTCAGCATAAAAAGGACATGGAACTGCTGGAACAAGTCCAGAGGAGGCCACGAGGATGATCAGGGGACTGGAGCACCTCCTGTATGCAGACAGGCTGAGAAAGTTGGGGCTGTTCAGCCTGGAGAAGAGAAGGCTGCGTGGGGACCTCATAGCAGCCTTCCAGTACCTGAAGGGGACCTGTAAGGATGCTGGCAAGGGACTCCCCATTAGGGACTGCAGTGATAGGAAAATGGAGGTAAAAAAAAAGTCCCAGCTATTTTGGCCTAGCAGCACATGCCATCTTAAATACTAGAAGGAGCTCCCATTCACAGAAATTGGATTTAAGGCTGTTCTCATGAGTTAGTTACAATAGATTACGTTTTTATATCCTGACCAGGAAACAAAAAAGGTCATGAAACAAACAATCAAAAATAATAAAAACATATTTTTAAATTCGGTCTGAGTGCTTCCAAAAAGGCTTTTATGAAAATAAATCAGTATCAGGATTACATTAAATTCTTCTTTATCAGTTTTTCAAACTTCTGACATTTTAACTGTTTTTTTACTTCAATTTAATGAAACTTGATACCATTTAAAATGGCATCCTATTTAAAATTATATGTATATTCATACACAGAGTAAGCTAAATTTCTGACTTCTGCAGAATATATGGAAGACAGCACAGTTCCTACCAAAGCCAAGAGTGCCTTACACCTGAAGACTACTGACATTTGTGATGAAAGAAAACATATGCTACCTAGAGAAGTGCACAGAACAAGTCTCTGAGTAGAGGGAGTGATTGAATCTAGGGACAGATCCATCCACCTGTCTGACAACTAAGAAGGGACAGACAGAGAATGGGAAGTGAGCATTTGGCTTACCAAGTCCAGCTCACAGCTGGCACATGCCCTTGTCAACACGCTGTGTCAGAAGGAGTTAAGCTCCCACTAGTCCCCTCTGGATGCTCCAGAGCCTCCTTCTTCTGGTGTTCAGAATCCTTCCTCTCCTAATTTATTCATTGCCTGTTTAGACTCATTTGTTCCTGAGCCAACATCGTCCTTTGGCTTAAATCACCCTCCTTCCTTGGTGTTTATCGTTCTGATGTATTTATAGATAGCAATCAGATCCCCTCTCGGCTTTCATTTTGCTAGGCTAAACAAGCCAACTTTTCCCCGGTCTCCTCTGCTAAGACAGGCACTCTATTCCCCCCCATTATCCTCTTAGTCTTTCTCCACATCCGTTCCTGTGCTATCTGTAAGCTTACGGTAAGAAGCTGTGACACCCACTTGAGGATGGATGTCTCTCTTTTAGGTGCTGTGCTGGCAGGTGGTCAGAATGAAGGTCCTCACTCCACGGAGTAGTGGGGGTCCCTACTGACCAGTAGATGGGTGCAATCCAGAGTGAAGTCAGGGGGGCTGAGCAGGGGCTACATACCTGTGCCTATTAGGTTCAGATGCTGTTATCACTGGGGCTTCAGCCCTGCTGACCATTGGCATGGCTCATGTGTATGCATGGTTAGCCTGTGACTGCACTTAACAGGACACTCATTATGGGATGCACCTGGAAGATCCATCACAGGATAAAATGTCCTGCACCATGTCAGGCCCGTGGCAATGAGATGTATGCTTCTTGGGAATAACTAAATTAAAAGTGTGCATTAATAGGGCTACTGTTCATATTTTCTGACAATGTATTTCCTCTGTGCTATTTATAAATCTTACATGAAGAATTATTGGTCATATTCGCAGCTGGCATACATTGATGAAGCTTCATTAGCTACAATGAAGCCTATCACTGCACCAGGCAATCAGTTGACTATTTATTAATTATGCTGTAGAACATGCCTTTGAAGGGGATTTTTCTTCCCTCTGTGTAATCCGTCCAACCATATTTCTTCCTTCCCTTTCCCATGGACAAAATACACTCTTCAGATTGTTGCCAAGACCTCTGTGATTCACTATATTGAAATAAACCTACCTTTCTGGAATTTATAGGCAGGGGTGCTATGCTGAGTCTGATTAATCTAAGATTTGAAGGGCTTCAGCCCAGCTATAAGTTTCAGTAAAGAGCTGTAATTACAGGTTAAGTATAGCAATTCCAGATTGCTGAACATTGCTGTATTGATCCCTTTAAACCATTAAATATGGAAGTTCAAAATCATGCACAAAGGCAACATTTTTTGAAATCCCAGTAATTTAGGAGTGTTATCTTTCTGAATGTGGTGAGATGGGAGAGCACTTGTCTAAGTAATGGCTTCTCTCTGCTGGAGAGACTCAAGAGCAGGATTCACAACTAGGACTTTCATTTTAGTTAGCTGCTCCAAGTGCAGGAAACCTCTCCCTTCTTCCACAAGAGCTAAGTAAAAGATAAGATAGGGACTATGATGTGCTGTTGACCAGCTGGAAGCCTAATTATTATGTAATGGAAAAACATGTTATCAGTGTGATGTAGAAGTCTTGTCTCCTCAAGGTTATTTAGAGCACCCCCAGGATGCTCTCATCTGGTTTGGATACTCCCTTTCCCACTGAGGCCTCCTGTCCCATCTCATGCTGGCAGAGCCACTGCTCACAGCAGCTGTACAAGGCCACCCATGATAATGGTGGGAAAGAGGATAGTGCAGTTCTTGAGTCTTCTGCTTTAAGGTGTAAGGGGAGGCATGATGGGGAAGATGGGGTAGTTGTGTGTGCCTGTCTGAGCTAAAACATGACAAAACAACAGTGACAATTTTGGTATTTGTATAAATGCATTCTATAAGATCAGGGGTGTTGCCTCTTTGTGCCTGTAATCATATTAAAAGTGCCATGCAGTCTTTCCTGTAAGCTAGAATATTGGTATTATGTGTCATCTGTGCAAAACACTTATAAGATCTGGTCCATAATTACAGCTTTCTAACATCACACAAGAACATTCCCTGGACCTACTAATTGTGTTGCCCTTTATGGTCCATCTTATTGATTAAACATCTGTTAGTGTTTTGGTGAAATGAGAATCCACTTGCAATGCAATGTGTCTGGTATATTAAATTCCGTATAAGTCAGACCTAACTACAAGTTTGAGATACATGTATTGTATCTATCTCCTTAATTGTATCTTAGCGTCTTTTGCCTCTGTTTGTTATTTGCACTGTTTGCTGGAAGGCAGGAGAGTGTCCTGATGACTTTTTTACAGAAAAGTCAAATTATACTCCCTTAATTCTTTTGTCACACTTAACCCATTTCAGGTGAACAAATGCTTGGGAACTTTGCAAAGTAATAACTTAATACAGACTGTTATCTTTTTTCATATGTCACGATCCAATTACACAGTAAATTTTATCCTTTGTGGCCACGTCAGAGAAACTGATGTATGAAGTGAGATAGGAAGAGGGAAAAAACCCCAACCAAAAAGCCAGCACAAAAACCATAAAGACTTTTTAATTAGACATTCTTAATTGTGAAGAATTTCCTGTTCAAGGAGGAGAAAAAAGAAGGATCTTTGAGCAAGATCCCTCAGCTCCTACTCTTCATAACTCAAATTAAAATGAAAAAGATGTTAGTGGGCTGGTAACCTCTGGGAAATTAAAGGAGTAGCTCTTTCAAAGGGCCTGCAGAGAAGCAAGGCAGAGTCTGTCTCTCTTTCCATTCTCCGTGCTTACTAAAATTTTAGTTCTTCACAAAAGAAATCCAAAAGCTGTCACAAATAGAGAAGAGTCTGTTTCGCTGCTGTCCAATGCAATTTCAAACCGACTTCTCCTTCCTTTATCTCATTTGATGACTGATAAAATCTTGACAATATTAAAAAATAATCTGAGTCCTATTGCATGACTTGTTTTCCTGCTGCATGTCTTATGTATATTGATCAGAGAAATGAAAAAATGCTAATATCCATACGTTGTCACATCAAGAAAATGTGGACCACTTATTTTCCCAAATTATATTATGTCTGGATGATTTTGCGGAGATCTGGGAGCTGAGCTTGCATTCACTTTCGAGATGAAATGAACTGACCCAACAAAGAAGGAAAATTAAATTACTCCTATCCATATTTTATCCTTTTGACATTTACTTTCAGTGCCCCTCCTTCCATCATCTCCTTCAGTCTGACAGTTACAGTATCACCACTGAAATGCTGCCTAGCAAGAAAAATAACCCTTTTATTTGTCTCTGCTCCAGACATGGATGAAGTCAAAGAGGGTCCTTCTGCCAAATTAGGGAGGTTTTATCAGGTCCTTTACCATTTATGGATGAGAACAGAAAGTTTAATGCAGTGTTTTGAGGGCTTATGCTCCTACTTAAGTGTTTTAGAGTCTAACTTGGAGTATAAGAACAACCTCTCTAGCTTCAGACAGAAAACACACTTGCTTAAGAGAACACAATCAGGTGTTTTGCTGGACCAAGGCCTTTAAGCTTTTTCTAAACCCACACTTCAAGAAAACTACTGGGGAGATGCGCACTACTGTGACTGCCAAGCAGCAAAATGAACACGCCGAGGGAACAACAGCAAGAACAAAAAGCCACTTCTGGATTTCAATCACCATCCCAATTGAAAAATTAACAATAGAAAAATTAAGCTAGCAGACCTGAGACTGTCTGAAAACTAAAACCTTAAACACGATACTGTTCAAAGTATTTGCCATTCCCAAAACCAAACAGACTTAATTCCTCCATTAACATCTGTGCCTTTGTACAAAACAATTCCTGCAATAACTTTGGCACACAAAAGTTGTAAGAGCATCAAATCAGCTCCAGAAGTTCCTATTTTGACTCAATGGAGAGTAGGTAGCACACTGGTAGTAACACTCAAAGTCTGCTCTTTCTTCTGCTGCAGAGGTTTGATTGTATAGACACTGTCAGTGATGAAGTATCAGTGATTTCAAACCTCAGGGTCAGAGCCATTTCTACACCTCAAAATTAAACCGGACATCTAAACATCTTTAAAATACTGTGCTGCGAATGCCTGAAGTGTCCACTCTATGAAGACCATCTCCTAAAGGAAAAGATAGAAAATCTGGCTCAACTGAACTGACCACCTTGCCACAGGCAGCTCCTGCAGAAGCTGTCCTCAAGATGCTTCCCACCACTTTTGAAGCAAAATCTATTGTACTGGGTAGCGGGCAGCCCTCACCTTTGTATGAGTACAGGTCTCAGAGCAAAACCCAGACTTTGCCTTTTTAGGCTAAAGCCACATATCGTTGCCTCTGCAAACAGCTGAGTCTAATTTCACTTTACACGAAGCAAACCAAAAATACCATTCGAAAGGCGACAGGTCAGTGCATTAAGCAATTGCACCACTGGTGGGGTTAAGGTGGATAAATTATATAACACTAGAGTTTGACACTAAAAACCACCAGCTGGATCAAGGACATTTCTATCAATTCTGGCTCATTAGATGTAGGACAACAGGGTCAGCTATGTTAAATTTAATCACAGGGCTTCCTAGAGGGTATGGTAAATGTGCTGGCTAATTTTTCATACCATATTCTACATAATATATCACCCACAGCCTGAGAAGTAGCTTGCTTGTGTTTAAAGTATCCACTCTACTTAAGACCAGCTAAGACAAATCTCTATTGTTTTTCAACCAGGATGAGCTAAATTAATCACAAGCATTTACCTCCTTCCTCCCCTATTAAAACCAGAGGGGTTGTAGTTCATGTATGTTAGCACTCAGTTTGGCATCATCTTTTTAATGGAAAAATAAACTGAGCTGTCTATTCTAAATTTAATAAATAAGCAAACAAGATTTTTCTTTGCTGTAGGTACAGAGCCCATGTCCGGAACGGAGAAGGCTAATTAGTTTTAAACTCTCTGGGAGAAACAGTGTCTTTTTGTACTCTGTTTGTAAGGTCCCTAACACAGTGGGGGTCTGTTCTGTTACTACAACTTCCATGCACTACAGTAATAAAAATAATAATACTGTGAAAGTTATTTAACATTGAGTCGTCTCGGGTGAACTCCATCTCGCCTCCAGAAGGTCCATTGTCCCTCACAGAACAGTGCCACGCATGAAGAATGGTATGAACAACTTTTATGCTACTGATACTGCTCTTCTGATGCACGGGATTTTACAATAGTTAGCATAAAAACTAGTGTGATACGGCAGCAACGGGTAGTACCCTCCCTTCCTTCTGCTGCCAATATTCTTCCTCAAAACAGGCTCCACATGGTTCCACTGGAGGAACAAGGTACTGCACGTGCTGTGGTGCCAGACCAGAAAGAGACAACGGGCTGTGCTGGTTAGGGGTGTCATGGGAAGCAGTTAGTAGGAGCCAAGTGGGAGGTGTGAGCTCCATATTTGAGAGGCTAATCATTGCTGTGAACTGTGTGGCAGATGAAAATCTGAGGACCCTCTGCCGTCAAAGGTTGGTTCTGGCACCTCATTTGGGAATAAAAAAAGACAAAATAAGGAAAGGCCCACCAAAAAGAGTGGGACTTCTGGCTCCTGAACATTAATGTTGCATCTGAGTTTTGTAAATAACCTGGTTCCAGGAAGCCTCCCTCATGATCTTCAGCGGCTTCCTTAAACCCAAAGGATAATTAATTTTCATCACCTTCAACCTCCTCCTCTTCCTTTTACAACAAAAAAAAAGTAAAACTAAGGGTAAATGAAAGATTGCTAATTACCTACTTTAGGCACATCCAGTCTATTGAAAGGTCCATGGCATGAAGCACTCATGAAAAAGGTATTGCCTTGCCAATTCCATGCGACAAACTTGATCTAGAGATGACATGACTCCTCACTCCCCTCCTCTCCAGGCTACTGATTCTATAAATTTTCTCAAAGGTACACAAAAATAATGAATGATGAACATGTATTACAACAATGAACTGATTGCACTGAATGTTCGTATTTGAGCCAGGATTTATTTGGGAAATGTTAAGACAGAAGCCTGGTATTATTTCACTGAAGCAAGAAGAAAAAGGGACAAAATACAACATAAACCAGAGAGAAAAGAAGAAGCGGCTGTAGTATAAGCCTACATAATACCCGTAATTCTTACGTACTTGTGAAAGGGGGCAGGTCTCTTAATGCAGTGAAGCAGGTGTAAGCTAGGTTGTAGGTAATGCCTCTAAACTACTTACTCTCTTGGGAAGTGTTGTGAAGACTCTCTAGAGAATTCTGCAATGGCAGGAGATGCCAGATGACACCACACTATGTCTAAGCCTCAGAAGGCTACAATTTAATGCTAAGTGGTGGCTTAGAACCAAATTGCATGCAGGTTGCTGTATCTTCAGAGGGTTCACAGTAGTCTAGTTGGATATCATGACATTGGAGAAGTACCAGCTATTGAAAAGTCAAGCTCAGTTACCAGCAAAGGTATCTGAGATACTATAATTATTACCCCATAATTAATTGTACATCTCAGATGCTCTGGCACAGTAACTAGCAGTTAGGTAGTTTCTTATGAGTGACAATTTTTCAGTAGCAGCGGGTGAGATTTGAAGCCTGACTATGCACTGCTCTGCAATTTGCTGAATTATATACACCAGGTTAAAATGCTAACAGTGTGATTTAGTAGAACTTGACATTTACTTCAGCCCTCCATTTCCCTACTGGCGTATAAAGAAAAACAGCTTGCTTTAAGGTCAGGTGATTATGCTTTTGTATCACTTTTTTTACCCATGGAAGTTCATAGAATCATAGAAGGATTTGGGTTGGAAAGGACCTTAAAGATCACCCAATTCCAACCCCCCTGCCATAAGCAGGGACACCTTCCACTAGACCAGGGTGCTCCAAGCCAGTCCAACCTGGCCTTGAACACTGCCAGGGATGGGGCAGCCACAGCTTCTCTGGGCACCCTGTGCCAGGGCCTCAGCACCCTCACGATACAGAATTTCTTCCTAATGTCTCACCTACTCCCTTTCAGTTTAAAGCCATTATGCCTTGTCCTGTCACTACATGCCCTTGTAAAAAGTCCCTTTGCAGATTTCTTGTAGGTACTGGAAGCTGCTCTAAGGTCTCCCTGGAGCCTTCTCTCCTCCAGGATGAACAACCCCAGTTCCCTGTTTCTTCATAGGAGAGGTGCTCCGGCCCTCTGATCATCTTTGTGGCCCTCCTCTGGATTTGCTCAAGTACGTTCACATCTTTCTTCTATGTGGAGCTCCAGAGCTGAACACGGTACTCTGGGGTGTCATAAGAGTGGAGTAGAAAGGGAGAATCACCTCCCTTGACCTGCTCCTTTGATGCAGCCCAGGATACGGTTGGCTTTCTGGGCTGTGAGCACACACTGCTGGGCCATGTTGAGCTTCTCAACAACTAAGATTCTAGAAATATGTAGAATACCTGGGAGATAACTCGACCACAGGTAATAAGGAAACCTTCAGAAGATACACTTCTTGATTCCCATTAGCCATAAATGGGGAAGTTGCTTTCTGTTTGCAGGAGAGGAGGGGAAAAGGAATAGCATATCCAGCTAACAGAACAGGGGATGGATTAGGCAAGCAGGGCCAGGGAGCTTTCTGGTACAAATCCCTACTGTATTACCAAACCCAGGGCAGCAGTGCTGATTTACACCAGCAGATGAATATCAGACATGAGTTAGTTAGAATTTTGCCCAGACCATCTGTTACAAGATCTCTAAGCTTGAAGTTCCCTGGGGCTCTTTAATGACTAATAGTCAGTTTATTCACGGGTTTTATGCCTACTCCAAAAGACAACACGCCACGGGGTTTGTAGAACATGGATACTCCTAACCTCATGCTGAGGTGTTGATTCATTACAGATTTGGCAGAGTATTGATTCATTTCACTGAATAACCAACAACTTTTCTTTAAGCACTCTAACAACTTTAACATTTCCTAGCCCATCTACTGTCCAAATACCTACTTAAAAACTCTGATCAGTTTCTGAGTTCTGCAGATGAACACAACAAGTTTAATTCATCAACAAATACCGTGCATAAACAACTCAGTTCCAAACCCTGAAGAATGGATTAAAAATTTGTGTTTAGACCTATTGGGAGGTTGTTGAATAGATACCATAACTTTATACTACTGAAGAAATTTTACTGTTCAGTATGCTTTCCATGTCAAGTTCTAGGACAGATTTGAGCTGATACACAAAGAAAGTTTGAAATATACTTCATTTCACATAAAAAGAGTCATTATGGTTCTGGGGTATCATGTCTTCCACACGGCACAATCCTAATATCATGGTTTAGACTCTTAGAAATAACTACAATAAGGAAGGCAGATAATCAGTCTTTCTGTCCAGGATGTCAGCGTTAATTTGCAATTCTGAGGAATCAGTCCGAGTTACTAAAGCACTGTTTTACAGGTATTAAAAAATATCTGTAAGCCTCCTCTCCATTTATTTTAGACTGAGGACCCTGAGCTCATGACTACACAAGGACTTGTTACGTTACTAATCCTGGTGACCCAGATGAGTCATTGGACGGCTGCAAACAGACAGTAGGCATTGTCAGTGCTCTATCAGTGATTTGATTTGGTCAGTAACAAAACATCCCTGCCATTTGAAGGCCTGTTCGTGACTCTTACCAAATGGATCAATGGTGTCAGTTCACTGCCTGGCAGACATGTGTCTAGATCCACTTTTGTCATCCTTATGGTGCATCTGGTGAGTGAATTTCACTTCTGCCTGAAAAGAATCTGCCTGTCTGCAGACGCGACACCCATTTTGTACTCAGCTGTTGGCAGCCAATACACAGTTCTCTCACGGACCTTCATTTTCTCTCAGTTAACAGTCAAACATATAGTATAGACACTACTAACGAACCAGAACCTAATAGTCTAACGAGATTTTTAGTTTATTTTTTCCTTTAGTAACGGATGGATGGTAGGCACCAATATAATAGGAAGAATGCCTTTCTTCCCTTTACCTCCCAGTTGTGGGATCTGACGCTGACACGGGGACAGGGGTGTTATGTGCCTTCTGTGGAACCCTCTGAAAAAGCATAGATGGTTTTCATGGCAGCTTGAGAGAAAAAATAAGAAAAGGCCTGTGCCCAGACTTTCTTCAGGACACTGGGACAAGCTGCATTACTTGGAGGTTGTCATGGCCAATCCAGATGTCACTGATGCAACACCTGACTTGGAAACATCTGGTAAACTTATCAGCAAACTCAGCAAGGAGGCTTGTGGCTGAGCAAATACAAAGATGGTTCATTTTCTCACACACGGAGTTTGGGGCATATCAGCAAGGTAGTAAGTCAGCACAACTCCCCTTAATGCTATGTCTGCTTTTATAATAAATTTCCAGGTCTATCATTCCACAGCTTTGTGTTTAGGTCATACTGATCCTCTGGCCTGTAAAGGAAAGAGCCATGTCCTTTGTATGTTACTGATGAATCCTCACCGAATTTAACAGGGCAGAACCTTGCTGGTGCTTAAATCAACACAGTAAGAAGACTCTTTACTAAACACAGTGCTGTGCCATGTAGGACAATGTGGATCAGTTGGGAGGAGGGAGGAGACAGACAGGGTAATGCCGAAAGCAGAGGTTAAAAATAAATCATTTTGCAGAATCTTGACTGGTACCTGTTCTTCTCCCTAATGTTTTGTTGGATTTCTTTACACTTTTCAGGGAGAAAGAAAGGAAGATAGAAAGCACTCACCCTTCCTTTCCTGTATGCAGAGAACACTTCTTCTGGAAGTCCATTAGGATGGTACACGGCAGTGTGACACCCCTGTGTTAATTTAAAACTCAGTTGGTGATCTCAAGGCAAACTTAAGGCCACTTCAAATAAAGTGTGTTCATGTGTATATGCACAGGGGAAAAAGTCAGGGGGTTGTGTTAACAGCATTCTGCTTGATAGAGCCTTCACATCCTAAGTACTGTGGCCAGTCCCTATTGTGCTTTCAATTTCCTTGCTTTCTGTTTTCTTAGGAGAACTTTTATTTTTCTAGACTATTATTTTTCAGTTCTAATTTTCAAAGGCCTTCACTATAAGGAGCTTTTTCTCTGCTAACGCACTTGTGGGGGGCCTTTGGCTTTAATTTAACATTCCATCTGGCTTTCTGGGACATCGCTTTAAGTGTAGAATTCCCCCAGGAATAATAAATAATCCATTTTGTTCCCTTTAACATTTGTTGTATGCTGCCTTACTTTCAACCAAGCAGACACATTTAGTGACCATCACTGGCTACCTCTATCAGCAACTCCTCCACTCCCCCATCTCCAAACACAGAAAGTACAAAAAACAGACTTTGCTTCAGAGGTGGCAGTGGTGGGGGAGAACGGTCAAGCCTGTTATTGCCAAAACACAAGATTTGAAGCCAGAGCTCAATGAAAACAAACATGCTGCTGGAAAAGAAGGTGAAAAGTGAATCAAAGTTCTGCTGCCTCAGGCAAAATAATCTCACCATTTGTTTCATCATCTAAGCTTCTCCTCAGGACAGCACTGAGGCAGGTATGTTCATCCTTACTGAGGAGAGCACTTAAGCATATGCTTAGAAGCGAGCAAACATGCAACTTCATTAAAGGCATTTCTTTATATTGGGGCCTAGGCAGTGTGTGGTAAGACAAAACTTGTTTACATTTGTTTTACTGATCAGTCATTTTTTCATTAGCCATCTTAGGAGACAATGCCCTCTTCGACATTTAATCCCTCCTACTTGTTCCTTATTCCGGTTACCCATGGAAAATATATCTGCATGCCTGACTGTCCTCCTTCTCCCTGACCACACAAACACACCTCTGATGTCTAACCTGCCAATGCAATTCTACTGTCTGGCTCCGAGTTTCCCTTCATGTGCACCAAGAGTTACCCATGTGCAGTTGCTAAAGGGTAAGGCAGTGTAAAAACTACAACAGAAAATGGTGTAAACTAAATGTAAATATAAGCGCGAGCATCTCTTTACCACTTTCACCCTGTGCCATCATTTGCTGCACCACCACCACCTTAAATGCACATACCTAACTCTGTTTCTGTGAGGTCCGCTCTCAATCACTTTGCAGAGATGCAGGTGGCAAAGTAAGGTATAAGGCTGTGAAGAAAATAATAATCATGAAGTCCTGGTCTATCCCTGTTACCTGCTGCACATTAGTCTTCAGCAGAACCACTCTGATTTACAGCTGGGTGTGCAAGACACTGGCTAGAAGAGCAGCAGGTATGACTGGCAGACAGTTAGCCCTCTGCAGCTGGTGGTGCAGCTCCTTTTCTGCTGCAGAAGCAGAAATCTGTGCATGGAGAAGGGGACAATGCCCTTCATTCCCTGGAGCTGAGGTACAAGTCTGAGGTAAGTGGGTCAGTGTGCAGCTGGCACCCAACACATGCCTCAAAAGCATTGCACGTTGTTTGCAGAGGGATGAATAGGGTTTGGGCAGCTTCACCTGTGGGCTTTTGTATTTCGGTGTCTTTGGGCACATGGTCACACCCTGGTTACAAGTGATGTAACTCTGGCAAGTCTGATGGGGTTGCATTTGTGTGGCATGGATGGCCTAAGTGTGAAGCAGGACAAGGTGCCATTACCCCATGTTTCCCCAGCTACATCTTCTTTTTTCAGCTGGAAATTCTGAGCTAAAGCATCTCAGGTTCTTGGGCCATTTTTCTGTGGTTTCTGGACAGCCGGCAATGTTTTCTAAGCATCTGAAGACACAGGGATGCTTAGCACATGGCTTATGCATGAGTGCAGGTCAGATCAGCTGTAGAGGTGTAGCCAGTGAACCCAGAGGTTCACTACCAGTGTAGGAAGAGAAAAGGGTCTTGTATTTCTCTCCATGGAAGTCCAGAAAAAAAAGAATAGTTTGGATTGTGGTGATAGAAGGGCCAATTTCTTCTACTTTCACATCATGCTGTATGCAGATCTATGGTTTAGTTAAGATCAGCTGAGTTACAGTTTATATTGGCTGTGTCAAAATCAGGTGCAAGCTTATACCATCCATGTGCGAGTGCCTGACCTGAAAACAATGGGGAAATCCAGAAACCTACCTGCATCATCAAGCTTGTGTGCAAAAATAAAACCATCAGGTAGGGAAAACTGCTCCTGGGGGATGACCACAGAAACGTGCCAGGATCAAGTGCTCTGTTGTGCTGAAGTGCCTGTAACAAACATAATGTCAGTGGACACAGCTGAAGAAATGGCTCAGTTTTCCTTAGACTTTGGCCTGTACCACCAAAAAAGTGTAAGGCTTTTGCTGACTGTAGGGTATATTGTTGCCTGAAAAGCCTGCCTTGTAGAACAGCCTCCAACAGAAGGAAACCTATAAATCCCCTGACTCCATTTCACTTCATGGAGCCCAAATGCCTTCCAGGAGCCATTCAGTGTGTTGTAAACAACTACTAAAATGAAGATGAGGCACTTTTAACCAAAGCACATCACTAATCACCACCCACTGACAACATCAGCCTAAGTGCAGCTCATTTCTTTGAAACCTCACCAAAAACTACTTGAAAACCTGTAGCACCCATCCGAGGACAGCTGCTCAGAAGCTGTGGACAGGAAACCCATCTTTGGGCAGGACCTCCACATCCTCTCCTCAGGGCCAAGTGCATGGACTTTGAACAACTAGGCGAAAGGCAGTGGCCTTACCTGGTATGAGATACCGGGTGAGCTGGTCTTCTCTGGGGCTTAATTTTTTAATCAGGTTGGTTTTATCTCCTTGCTTTCCCCTTACAGCGTTGCTCTCTGAGCTGGGAATCCATAGAGTTGTCTCGTCCCCACACTCTTTTGGAAAGTAACTCTTTCGTGATGTAAAGCCTTCAGGCTCTTCCCTGAGAACCACATTTCTAGCAGATACCTTGGCAACAGACAGTGCCTTCATCTGATCCTTATAAGGCTTTAATCAGAATGATTTTTGAAAACACGGATTAAGCTCCATCTATGCTGTAAAGAAACCATTTTTCATTAAGCCATTTTCAACCAAACTGCATTCACTAAGGACACTAAATCACGCAAACAGAACATAAATCACTTCGAGGCTTTAGAAATCATGTTGGTCACTGATAAAAAAAAAAAAAAAGGGGAAAAAAAAAAGATTAAAGTACACATTTGAAAATGAGCTTAAAAAGGCATCTAAAGAACTGCATCCCCATTGCCCAGCGCAGCTTCATTTAACTGGGCTAAGCCTACGTAAGGCAGCAGGCTTTCAAAACAGAAGTAGAAATTACTAGAAGTGGTCAGGAATATTGGGACTAAACTCTTCTTCTCCCTCCCCCAGAACAGAAAGAAGGCAGTCATCTGTCAAAACCGAAATTGACTGATGGCAAAGGTTTGTTTTCAACAAGTCTCTCAGCTTTTCAAAAAAATCAAAAGAACCTCTGAATGATCAAGAATTGCTGTTTTGACATTTTTTAAAGTGAAAAGTTTTGGTTTCTAGTCGAACGAAACAAGCGAAAACCCCATGTTCCTTTTGTACTAAAAAGAGGCAACTGCTTAGAGAGACCACAAGCAAAATATACTCTTTGAACATTATTAAAGTCAAATATTTAGTTTGGCCCCATCTTGATTTTGTTTTGGAGATTTTCCTCCAAGTTTTAAAAGGACCTTTCATCCCTGGCGGGACGTAGGAAAAATACTGGAATTCTCGAATACCCTGATAGAGCGAGGAGGTTCATTCCCATCCAGGTCCAGTAGCTCTTTCTCTCACTTCAGTTCCACTGGAAGGGCACGCACTGTTTCTTGACTCACTTTAAGATGGCTGAAAAATAGACATGAAGTTACTTGCAGGCTTTAATTCTCAAGAGCCCAGAGACATACAGGTAAGATCCCAACCACAGAAAGTCATATCCTCAGCTTGGGTCAACCAGAACAGCAACTGGGCTGTTCTGGGTCTCAGACTTTATCTCAGACCTCTTGCGTACTAACACAAGCATCTGCTGTGCTAATAAATCAGGCCATATGTCTAAATGCAAATGTGAAATATACTGGCTTAGCTGGTATTGTTCTGTTTTTTTTTCTATTAATATACCTTCTGAGTTCATTTTAAAGAGAAACTAACAAGTCAGCCATTGATTTACCATGGGACCCATTAGCAGCAGGCATTTAAATCTGCAGACCATTTGCTTTAGCTGTATTATGGCCCTGCTGGTATCAATCACCATAACATCACAGACATCAGCAGGGCTGCACCAATTTATATGATCTGAGGATCTGCCTTCTTACCTTTACAGAGGTATCTGCAGTAATTCAGCCTTGATTCTGAGAGGTTATTTGCAGCTGGACCCCTTGTAGAGCCCCACTGAAATGAAATTAGGTGAAGCAATTTCTAAGGCAATTTAAGGCCATTAAACATGACCAAAAAGTGATTAACATTGTTTGTGTGATTTACTGCCCTGGCTCAACACTGTTTGGTTGAAAATGGCTTAGTCAAAAATGCTTTTACATACAGCAGGGAGAGGAATTAATCTGTGCTTTCAAAGACGCTGATTTTAGCCAAATATGGAGGGTCAGATACAGACACTCTGACCATTACCAGTGTAGTGGCCTGACGTGTTCTTCTAAGGAAGAAACACAGGTCTCATTGCACATCTAGCCCTGACACCAGCAGGTCTCCACCAGTAAGCGGTGATGAAGAGTCAGGGCATCCACACGGAAAAACCTCCACTTCTGCAGTGAAGTTTCACTTGTACAGGGGACAGTTGGCAATGCAGAAGCAGAGCCGCAGCCACCCATTTGTGGAGTTGCTAGAGCGTATCATAAATTCCCCCTTTCTCTGCCCCAGTGGTCTCCCACCCTCAGCCTTTACAAAAGGAGGAATCTCACTTTGGAGCATCTCTACATGCACAGCTCCTTATTAAAAAAGCAAAGGAAGTGCCTTATGTGTCAAAGGCAATAGTCACAATGCTCTCTAATGCAAATTCTGGTTTCTGACCGTCACTGTTCCTTAAGTAAGTATGAGAGTGACGTGCAAAAGAGCCCTTGGAAAGTTGAGTCTAATTGCTCAGGTTGTGCACCAAATTAAAAACCATCTGACTCAACAGTTCTCTGGCCTAGGTTTGTTTGCTCCCACTGCCAGATGCAACTTAGTGGCACCTGCTCACCTTCTGATTCAGAAGTGAGCTGGCAACACCTGTTCTGATTTAATTTGATGAAGGTAAATCACTGCACGTCCCCTAGCAGCAAGGATCCATTATCGGTAACTACATCATCCGCAGCGTACTAAACATTTGCTCAGAACACACTTACAGGAAGATAAGCAAAATAATAGGAAGCATCTCAGTCAGGAGTTGCCAATCTAAACTCTTCCCTCTCTAGGAGCACCTAGCTGTGTGGGCAGGAGGGAGGAAAAGCGAGTTTACCTTCAGGCTTTTGAAACCTGCAGATGAATGTAGATAAGGAATCTGCGCTAATGGATGAGGACTTGTAGTTCCCCTCAAGAGGACATCTGCAGGAGGCAGAGGATATTTTGGGCTGCAAGAAAAGAAAAAAAGCTTAATGATTTCAGCTGTAAGAGAGAGAGCTGGCGTGGTTTATGAAGGTGGGACATCCAGCCAGAGCTGCGTAAGTGGGAACAGGAGGTGACTCCTTTGGGTTGTGGGCGTTGTGGGGCACACAGCCATGCAGCTCACTGCTTTTGCATCAGTGGGTTGCAGGACCAGTGTGATCCCTGGCTGCTGCTGGGTTTCTTGTCAGGATCTGAGGAATTCAAAAAACATCATGAGGGAAACAAACCCCTCTTTTGGCAGTGTAGGAAAATAGACCCAAAAGGTCCTCTGAAAGGAAATGCAGATTGTGTGTGAAAAGCAAAGGCTCAGCTTTAGAACAGTTTTCCTTTCTGAGTTTCCCAAAGCCTGCAACAATGCACAGCTAGTGCATTAGCAAGCAGAGTGAGGCTTGCCTTCTCCTAAGTAAGCCTGTTTCCCAACAAGTTCCCAACAACTACTCAGAGTACTGCTGCTTTTCCCTCTTCCTCACATCTCCCAGCTCCAGGAATGGCCAAATCCCTTTCAGAGCCAAGTACATCGTGGCTCCCACTCTTCACTTGCTCGCCAGCAAACTCTGCCTCGTATTCTGCTTCAAACTCCATCCCCAAATCAGACAACAGGCCTAAGAACTACAGAGCAGTGGTGTTTGCTCAGACGTGTTTCCCTGGCAAGCTCAGTGCAGCAGCCACAGGTATGCTGCACTGCTGGCCCTTAACACAGTCCCTAGACTTTCATTTCACTCCTGTTTCCACAGCAGTCTCAAAGATGCCCATCTGCATCACGACAGAATAAAGGACAGTGCCATTTTGGTTGCTGTTCACTACTTCCTGTTAGACAGCTACCACCCTCTTTTTTTCTTTTCTCTTTTTTATTTTATTACAGCTTAATTTTGCAAAGCTCAGCAGTGAAATTGCAACCAAACATAGTTCACGTAAGGGGAGAATTACCTCTGAGGCATTAAGAGAGAGCAAAAGCTTGCATCAGCTTTTGCACGGGCACAGGAGCTGACATATGGCACAATGCAACAAGCAACCAAACCCAGAGCTATTTGGCAGTGACCTACACATCTGCTGGAGTAAGAACCAAGGCCTTAGGGCACAGCTGAAACCAAGCTAGGCTGAACGAGAAAAAGCAACTTCCCCGTTCTTTCTTACAGTGCATCTTTGTGCGGCACAGCTAATCACAGCGCATTAGGAATGGAGCCATACCTATTATAACATGTTATAAAAAATAACTCTAAAATTACATTGTAGGGTTCTCTACCTAATGATGGATTAAATTTACTTTGTGATCAAGTGAAAAAGAGGGGGTTTTATTAATATTTCCCCCTAACTGGTAGTCTGAAGATTCAATCTTGGGTCCCAAAAAGTCAAACCCAAACACTTGTGTTCTACATTTCTAGCAAGAAATGTTACTTATACAAAACCTTCCCCCTAAGCAACACCAGACTGATACAGCAGGTTTGGGAACTGGGGAGTAGAAAGACAAATTTTAGTTTTAAAGGAATGAGGATTAGGATTTAGCAGTGGCCTGAAGGTGCAGAGTTAAAGAGAGGGGAAAATCAAAGCAATGCATCTGGGGAACATGGAACGAGGAATATGAATAAGGAACATGTTTTTTGCCACAATGATTTTAAGTGACTGGCAATGGTATCTGGAAAGGCAGACACTAGGGAGGCAGGCAGAGGTGAGAAAGTAATTTGAAATGCATTGCCATAGAGATCTGAGATGCACTGATGCAGGGATAACACGAAGTGGATGTGAGAGAAGGGCTGTTGCGATACCAGTGGAAAGCAAGAGGTAAGGACTGCCACAGGAGAAGAGGAGGAGAGGAAAAGAGGGTAGGCATATGGTGGGAAAAGGCTGAAGGACAGAGATTTGAGAAGGAAAAAGTACCTGCCAGTACTGATAGTTCAAGGATGAAATAACCCAAACAGGCTGTCCTCAGAGCACGTTTGCATGAAGTGTTTTGTGCCTGGCTTGTGTCATCAGGAGACGTAATTCAGTCACACACTTTCTGTCACAAAAGGGCTGAAACTGTAACATCTATTTTCCAATTATCACTTATGATTGAACTACAAGCAACACTTCCCTCCCATGCTGAAGGAAGCTGCAAACAGTAGTAAGGGTGTTACTCCATTTTCCTCTGAAATTATAATTCTCTTTTGACTGGTCTGTGGTTTCTTCAGTGTCCTTTTGGTTTTGGGCTTTTTTCCCTTTTTTTCTTTATTTGGAAGAAAAGTCTGCTGACTTGGGTGGCATGACTTGAGTGGGTTCCTCTTTTCTCTGAAGGGCTTGCACTCTTTCCCTAAAACACCAAACCAATTCACACTGGGAAGCACATACAAAAGCAAAGCAGGATGAGGCAGTGGCTGGAAACTCTCCTGTGACAGGATGGTGATGACACAAGAGCAGGAAGCTGCCAGGAACTTCACAGGTTAAGTCCTAGAAGCACAATGAGGTAAGTTGCTGCTTCCAATAGTGTGAAGTCACTTGAAAGATGCAGAAACTTCCAAAATTGGGAACAACGGGTTCCTGGAGGTGAACGATTCATAGCAGACAGAAAGAATTCAGGAAGAAGAGAATAATTTCCTTTGGGAGGTATTTCAGTGAAATTGGCCCAACTTCATAAAACCCAGGAAGCTACGGCTTTTCTTGCAGCAAATCTCCATCACACCAAATCAGTCAGACCTAAGACCAAGTTACAATGCTAGGAGAAATATCCCTTGTCGGGCAGCCAACTCACTTCTAGGCCCCAAAGGACAGCAAAACAGAAAGTGTAACTTAGTGCTGAACTCAGCCAATACTATAGCATTTTGAGCTAGCTCAGGAAGACCCAAGTCAGCTTTCAGTAATTTCTGGCTATAAGCCCTGTTATTTGGAAGTCTGCAGGAATTAAAAAAACCCAAAGAGGCTACCATCTGATGAAAAGAGAAAAGAAAGCCCAGATGACTACAAGTAAAGCCCACTGGTAACCACGTAAACCCCGACTCTGAAGTGTGAAACTTCACTGTCACTTCAGAACATCATGCAGAAAATCCCTAGAGGAATCCAAGGAAGAAGGGTGTGCTCATCACCATCACCTCTTTGTCTCTCACATGCACACATGCACAGACATGCACAATACAGGTTTGTATACATAAACACTTCTGATTCTTAGGCTCAAAACAGGTACAGAATGGCAGCAAACCCTTAATTCCTCAGTGCAGAAAGATGTCCACATGTCATCTTGAGCTACTGCACCCTTCAGTGAAGTACTAGTCAGACAGTGAGACTTTACAAATAACATCTACAGCAGAGAACCTTAGGGAGGAGCCCATCACACAGCAGTGCAGAGCCACTGCTTTTCTCAGTAATACAGATCAGAGAGGACATTGTTTCTCTGACCTTCTCAGAGATGTATGAAGGTGAGCAACCATCAGTACCATTTTCCAGAGATAGACATCCTCACAGATGTTGCCACATAAGCAATCATTGGTATATTTGGGCATAAGAGGCAAGTCTAATTCAGTAGGTCATGTGGTTTTCGTATACATCAGGCTTTCCCTTGTGAGTCTGTAAAAACAAGTTGCAGACCTACTGAACACCACCCCAGTGTCCTCAGTGATTGCAAGAAGGGGGTACACATTTGCACTTAATTATGGTCTGTTTTCTTCAGTGATGCTGGGACTCTGGCAAAGACTGTTGTGCTGACCACCTTCTCCAAACCAAGCACTTGAGAGACCCTGGGAAAGCTGCAATGAAACTGCCTCATTGAAGGCTATGATATCCTATAATACGAAAACATAATTTCATCGTAATTACATATATTACGTAACACAAATCACTTCTCCGTCAGGTACAGAAAGCTATTCCTGTTATTAAGTGCAGCAGTTTGGTTCGATTTTTTACAATACAATGCTCTCCAGAATGAGCAAATTAGGTTTGGCTTTCTACAGGATACAATTATAGGCTTCAAGCAAAAGAGTCTGATGCAAGATTCAACAGTATGTCTTTGTAAATTATACTCTGGGGTTTGCATTTACTCTCGGTTTGATGGGGTGAGAGGTAAGAGGCAATTGCACTGAATGGGACTTGAAGAAAACATTTCAGTAAAAAAATAATACAATTCAAGAAAAAGTTCCATATGATTCAGAGAGCAGGTGTGTGCAGAGTTGAGCAGTGACAGGCAAAAAATGGGGGAGAATGAGGGAATAATCTAGCTATTTTTTGCGGGCTCCAGTTACTACAGTACGATGCACTCCGGAGATGAGAGTGCATGCGTCTGTTTCCTAATGACTGTATTTGATTCTGCAGCTAATAGAAAAGAAACAGATGTAGCCACCAAGAGGCTGGGCCACTGCACTGGCTGACATGCTTTCCAATATTAATATATCTATATGGAGAAGTCTGCTCATTCAGCGTAATCATCCTTGTCTTGATTAGTTCAGTCACTACTCAGGCTTTTCTCACCATTTTTGTTTCTTTTAATTGTGCTCACCCTTCCCTGCCCCATCCTGACCTGGCTATGTTTGGAGAACAAACACCTCTTTTGCATTTAGACTGTGAAGCCTAACAAGCATCTTCATTAAAAACCTAAGACATCAGTAAGGTATTGTTTCTCATATTGTCAACGGTAATGGGGAACACAGACTGTATATAGCATTACTCAGTTTTCCATTTGGTTTCCCTACAGCAAGCAGGATTGGATAGGGAAGCAAGCAAAGCAATAAGCAGGGCCTTTTTTATTTTTTTCTTTTCATAGCTGGATGGTCTTCAGACACCTGCTTCATGTACCTACTGATGTGTGTTCCCTCCAGCCTCCTAATACCCGATAGTCTAGAAATGATACCCACATCATCCAAAGCGTCTGTTTTATTCTCTAACCATAAACTATCGTTTCATCAGATGTGACCCTCGGTTAGATATGTCTCAACCTTTACACTGCACATCCCCAGCCTTTATCAATGCTATTCTAAAGGGCAGGCATATTCGATTTAATAGTCTTTTTACTTTTCCCTTCATTTTTCTATCTTTCGCGACTGAGACAATCAATCTTCTCTTTTTTGCCCATTTTTTACTTGAGAACTTCTATTTTTATTCTTGCTTCTGCCTGTGTCTCCTTTGTCTCTAGCAACCTGTCAGCAAATAGCATTTTCTGTGTTGACACAGCTCTTTCCCTTCTGATGGCAGACCAAAGGCATTAGTGTAACAGCTCTGTCCTGGAGTCAGGGGAAGGGGGCTGTCGCCTCCAGGGTAGTGACTTGGAAACGGGTAAACTGCTCTGAGGAACTGGGACTGCTGGTCTTGCACCAGCGCTTCAGGATGCCTCCCCAGATTCCAGCTACCTCATCCTAAAACGCACCCTCATGTCTGTGTGTCCGTCACAGCTGGTTAGGATGGCACTGCAGGATGACAGGTTAGAATCCCTTCTCCAGTATGGCAGTAACACCTCGCCCTCTGATACTTGCTTGCACACACATAAATGTAATTTCTCCCCCGAACACCCCTGTGAGCAAGGAACTGTGACTGCTGAGCATGACAAGTGGGATCCCAAAGCTACTTCCTAATTTAAAGCCCGTCACGATAAAAGTGGTAGAGGCCAGCTGAGGTCCTTGTAGCTTGCAGAAACACAAGTAAGCTCACCTCTACCCCCACCTCCCCACTCCTCACCAGCTATACCTGCCACAGTGATACTCCCCGAGCCTCTGAAGTGCTGAGTGGCTCTTCCCACCCTGGTCCCCTTCACTTTGCATCACAGGAAGCTAGCACAGCGCTGAACGATGGAGAGGTTTTTCTTTCAGTGAAGACACTGCTTAGATGAAGAGCTGAGAAATATGATTTCTCCTCTTCCCTCTCCTTTGTACTTTCTCTCCCTAACAAAAACCAGGTCATTTCTGCAGCCTCTGCAGTCAGTAGGGATTTTATTGTGGAGCTCATCAGTCACAATATGGCTTATAAACAAAATGCCAGCACAGAACTGTCAAGCCTCTTCCTTGCTGCATGACACCTAGCTCTCTGTTCCCTCCCCACCAGTCCCCTGCATATTCCGTTCTCCTGTCTCTCCAGGCCAGCAAGTCAATCACTGCCAGTGCCAGGCCACAGCACTTCTCCAGGTGTAGCTTCCCTCTGCACCAGCTTTGCCCAGTATCACCCTGCCTCTCCGGCCACCTCCTGCAGAGGGGCATTAGGAGGGGGCCACACCACTCAGCACATGCTGGTGGAGACAGGGAGGGGAAGCACATCATTCCAGCGGGCTCATCAGGCTGTACCTCACCCTCTGGGTAGCAAAAGATATGTCAGACTTCCTGTGCCTTTAATCTACATAGAGCATTTCAATACTCACAATGACAACCCAGGGCAAGGACTGCCATTGTTAATAAAGCTGTTAACAAATCCCTGGTCCCAGGGTTAATCTATAGGGCAAAAGAAGGGGACTGGGTTACCGTACGTGGGCAAGGCTGCCCCATGCATTCCATGCCAGGGAGCCATCAGACATCAGAGCAAAGCTTGTCAAGTACCAGGTCTTCAAGTTTGTGCGGTGCTTCAGAGGAGGATGTTTCAGCAGACACTCTTGTACAGCTCCATAATACAGTATAGGACTTTAATTCCATTTGGACAGTGTTTGTTTTCAGGAGCGGGTGCAACTTCAATGATACTGTGGAAATCCCTTCCCTCCACCAGCCTCTGCTCTGCTGGGTCATGTCGCAGACCTCAGAGTGGAATGCAGGGCTGTGAAGAGGGAGAATGACCCCTGGCTCGGCTGCTGTGCAGCTGCCTGCGGCTGCCTGTACCTAGGATCAAGCAGCAGTGAGAAGCCTCTCCCTGCATATGTACAGGTGATGTTGCAGGAGATGGTGGGCAAATTGGGTGACTGAAGCTCTCATAATTCACCCCTTTATACCACTTTCCCTTCTCTCCCCAAGGTAAGCCTGCACCTGATTTATTCTGAACTATGAAAGAAGAGAAATCAAAATGCAAAAGCATAGGCAGGTTTTACTCTAAGAATCTCTTTTTCCTTAGAAACCTCTGGTTTAAGTCAAAACCCCCACTCTCTCTCACTGTCCAACTTCCTAGATTAAATTCTATAATGTTTCAATTTATTTCCAAACTCATTTTTTCCCTGTAAGCCTGCCTTGCTGAGGTCCTGTGACTTGCACAGCAAGCATTTCTTTTAAATACCTGATCATGGTTGCTCCGAGCTGATGTGGGAACATCTATCAAATCAGAGTACTGGAAATCTGTAAAGAGCCAACCTTACTGTGTGTGGTCCCCTCTGACCCGCTCCAGGACTACACCATTGTATGTAGAAAGGGTATATGCCAAGGAGAGGGGACGTCAGATAACCTAGCAATGGTTACACAGCAGGGAAAACAGAAAAACACTCTGATGAGAATACATCCAGCATGGAGAGGTCATTCACTTCTGAAGGAGACAAGTAAAGCTGGCTGAACAATCAGAGTATAGCTTGGGAAACTTCCACAAGTTCTGTGTTACATTCGTCTCAGACCCTTAGCAGGTCTAAGATAGAGATGTTGAATACCTTAGAAAACAGGACTAACCTCCAAAAATACATTTCTGCCACGTCTCCTTAAGGCAAGACATTACTGACATTAGTGATTTCACATGGAAAAAATTAAGTTCCACTTTTCTGTCCCACTCCCGTTCAGTTCAGACTCCTCTGCTTCCCAGGGGATGCAAACGGCCCTTCTTCCTCCAGGAACATCTGAACTCAAAGAGCTCTCCTGTTTCACCACAGGCTTTAGGTAAGGATCCTTTAGGTAAGGATCCCACCCTCACCAACTTCAAAAGCTTCTGCTTATGGACTTCAAGCATGAGAAGATGGTGTTCATGTCTAGGTCTAACAAACCTATACTTTTCTGTGTAAGTAAAGAAATGTGGCTACCACTCGGTAAGGCTGGGACTCTGCAAGTAAATTCATGCAGCTAAATCTGTCTGGAGTCCCAAACCATCCATAAAATGAGGGCCTAAAAACTGAATGCAAAAGTTGCCAAGATCAGAGAAAGCACGTCCCTTATTCTTATTTGGACCTCCATGTATACATCGGTAGAAGATTAGATCATACATTGTACATCATGTTTCAGTTCTTTAAAGAAAAAAAAAGAGCTGTTTAAATATTTTCTTAACTGTTAAAGGGGATTTCTTTTTATAGTGCAGATAATTAAGTATTGAAGATGTAGCGATCTATTTGATAGAGACTTAATACAGAGAGAATAAAAGATTTGAAGAATTTTAAATAAAAAATACAACCCAAGCCCTATCTGAACTGACTACTGTACACTTTGAAATTTAAGGCTGATATTTTATCCTTATTCCTATCAAATCGTACAGATAATGGCTATGCATATTTATATCATTTAAATTAGTTAACTTTCATTCTCTCATATTGTTCCATGGAATATGAGAAACCTATGAGAGAAGGGGGATTCAAAATTATGAAAATAAGACTTAGAGTGGAAGCTTCTTCCCTAGTCCGTATAAGAGCTAAGGTAGACAACATTTTGTCAGGTTACACCGCACTGTATTTCTTCTTATTTAAATAACAATAAAAAAGAGACTTGATGAAAACAGAGACTTTTTCTACAGTTTCCTTCTAACTTTCTTTGTAGCCTAATCTCGTATGTAATATAACAGAGACATGGACTGTACAGAAATGTAGCAAGAGATAAAATACCAGAGTTCTGTATCTGCAGGTACCTGTTACAGCCATCAATTCAACAAATCACTTAATTGTGCCTATCTGAGCACTGGGTGAAGCCCTGTGGGGCTTAAATACATGTTTAACATTTGGCTGTGTTAAAACTTGGACTAAGTAATAATGACTGTGTTTTACTTTGGTTTGCTGCTGCTATCATTGATAAATGTACTTGTCACTGCCTCTAGTAAGACTGTGTATTGCACTGAGGCCTTAAAAATTGCTCCACAAGCAGACATCCCACTGAAGTGCATTACTGTGTGCTTCCTAAATGGAGCTAAATAAATATCCCAGCTCTCGGCAGCTTATTCAGTGACATTGGTCATTTGCATTTTTAGCTGCAAAATTTTGCCAACTTCTTACCACACCTTCTTCCCACAACCCTCTAGAGCAAATGCATCTTTGGGATGCTATGGGGGTCCTGAGAGAAGCTAGGATGCTACAAGAAGGCAGTGGTTGTGTTCATGGGGGTGGAACACAAGGGTGGCCACCAAGGGAAAGGCAGGAACATGACAGTGAGGCCAAATGATGGAGAGAGTCGCTAAGAGAGTCTGGGAACCAGTTGTGTAAAGTACTAACAGAACCAGTAACACAAGCTTAACTTCCTGAGTCACAAACTTCAAGAGGTTTTGACAGGTAAAACGCATAAAGTGAGTCCTGCTCATCATGTGTAACACGAAGAAGGCTCTTCAGAGATGTTTTATTTCCTAAGCTATCTCTCACCCATACATCCACACACCAGATTTTTTTGTGAGATAAGTATAATTTTGGGTAGGGGTCGTTTCAGGACTTTGTGCCAGCATTTTGCAGGCTGCCAGGTCAAGTGTGCACCCCCTCCATGTTCCCCCTCCTTCTTCTCTGCGTTCCCTGTTTCAGCTGGGGCTGCATCCGCCTGTGAAGGAAGGAGGCATATTTGAAATCTCCAGGAAACAGGAGACTATCACTGCTCTGGTTCTCTCCAAAATTCACATAATTGATTACTGAACTCTCCTTTCTGCTCATTTGCAGCAGCAGGAGGAGACGGATGTAATTATGGCTCTTGTAACTGAAGGTTCTGTACTGTGTGGTTACAACAACCAGAAAGCTAGGAGGAGGAATGCATATGACATGACGATTTAAAGTGTTTGTCAAAGCTTAGGAATGAAAGGGCTATCAACAAGAAGTCCTTGCATGCTTGCAATGGTCTTCTCATTTCCACACCACACCTGACAGTGTAGAAGCCAGGCTAATGGCACCCCAGATAATTCCTGCCACTGCAGCTGAGCCTACCCGTAAGCTCAGGTTCAGAGACCTTTGCTTATCACCATTGTCTCTGATGAGGTCCACTGCAGCACACGCTTAATCTATTTGTTACCCACCTCATAGCAAAGGTTGGAAGCAGTCAAAATAATTCCAAGCTCATTGTCTGCAATGTCAAACTCACTGCAAGTTCATTTGCATAAAAGCAAGCTGTGTTATCTTTGGGGAAGTGACTTCAGAGGACAGTTCAGCTGTAACAGGATACACTGTTTTTCCTACTGACCCCAAGTCACTGTTTTACATACATGTGAATGCCTCTTATCAAACCTTCCTCCCTTCTTCTTCTTTATAAAGAGAACAAAGCCCCCCACACATAGAGAATCATGTTCCCTAAAGAGCCTGCAATTCATACATCTCATGTCTTCAAGGGTTTGCAAACAGCTCACTCTCCTCTGACAGCCACAGAAATCCACTGACACAACAGAAATTGGGGTTTAACTTATTACTTTGGCAAGAATGGGTACTCAAGCCCAAGAGGTGGACCCAGAGGCACAGCTCTCTGACATCCAGAAAAAACATCCACTGCCTTTATTTGCAGAGGGCACGGTAACTTCAGTTTGCATGCTCCCAGATCTTTGGCACTAAGTGGATTAAATCAAACCGCAGCTTGTGGGTGCACTCAATTCATTCAGTAATCAATCACCTGAAAACATTCCAAGCAAAAATAAGGGTATAATTTGTAACTAATACCAGAGTAAAAGGAAACAAAATCAATATTAGAATATAGCCAAGTATGGGTAATCTAACACAGGATTACCAATGGGATAAATACAAACACTTAGAAAACAATTAGAAAGAAAGATAAATCATCCTTGGATAATATATGTCAAGAGGGCTACTGTACAGGGAGGCAAAAACCAAATACGAGCAACAAGAAATGAACAGGAAAGAACAAGAACTTTTTAATTTAGTTTTAAAACTACCTTCCCAAAATTTTAAACTATTATAAACCCACTAAAATGTACATAAAATCTTTACATATTTGTTCAAAGCATTTTAATGCTTTTATAATTCCTCCTTGCACCTTCAGAAATACGAGGCTCTCCAAACCTGTTGCTTGAGAGGAAGAAACACTTTGTTCAATAGGATACTTACTTTCCTATCAGGTGAGTTTATCTCTGCAACTTTAGTAGGAAGAAGAGCTGAAAATCTGTTATTTCCTTTTTTTACTTTTTTTTCTGGTGTTATTTTTCCTCATTTCCATTAATTATCTAGAAGCACAATCAACTTAGCAGGGTGCCTCAAAAATTCCTTCACTGCCGTGCTATACCACTGAGCAGAGAGTTTAACTAGATGATTTTATTAGGGAGCCAATTAACACTCAGATCCCCCAAAAGCCAACTAATCCATCTTTTTACTTCGCCCCTCTGATCAAACTCCACATTGTGAGTACGCAATGAAACCCTTGTTACATACCATAGATGCCGAACCAGAAAAAGCATTTGAAAATATGTAATCCTGATTTTGAAGACATATTATTTGCCCGCTCACGGGAAAGCAGCCATCTCTTGTTCCACTCCTTATCAATAAGTAGGGAACAAACGAGAGAAGACGAATTCGAGTGCAGCTTCAAGTAATGACTGTGAGCAATGACACTTGAACTGAGAATAGGGATGGGTTTGCTGCCTGTTACAGGAGATAGAGCCCAAACTACTCTGGTCTAAAACCAGGGCAGCAGAGATGAAGGAAAGAAGAAGGTGTTTCAATGGAAAATGTCGCCTTTTGTTTAAAAAAAAAAAAAAAAGACAACATCAGAAAATTTTGCGGGGTGCATTTTTAGTAATAATAATGCGTTTACTGCCAGTTGGTGCTGGACTTCTTTTCTATTTCATTAAATCCACATTTTCTCTCCAAAACTAGCTAGGACAGAAAATTTTCAATACAGGTTTCATGTCTTGCATCTGTATAATTCCACTCTGACCTGATGTGTCTGTACAGGGATTGCACTCAGAGCGTGCTACGTGTCAGAGAATTAAGTTTCCAAGGTGCAGAAACACAAAAAAAAAATCAATTTAGTGGAAACTGCAACAGAGAAATAAAAGTAAGCAGTAGTTATGAAGGCACAGATTTAGCAAGAAGGCACAGTGAAGAGACCTGTCTATCAATATTAGCTTGGCCTGGAGTGCTCAATGATCTCTCAGTTTAGCCTCTCCCCAATTTACAGAGGGGTTGGCTCTACTTTCACTCTCTTCTGTCTCCTCCTTTGTAGCTTTACAGTATCACCCATGGTCAAACCCAGAGGAAGTCAACACTCTTGTATTTCAATCCCAACTTTCCAGAACCGTTGCCTTTTCCCCACAACCACCTTCAACTTTCTTCCTACAAGGACTTCTGTGCTGCACTGATATCTGCACTGCTATTTGCCCACTCTTCTGTGGAGCTACAAAGCCAAAAGGTCTGAAAGGAATTAACCAGGGCAAGAAGGAAGCAAGGAATGAAAGAAGTGTAGTTAAACACGGAGGTACATAAAAGAATTGAGAAAAATAAAATGGGTTTTTACAAGCTATCATATGAGAAAGTAAGCATGCCAATAACTTAAAAGGAAGGAAGAACTCAGTAATAGCTCTGAAAGGCCAGATTTTCAATTTCTGCTTTGGGAGATAGACTGCAGAAAACAATCTTGCACAGGCACAAAAGTAGCTGAAAGGTCTGAAGAACACGTTCCAAACCCTCTGACAAGGTGATGAATTGCTGATAGATAGTCTCCAGCTCTAAACTGGTGCACTCCAAATTTGGAGTCCCCAAACACTGAAGAAGGGGAAGGAGAATATCAGAGACTAAGCACAGATTTCTTTCTTCAGCTTTAGAAGAAAAATCCCATGAAGCCAGGTTTTGGCTTCAAAGAGTAACTGCCTTATCAGCAACCACAAGACACATGCAGCTAACCCAACAGGTGAGTTAGCACTCTATAAAGCCAGTTATCCAGGACTGATTGTGTAAATAGAAAGAGATGGTGATTGTGTAAATAGAAAGAGATGGTCATTGCCAGAAGACACATTGTCCCCCTCCAACAAAAACACACCTGCAGCAAGAAACTCTTCCCATGCTGCCTAATACTGGAGGCCCAGGTGGTTAGCTTAGATGAGAAACTTTTAGGCAGTTCTTCACCCTCCAAAAGCTGTACCATCTTTTCTTGGGATTTGGCCTTGCTCTTTCTGTAGGTCTAAATTTTGGCTTTATAATGAAAGAAAATCAGTGAAGCTAAGTCCACTTTGGTTTTGCTGGGAAAGGTTTGTATAGCTTAAGGCATACACAAAGCAGCTAGCATGCTTGGCTGGAGAGATCAGAGCAGTGATTTTAGACCCTGCTCTTGGTACAGAGCTGGTGTGAAGCAGAGAAAAAAACAAAGCAAAACAAAGAACCCAACCAAACCCTAATTATCTAGCAGAGGTGCAGCGACGAAGCAGCAGAGGACTGGGAAAACTAGGGCATGATTGGTTTAGGCACTGTCCTTACCTGGCCTCTGCTGCAAGGGGGAAGTGTGAGACAGGCAAACCCACTGCCTTATGGCAGTTCTCACTTGCTGGAGGTCTCAGCATCTTACAAAGCCAGTCTTTAGCAGATCCCTCTCCTCTCCACCCTTCTCCCACCTCATGATTTACTTTCTGGCAGTATCATGAGAATTACTGCTATCCCTTTCCCTGCCTTAGGTTAGCTGTATTTTAATTTCGTGTGTTATTTACCAATGACCTTCGCTTCAGAAGATGCCTCCTTTTTGTAGCCTGGCTGTGTAAAGACTGACAGCAACCTTCATCAGAGGATAATTTCCAAATGAGGAAAGTATCCACGTGGGACCGTCAGAAGCACTGAATTGATTTGTGCCTGCACCACAGGTCAGATTTCAACCCATTTTTCTTGAAGACAAACTAGACTGATTTATCCTCGGGGGCCTTGCCCTCCACTCCTTATAAGCCTCAAGACCCAGAAATAAATGATATATGTTCATTTAGTACACCCATATCATGTGAGGGCAATTGATTCAATTACATTATAGCTACTGGAAACAAAACAGCCATATGGCAAGCTTTTGATCCCAAAGTAAAGGATGCTGCACAGCCACAGCTCTAAACTGGGAGTTAGCTCCATGCACAGATACTGCCCTCTAAACAGACTTCCTGGGGGGAAAGCCTTCCCTAAGCAACGGGGGAAACCAGAGTGCTGGTTAAGCTACGCATCTAAACCTCAAGGTACTTCTCTGAAGCTTTCTCTGAACTATCCAGAGCTCCTGGGTCTGCAAAACTGCAATGAAAACTTTGTAAGAAAAGGCTTTGTGTGTGCAGGCAGGTATGTGTGCGCAGGCAGCTATTTATGTGCAAGTATGTGTGTGTGTGCAGGCAGCTATGTATGTTTGTGCAGGCATGCGTGTGCAGGCAGGTATGTGTGTGTGCAAGCATGTATGTGTGTGCAGGCAGGTATGCGTGCGCAGTCAGGTATGTGTGTGCAGGCAGGTATGTGTGCGCAGTCAGGTATGTGTGTGCAGGCAGGTATGTGTGCGCAGTCAGGTATGTGTGCGCAGTCAGGTATGTGTGTGCAGGCAGCTATGTGTGTGTGCAGGCAGGTATGCGTGTGCAAGCATGTGTGTATGTGCAGGCAGCTATGTGTGTGTGCAGGCAGGTATGCGTGTGCAAGCATGTGTGTATGTGCAGGCAGCTATGTGTATGCAGGCATGTGTGTGTGTGCAGGCAGGTTTGGGTATGCAGGCATGTGTGTGTGTGCAGGCACATGTGTAGATGCTTTCCTTAATGATTTAATTTTCTTTTACCACCTGTAAATGGTGAAAGAGCAGGAAAGAGATGAAGAGCAAAAGCAGTGACTGTGCTCTGGTTTGCTTCATATGCCATGCACAGTGCTGGCTCTAAAGACATACAAAATTCAATTATGAGCCAAATCCAGCCTTAAATCAATAAAGTTCTGCCGGCTTCAATGGAGCAACTGCAGAGATATGCTCCAGCTGCTGCTCCAAGCCCACCCATTTTCACACCCTCTCTGCTTTCCAGCAGGCTGTCTAGGCTGCCATCCGGAGCTGGAAAATGCAAAGGTTCACAGATATCTATGAAATCTGCATATGAGGTAAGGTGGGGAAATTCTGCATGGGCTTTGATACCTAAAAAATAAAATAGAGACAGAAAAAACTGAGCTCCTCACTCTTTATGAAGTGAAGCTGTAGCTGAAGAAGTTGTGTTCTGACAGCTCCAGCATTTAGCCAGAACCACCTTACCAGGCTCAGATTTCCTACTTCCGAGCAAAAGCCCCTGTGGTCCAGAAAAGGCCCACTATTGAAGGTAGCTCTGGGAATAGGTATGAGTCGCTCCTAATGAATTAAAAATGTGACAGCAGCTTTGGGATTTTTGTGGTTTCCCTGTGAATCGCTTCTGACCATGAAAAGCCTGCTACTTTTACCTCAGAACTAAGCAGAGTTAACCTCAGAACAAGCAATATTTACTTGTACTTCCCAATACTTAAGACAGGAAATGCCTTAAATATTGCAAATACTGAGGTTATAAAACTGTAAATGCCTGCCTGTCAGGCACCTGACAGGGTTTTACAACCCTCAGCTGCATGCGGGCAGTCACACTAGCACTCGGGTTTTCCCTCTCCTCTCCTTTTCACCCAACTCACGGTGTGCTTCCTGGAAAACAGATCTCTTTGAGCGTTTCAGTTTCAAGGCTACTGCAGAACTAGCAGTTGCAGAAAGATGATCTGGGTTTCACCGAATCCTTAATTATCTCTCTTTATTGATGGAATTGTGCTTCTTCCAGTTTATGTCTCGGTAGATGGCTAAAGAAAGGCTCAAGACTTCAAGAACATTTCTCAAATACCTTAAGAGGAGAAACTCGGCAGGTAACTTTAGGGGAGATTGATTTACATGATAACTTTTTAAAGGATGATATAAACCCATGGCGTATGGAACGTGTCAGGACATGGTGAGTGCCAGAGTAGTCTTTTAATACCAGTTTTCTCTGTGACACCTTAAAAATTTGGCAGGGGAGTCTTCCTGCCTGGTGTTTCATTGTGAGCTCACCAGCTTGGGTATTTCCTGCTCACTCTTGCACAGGCTTCTCAGAAGCGAACTTAAAGCCTGCAATCAGGCTGCTCCGCTTGGCTGCACCAGCCTTCTGACAGCCACGACCCCAGCACAAGGAGCAGGGTTGCAGGTGCAGTAGAGAAGCGGTGCAAGGACAGGAGCACAGGGCATCCCTAAGCAGGGCACCTCACCCACCCCATGCTAGGTCAGAGCTAAGTGGGAGAAGCAGGTCCCTACCCGAGGTCAGAATCAGAGAGAAAATACCCCCTCCCTGGAAACATATAATGACAGGTAATGCATCACAGCACATGCACATTGGATGGAGAGATGGTCTTCACCCATCTTTTCAAGGCTGTACTGGCATCAGGATGATGTTTGGCTGGCTTTGCTTACTAACACGTTGTCCATATGGCCTAGATATGCCCACATGCTCATATATGCCTTATTCTCATGTAGTTTACACTGCTGCAGTCTCACTGGCGACAGTAAAGCTGTCTAACTGCATGTGAGGGAAGAACCCTAACTGTTCAAGGAATGAAAAGATGTTGCTGGATTTCCTGATTTACCCTCCCATACAAAGGACAGAACTGCACGTTAGGAATTTGTATAACTGCCTACTGGAGCACCTCTGTAATGCATCCTTGTACCACGGGTGAAACCCACTGAAGGGAATTAAATCAGCACAATCTTTCCCAACTCAAACAAAACCAACAGCCTAGGTTGTAGGCCCTACCCGAAGGCTGCTGTAGAAGTAAGAAAGGCAATTTCTAGACTCCTTTTTCAACTGTGAGCTGTTACTGCTGCAGTCTTGTACTGCTTTGTGGCTAGTGCTGCACCCAGCATCAGGGGCTGGGGTGTCAAGGGAGGAGCTGCCAACCTCTCCCCCTGGGATCTTGTGTGATCAGCCAGCTGCCTAATGCTGGGACCCCTGCTGCCACCCCACTGCTGCAGCTGGGATGTGTGCTGGCCAGGCACCCTTCATCCAGGTGGCAGGATGCTGCCCTGGGGATGAAGCTGCTATGAATGGAGTCTGTATCAGCCTGACTATCCCCAGGGAAAGAGTCCCCCAGAAGGGACACAGGGAGCAGCCAAAATAAGAATATCATTTAGGTGTGCTAATGACCCTGCCCCTGCCAGTTCTGTCCTGAATATGGTTGGTTTGCTACCTTCCAGAAATGGTGCAATAACACTTGTGCACCAGGAGTCTTATTAAATATCTGCGGCCCAGCTGAGCACGTTCTAACTGAGTTTTTATTACAAGCCACTATATGTCCTTGTCATTAAACATGCTGCTAATTCATTACTTTGGACATTAACAGAATGCAGAAAGTATCTTAAAATAACATCTTAATTTATATTTTCAACATCTTGGCACCTCAAATTTTTATTTTATAAGCTTCATTAATGCTTAATGTCTGCTGTTGCATGGCAGCCCAGCTATACTGACAGCTATTGCTGCAAGTCATAGAATCATAGAATGGTTTGGATTGTAAGGGATCAAGGGACCTGAACAATCATCTAGTTCTAACTCCCCTGCCACAGGCAGGGGCAGCTTCCACTAGACCAGGTTGGTCCAAGCCTTGAACGCTCTCAAGGATGGAGCATCCACAGCTTCTCTGGGCACCCTGTGCCAGCACCTTGCCACTCTCACAATAAGTAATTTCTTCCTAATATCTCATCTAAATGTCCCCTCTTTCAGCTTAAAGCCATTCCCCCTTGTCCTGTCACAACATGCCCTTGGCAAAAAGTCCATCTCCAGTTTTCTTGTAGGCCCTCTTTAGGTATTGAAAGGCTGCAATAAGGTCCCCCTGGAGCCTTCTCTTCTCCTTGACGAACAACCCCAAATTTCAGCCTGTATTCATAGGAGACATGCTCCAGTCCTCTGATCATCCTTGTGGCCCTGCTCTGGACTTGCCCCTACAGATCCACGTCCTTCTTCTACTGTGGGCCCAGAGCTGAATAACTCAGTCTTTCACCTTTGATCCATTCAATTCATCAAACAATCAGTTTAGCATAATTTCCCCGAATCCAAACTATTCCTACTTTCACTATTGCTTCTGCAATAGGGGTAGTTTTTAATAATGTTCCTCCTGAAACATAAACCAACATACTTTCTAAAATACATGTATCAAATACAGTTTTCTGCAAAATTGTAGAGGGCTTCTATCTTCTTCCAGTATCTTCCAGTATCTCAGTTTTTCACATGTGAACGCAACAGTAGCAAAATAGTAATTCATAACATTGCCAAATTATTTGCCAGTTGATAATATATTTGGAGTTTGGACCAAAAAAAGAAAAACAAACACAACCCTCAAAAAGAAACAGAAAGAACCTGGTTAGAGGGAAAAGGGAGAACAATGTATCCCGCCCTTTCATCAGTCACATTACTGCTCAAAACCACGTCACTTATGATTTATACACACATCTGATTTTGCTACGCTTCAGGATTTTTGAAAAATGGCCATCCTCTTTAAGGTCTCAGATACAATCACTATATAGCAGGCTTGCAATCTTCTAATGACGTAATAAGAATGTATAGAATATTGTAAATAACTGCATACACATAGGACTTTTTCAAGCTTTAACAGAAATCTATCAAAGCGGTTCTAAACCCAGCTTTACTTGGAAACCAGACTGTGAGCATTTATAATCATTCAAGCTGGGCTGAACCTGAATATTCTTTTGGATCTGTGAGTTTTCTTTCTTTGGCACAGCCTTGTTCCTTAACACAACAGAAGCTGTCAGTGTTGAGTATCCTCAGTCTTATACGTGGCCTTCATTAGGATTCCCTCCCAGGTCTCCAGAAAGGTAAAAAGGAAGCAGCTTCAGGAAATGCCATGTGTGGCACTACTGAAGCTGGAAAGACCTATTCTCTAACAACTAGCCTCTGTTGCTCAGGCAGCCCACAGTCCCACTGGTGACCTTTCATTAAACACTATGCTTCTTAAGTCCGCAAGGCGGCCGGACAGTTTCCTTAGCAGCCAAGGAATTTTCTACTAAAACAAACCAAGGATCCGTATATTGTAATATCTTTCTTTTATACCAGTTAATGTTAAATACTTCAGCGGAAAGTGTAAATAATGGTGTTGATCTAGCAAAATAACATCTGCTTTGCTTTTAATCCGGCTTTAGACTTTGTTAAAAGAAAATCACAACTTCAGTAGAACCTAAAATTAACATTTAACACATCAATTCCGCTTTACTTGAATGTATTTTTACCTTGCGTGTAAAATGCTTTAGGAGGACTGAAGCCTGTGCCTAAAGCTAAGTAGGAATTCAAGTGCTTCTTTGGTGAGGAATAAACAGAAGCACATAGTTGAGTGCACTGGTCAACCAGGTTATGTTGCTATGTCTAAATAAAAGCCAGCCAAGAACCAGCCTTAGGCCCCAGGGCCAGAGAGTTGCCCTTTCTATGGCAAGTTTGTCTTGGAAGCAAATATTTGGGATAGTTCAAAGAGGAGCTGGAACTGAGCTGGCTCACAAAGCAGAGGGGACAATGAGACCCCAGGCTCTCCATCCCTACACACTTTGATTTAGCAATGCAGAAACACCCTCAGCACCCTACACCCCAGTTCTTGTACCAATTTTCTGTTCAGGTAGCTCTGCAAATTTCACTTCTGTTAATCCTGCCTACACCAGGCCCCAGTAATGTTCTTACGTACACAATCCTAAATCCCAGGGAAAGACTCTTCCTTTTCCTTTTTTTTTCTTTTCTTTTCCATTTTTCAGGTCAGGATGCTAATGCCTTGAGGCAAACATGTCTGTATATCCTGGGAATGTAAGGCTTCTTTGCATTACTGATGATGTGTCTGTTGCTGTTAACCTGCCTCTTCCACCAGTACCTGGGGCCACTCTGTTCCACGCAGGTTCTGGAAATACCAGTCATATGCTTTGACTGGTTGTCAGATGATGAAAACAGGCTTAAGAAAAACTTTCCTTGGGAACAAAAGTTGATCAGAGCTATAACTGGACCTTCATAAAAATATGATGCTTAGAAACTTGCGGTTACCTCACCAGTTTGATCAACCCAATTCACCTCCAGGGGCAGTTACCATCTGAAATGTCACAGACATCGTACGCCACTTTGACTCTCCAGAAATTGTTCCTCCACTAAAGACTTTTCTTATGGCACAGTGGGGATGCTGGTGTAAAAAGCCTGGCTATAAATTGCTGGATTTTAAAGTAAATATCAGTATTCTTGGAACCAGGTTCCAGACCTCCAACTGTTTGAGCTTGACAGGCTTGTCTTTAAAGTTTCTGTATTTACTTTAAGATTTCTGACTGCTGTAATCAGTGGATGAAACAACAGCTAGAATACTGTACGGAAAGAAGTGATGGTGGAAGTTAATGTTTTTTCTCATCTCTAAGTACCACATTTATTTTCTCTGCATGCATTTTTAGCTTATAAGTTAAAGCATCTTCAGTCAGTCATAGTTTGATTCTTTTTCATAAGGTGATACAGGTACTTCATATAATTCAGCTACACCAAGAGCCTTTTACTCGGTATTTCATAAAGAGATCAGATCGCAAAGGCAAAAGAAGAAAAAGGAAACATGATGGCAGACCATTCAAAACCACAATTCAGACATTGCATAAAGGAAGTTTTCATTTTGTTGGCAAATATAAATTAGAAAGCTGTCCCCTTCCCAAAGGAAAGGACCCTGTAGATACGTTTTGCAGCAGCAGGCTAACCAGCATTTTTTAATCATTATTTGTACTGCTTCTGCTGAATGAGAAAAAAAAATAAGGCTGTGCTATGGGAATGAAGCAGAATTTACAATTTTTCATTTAAACATGCAAATGTCTATGGGAAAAAGACTGGAACATGTAGGAGGGAGAAGACTTGATTATATATTACATTTCAGAGGTCCATTCAGCCTATATCTCAACAGTTCCTAGCTACTCAGTCACTTATTTTTAGATCTAAATTTCTCTCTATCACACTTGAAGCTGTTACCTAATTTATAAGGTACTCCATCAAAACATCCAGTTCTTAACCATGAGGTAACAGAAAACATCAAACATGTTAACTAAAGGACCTCCCAGGCAATTTTAAGGTCCATCTTTCCTAGTATTCTGCCCCTTCTCTTTTCACTTTGCCTTCCTTTTCCCTTTCCCTTTTTCCTTCTTTTTCCCTTTCCTTTCCTTTTCATCTTTACTGTAATTTTGCATCTCTCATGGGTCTGAGCCTGAGCAATGTTTCTAAATAACTTATATTTATGATTAAAGAGAGGGAGAAAAAAAACCAACCAACAAACCAAACATCAACCCTGGGAAAAATATATATTCCTAGGTCCATGTGAGAGAGAACAGGGTGCAGAAATCATCTGGCAGCAGCAGCCCCCTTGACCCAGAGCTGCTGAGCAGCACAGCGAGCCCTGCAAGGAAGGCAGCAGAATCCTTGGACCCCTCAGCATACACGGGAAAGGGCAATAACCACTATCGGCAGCACTGTACAGGTAATGATTGGGAGGGGACGGGTTGAAAAGCAGGGCTGCTGCTGAGGACAGCTCCTGCGCTGAGCATCACCCCCAGCCTCAGCTGCCAAACCCCCTTGTTTACTCTGAACTAGCAAGGCTCCCACTTGCTGCTGCTTTCCTGGGGCACCAGCTGGCTTTGGGAGGCTTGCAGGGCTCTCACAAGGCTCTCACAGTGTAGAGAATCACAAACTTGAGGCCACGGTGCAGTCCTTTCTCCTGCTGAAAGATTAGCTGGAGACTTTACTTCCCTGCGTATTGCAGCTGCCACCAAGACAGCCCCAGATTAAAAACCGCTGTATAAAACATTCAGCCTCCTGGAAAAGTTTTAAAGCCTTTGGACTAGTGCCGATTCTCTGACAATCTCACCTTTGCTTTACATGAACTGGGAGCTATTATACTATAAGGTGTGATCAAGAGCTGATAATTACTGTCTTAAATCTAATGCTATGGCTAGCATACACATAGAATATTTAATGCCTTTAACAAAAATAGAAAGGCAAGTGCTTCTCTGCAAAGTCAAGGCATGGGTCTCCTATTTGCCAACTCTAATACCTTTCTTTAAATCTGCTTTCATCCCTTAAAGCTCTTTAAAATAACACAGGAATACCCATTATAATATTGTAAATAGTATTGCTCAGCTCTCTTTTCAACAGAGGGAATAAAAGAGCCCACCTTGTAAAAATGGCTCCTTATCACTGTATTTCCTTTGTGACTTTCCACGCATTACGCTTATCTTTAAACAAGAAAAAAGATATTCAGTCTTGTAAAATCAATTAAGCTTTTAAGGAATGAACTCATCTTCTACTTCCTTTACATGTCCTTTAAAATATATGCAGGCTTTCCTGACTTGCTTCACCTGGCAAGCCCCGATCTAATCCTTCTCACCAAACTAGAGTAACTTATCTGGACACTAAAGGGATGTACGAAACAGCCTTTTGCGAAGGAATTCACCCCCTTATGCAACTAAATAACTTCTGGGTTAGTCGGTAGCTCTCAAAGAGCCAGTGTGGGGAATACCTCATTTATTCGTTCCTGGGGCAAACTGAGAAGCCACTGCAAACTTCAGCTTTCTCAGTGAACTAAAAAACTAATGACTGCTTTGTCCATTCTCCCCAGTTGCACCATCCACCTTCCCTGGGGTCTCTGCAATCTAAAGCCATAGATCAACAATACTAAAAATCACCATCACTTGCTGTTATGAGGGAACAGCAAAGTGCACGCATCTCTGCTGGCAGCGACCATCAGTATAAACCAGAACAACACACCCTGAGCACAAAGCTTTCTGTATAACCCCCTTTTAAATAGGCTCCACGTCCGCATCACCATCTCCAGTTAAACCACCAGCATCTGGGCCTCAGCAAATGCAGAAGTTAGAACACACCTGCGCTTTGTGTTTAGAGAAATGAAAGGGATGGTGTCTTTCCTCTTTCTCCTCACCCTAGGTGCACCTTGCTTCTGACCCCTGTGCTGAATGGGAGATGGAGGGGGAGTAAAGAACAGAGTAGGGGAGGAGGAATTTTTGTGATTTTTGCCAATGTAACTAACTTCAGAGCCTTTTTACTATCCCACACTTTTCTGAGATCATTTCATACTTCTAGCATAGCTGTCAGTTCCTCTTAGGTGGTTTTGTCTGAGGAAACTCAGTAACAGTTGTGTTTCAAACCAGTATCAGCTGATGTACTTTCTGTTTGAGTTTACTTCCTGCACCAAACAGTAGAAATGAACTCAGCGATTTCCCATTCCTTTCCTCTCTTCCGACCTTTTATTATGGGGGGACGGGGGGACAATTTGTAGCATCCTCCTCCCACATGACTTCCCAAGGTAGTAAGGTTGAACAGGCAGCTGAAGAATGGGTGCTGACCCTGGCTGCAGAACCAGGGTGGTAAGATCAGAGTCCTGGGCTGCAGCTGATGGAAAGAAGGTGGCAGAGTGGGCTGCAGCCACCGCCAGTCCAGACCGACTGCTTTGAAAAAGGGGAAGATGTTGCCATGTAACAGTGGCAGGCAATCACGCCTTGAGACAGAAAAGGTCCTCACCAAGCCACAGCTCAACTATGCACTCCTTACTCAGGACTGTAAGCCAAAGGGCACCCCAGCATGTTGTAAATACGATGTCCCTTCCAAGAGTTGCCTGAATGTTTTGTTACACGCTCCTCCTTCTGTTCTATACGCTTGGTGTGGGCGAGATGTGCACAGCAAATTGCTCTTTCTCCCGTCTCAGAAGTACTGTAATTCCCAGGGTGACTAAAAAGGATACCTGCATGTGTTAGTGGTCTTGCTGCCTTTTATTTATGCACCACTTAAATTCCATTTAAATCAGATGCACACAAAGTATGTACATCAAGCAGATGATACTGACATTTTCTGTGCTGAGGGCTGGATGACAGTAACAAGCAGAGGTGCCCATACTGCTGTGTGTCAACGTTTTAAAAGCAGCTCCACAAATGCCACCGTCTCTCAGCGCCTAATAAACAAGCGGATATTGCTGAAGCTGCCAAAACTAGAGTGTCTCACAGGAGGCAAACATGCAGCTTGAACTCAAAATGCCTCTCCCACCTTGCAGATGGCTAAGAGGCCAGACCACCACTGCCAGACAACATGGGGCTTGGCACGAGGAGGCTGGGAACACAAAGTCAAGAAGAGATGGTACATGAGTGACACCAAGCATGACTGGGGGAGAAGCACTGGAACAACTGCCAGTTCAGGGTGTTACAAAATGGGCTATTTAGCAGGGTTGCCTCACTGAGGCAGGCAAGGCAGCAGCTCTCCAGTCTGAAGCCTTGGTTCTCCCTCTCCTCCTCATAAATAAGCAAACCTCTACTCTGCTGGCTGGCCTCTGGAAATCCCTTTCCAGCAGACACCAGTAGGTGAACAACACTCTCTAGGAGCATTCTTGGAAGCACAGGCTACACTAGGCTGCCTAATCAAGGGCAGAAACGTCCACCAGGCAGCAGGGCACTGGCAGGTTCCTCTGCCCATTTGAGAAATATCTCCATCCCTAACTATCCTGTAAAAGTGCTTTGGGAGATTCAGGACGATGCCCACAGGAAGCAGAGAGAATTAAGGCTGGTCAGCTCCTCAGTTTATCACTTGTGCATTGATAGAGATCTGTAAGCATGAAAAGAGCTGTATCATTGTAAGATAAGGGTATGATTAATTTTATTGATGTGTGGGTTAAAAGAAATGAATTGGTTCTAAGTGCTTTGAGACAAAACACTATGATGTGTTTCCAAAGGGAACTTGGGAAAATAAACTTTACAAAGCAACAGGCGAGGTTAATATGGATTGGGAGTTAGAAGCTGAATATAACATTTGATGCTTTGGTATTTGAATCAAGCCCAAACTTTGATTATCACATCGATCAGTTGATTAAACCTAGTCACCTGAAACCTGGTATTATGCACTGTGCAGGATATCAGAAGACACTGTTTAAACCAAGAAGCATAAAAGGTTATTGCATCTCAATCATCATTCTGTGCCTATGTTGTGGCGATGCCATTTATAAAGATAGCAGGAATGCCACAAAGCAAGCATTATGTACGACTGCAAACGTTGTTGACTTATTCTGGGTCATTGAAGATTGACATTTTGGAAACTGCAGACACATGGATGATATGGTGTGTGTTATATGGAACAAGCCTCTTTCTGCTAAGATTTCAAACTCAATTATGCAGATAAAAAAAGTTTAGATAAACTTCTCAGTTTAATACAAATGAACTTTTGGATGCTTATCTGAACTGACCCTCTGAAGGCATTTGGGAGTATTCTGAATGCTGTTGTTGCTGGAAATAACAGCAAGTTAAGAATTTAGTTTTAACTTTTGCATTTCTTGAACCTGGTCTGCTGGATTGTGCAAGGGGAGGGACAGATTCCAAACTCTGCCCATTTTCATCATTTCATTGTATCTAACTGACTGTAGTGAATATCTGCTCTCCAGTGCAAAAAAATCACAATTTGAGCCTTAGAGTTACATTAGAAGCATTGTGAATTGAACTGTAAGTGATTTTTCTTGCTTTTTCATGAGAGGATATTAAGAAACAAAAGCCCACACGCACGACTTCAGTTTCAGGGGGACGGCAGACTGTCTTCATAGGTTTGCTTATTTCTACCCCTTCCAGGTCAGGAACTTAATGTACCTCTGTGCATAGCGTCTGGTCAGTCCTGGAAAGCATTAAATCAAAACGGACTTTGCAGACTCCACCTCCTGACCTGGATCCACTGCTCTAAGGTCACCCTTCAGTTACTGAACCATGCTTAGAGGTGGGTCTTTTTGTGAGACAGGGAAAGAGAACAATGTCGCGGATCTCATCCTTCTCCCTGACACTTCCCCTTCTCTGTACTTCCAGTGCTGCACAACCAGAAGGTCACAGCTGTGGACCCCCCGTCACCCCTCAGTGGGAAGAGTGAGGACTTCTGATGTGAGCTGCCAGCTCAGGGCTTCAAGAAGAGCTGGAACTGCCAAAGAGGAGAGCTCAGACAATGGGGAGTGCACAGGCTGAGAAAGGAGTGGGAAAGCTACTGAGAAAGAAGGGCACACAGGTGAGACTTTCCGGAAAGCAGTGGTTTGGGGACAGTAAGGGTGGGGGATGCATCAGTGCAGGGCCACCTTCCTGTTCAGCTCATGCTTTCTGGTCAGGCTGCCAGGGAAGGACCCTGTGTGCACAGCTGCCAGGCACACATCCTCTTTTCTGTTTTTAGAAATACATGATTTCAGGAGCAGCACTGTGCTGGCATGGCTGGACTGCACTCGGTCATAGGATCCTGACATGTCACTGCCTTGCAGCTCACTTGGAGATCTGTGGTCTTGCTTTGTGAAGACCTCAGGCCACACTTTACAGCTGCTTCCTAGTTGGTAAATAAAAGACACTAACATGAGAAGTTTGGTTGTCAAACAGTTCCTAGTATTGACATAAGCAGAGATTTACAGCCTTAGACCATACAGGATCTTCTTCAGCTTCACCCTTCAACAAGATTCACTACAGCCCACCTAAGGGTGGCTGGCCTGCTTGCTCTCCTGCTGAATGGTAAAGAGCCACCACCCAGTCGTACTGAGGTTTTCCAAAAGAGGGAAGGAAATACTGCCCAACACTGAGATCATACATTACCAAACACACCCCCCCCATCTCATTACCAAAGTTATCCAAGAAATTACAGGACACAAAAATGTAAATGGCTGAATGCAAACTGCAGTAAGCTACAGACAGAGCATATGGCTGAATTTACCACATCAGTGCCAATACCCACTCAACAACAACCGAAAAGCTCTCCAATGTTCAAGTTCAAACAAGCAACCAAATTTCACAAGGGAGGCCTATATGTTGTACATGTACTAATGCACATACATGTGGTGACTCTCCACAGAGTGGTAACTGGCCATCAGCATGATGGCCATTTATTTGGCTGTCTCAACAATAATGGACTACTCTTGGTTAGTTATTTTACTTGAAATAAAGTTTGGAAATGAAAACTTCTCAGCCTTGGAAAGGTTGTGATTATCTAAACCCTCCTATTTAACCACAAGAGGAGTCTTTTGGCTGCCAGAAACCAATGCATGTAGACATCTAGTTGAAATCTACAGGGGAGAAGTACTTGCACTCCAGTACCTAAAAATTAAAGTGGATTCACACAATACCTGTGCTCTCAAAACTCTGCCATGTGCTAATGCCACCACGTTCATAGGGTTCACAGTTCACAGATACAGGTGTCAGCAACTAAACATAAACCATACATACAACGCATTATACACAGTAAGCACTGCTGCAGAGAAAACCATGGTGCACAGCTGCAATTGTACATGCCACTCTCATTTCAATAAAGATTACATGTTGTCATTACTACCTGCAGAATGAAAACCAAAAAGGACTAAAACTTGTTTTTCTTAGGGGAAGGGAGAGGGATGGGGGAAAGTAATCTCATGGCAAAAGTTTAACAAGTTCTTGCCTGCGCAGCTCATGCCAGGCAGCCCTTTGCCATGCGAGGCAGCTTCACAGCAGTGTTGCAGGGTTGTGCTTGCAGTGCTCCAAACAGCACTGGACTCCCTGGGCAGGAGGCTGCTGGTGAATGAGGATCTCTACAGGGAGCTTGCGGCTGTATTTCTCCAGTGTCGCTACAGCAGGGTTTGGGGTTGGTTAATATCACTATGTTTAACAATGTAAATTCCCTCCCAGACTTCTGACTGTAATAAAAATTTCCCACCAGTACCTCAAGCTGAGAATCATTCGTGAACAGCCAGTAAGTCATTGCCCAGGCAGCTAAAATAAATCAGAATATCTGTTTCCCAGAAATCTGAAGTAACTCTATTTGTTTTGATGGCAAGACACACACAATAGAATTAATTTCAATTAATATTTTTGACCTTCTCTATAGAGATCCTGATATTGAAGAAAGCTCAGGAACGGAAACTTATCAAGACTGTCATTGCCTTTCAAAGAGAAAAGAAGTGGGTGCTGACACAAGCTGAAAGACAGTGGCCATCTGCAAAGAGGTGAATGAACCAAGCAGCCCAGCCTGGTGCTCGGGTATCCTGACAGTGGCAAGTAAATTGTCCCTCACTTACTCAGACGGATGAGATCCCCGGCAGGTGCAAAGCTCATCTCATGGAGAGACAGTGGAAGCACCTTGAAGGACATACTATCCTTCAGGACAGCTGAAGGATGCTTTGCCCTTATAATCCTCTTCCAGTGTGGTTTTCTCTCCAAGGTGACGTCTGACAGGAAAACCCAGAATAGCCATCCAAACCATCCTACTTCCACCCTCTCCTTCTTCCTCACTACAGAAGAGACAAGATATCTTTAAGAGACTACCTCTTTCTTGCCCTTCCTAGGGCAAGCTAAAACTGAGGGCCTGGCCATCACCATGGAAGCAAACTGCTGGAGATCACCAGATGGGCACATTCAATAACCTTGCAGGTTCAAGAAGCCTCCTCCTTGTGGGCTAGCTTATGCTGAGGTTTAGCTGTCCATCTGAACTGTGCAAACTATAGGCTCCTCAGGTATGTATCCAATACACTGTAGCTACTCCTCCAAGCAATTTCAAACAGTATGCAACCTTTAAAAGACCATCCAGAGGTGAAACTGTGTGGAAAGCTGCAAACAGAGGTTACCTGCTGGCTTAGAAGACTAGCCAAAAGGAAGACTGCCAGGAAGTATCTCCATTTTTGACAATAGCAGCTTCTGAAGCAGCTCGCATTTACAACAGTTTCCAATTAACTCAGAAGAGGCTCACAGTGAAACATAAAGCAGGAATTTGAAGCACTCTGCATGAAAGTCAAAAACGTATGGTTGGAAACAAGCAGGCGCTAGGAAAAAGTGTAGCGGCCTAAGAGCTCAGAGCTGTCCTTGGGTTGAGCTCAGGGCTGCCAGCATGACTAGCAACCTTGCTGGGCACTGCTGGCTGTGTGCTGGACCCCAAGCCACCCTGCTGCATCTCAACACAAGGCTCTGAGTGGGCAGAGGTGTGGGTGGAGGAGGGCTGGCTTGGGAAGGATCCTGCCCAAGGTATCTCCTAGCACACACCTGGAGGGCACTGATACTTTGACCAGTGGGCACCTTCCTCTGTGGAATGCTCACGTCAAGAGGACTCCTGGTCTTCATGGCACCCACTCCAGATGCTGCTGTCCTAGGACTGCTCCTCACTGGGCCACAGACCTTATACCTCCATGCAGAGGGATTTCATTCCCTTCAAATCTGGTCCCTGACTATCTCTGAAGCTGACGCGGCGTAAATGACCAGATGTGTCAAAGTACACAAAGCCTTGTTTTAGACTCTGAAACCAACTTGCAGCATTTTCCTGTTCAGAAAGGCAATCTAATCCCCCCTGAGGCCCGTGAACAATACCCTGATGTTACAGAGGATCTCATACTACATGAGAGAAGCAAACAGGCAAAATTATGCAAAATCAAAGACAGACTCCATAACAAGCAGAACATGAATTTGCAGACACTGTGGTGAACAGCAACAGCCACAACTGTGCCCAGTATTAAGAAAGATAAGAAATAAGTTAAAGATATAATTGAAACAAATGAAAAGTGTCTGTCTGGTGGCAAAGCAAAACTCTTCTAGATCAAAGTAGGTAGAGATTTACTTGTTTTGGTGGAGACATCTCTTGCTGTTAAAAGAAAGCATTAGAAAAAGCTGACACAAAAATGGAGATGGAGCATGTCTATTTTCTCTAGGTCTTATACCCACAACATAGTAATAGCTGACAACAGGCCTAAACACAGTAGATATGAATTCTTAGCAGTAAAAAGAAAGATTAAACAAGGAAACTCTCATTATCAGCCATGCAAGTGGCAGAAAACAAATGTCAAGCATCGTAGAATACCAAGTCAGACTCATATCTGCATTTAATACTGCCACTGAACAACACTGATGAAGGCAACTTGTCACCTGCTCTGTTCCATGAAAAGAAGAAAGCAAAACTGCCTACACTCTTGGAACTGATGTCAGAGTTACTGGGGGCATGCAGATAAACAGAGACAGGCAGAACAAACCCAATTAGTGTGAGAGTCAGCATTCTGGCCACACCAAATGAGGCAGTGTTTCTTGGTAGCTGGAAACAAATAGATAGGAACAGCAGTAATATTACCAGGAGATCAGAGGCTCTCCCTCTCTTTCAAACATAAAGAACATCTGCATCCCAACCCCCCAAGTTGTTTTTTTCCCCTAAAATATCTTGGAGAAGTTAAACCATGGCAAATTTAGATAGCTAAGCCCTACAACATGATGATAGACTCAAATTCGGTAGGTATGAATTTGAGCAGTGAAGTATAAGTTTGGATGCTCATATCCAGAACTAATCCACTTATCTCTACCTGACCATAGTGATGGTGATACTCAGGAGGACTCAATCAATTACAGGCACTTCAGGGATTATTTGAGCATTGCTGTTTATATGTATTTGAAGTTTTATGATATGCTCAGGCTGATGAACTGTTATTTCTGGCTATCCCTTTAAAGAGTCCTCACTTTGAACAAACTGAACCTGATTATTGTATTACACACAAATTCATATTGCATTGACACAACTGGTTGTAAACCACGCACAGAAAGAAATCAGTCTCTGCTGGGTTCCTCATCCCTGAATCACAGCTGAAATGCGCACTGACCTTATAACCTGCTCATAGGTCTGGCAGGGAAATGGTGATGCAGTCCTTGTCCCGGCTCCCCATGTCCATATACTCCTTTTAGGCTGCAGGGGCCCACTGCACCCCCAACCCTGAAGCTGTGCCTGCCCCTGCCAATGCAGCTGATGTTTCTGCAGCTGCAGTCTAGTTCTGGGTGGGGAGGACAAGGAAGAGATAGCGAGAAATAATCTCAGTGATTATGTGAGATGGAGAATACATTCCCTTAAATAACCTCCTCTGCCTGCTGAAGTTATCAGAGCATGCCTTTCTAATGCTGGCTAATGTCAGGTTAAGTTCAGTAGTTTGCAGCTGCGTATTTTGTTTGAGATTTGTCCTTAATTGAACAGCAAGCTCAGGGACCGCACTAACAAGTAATATCTGCTAGAAAAACACATCCATCTCCAAAGACATTTTTCAAAGAGGCACATACAATCTAGTTAAAAGCAGGAACCCTAATGGCCATTTGCTCCATCATATACCAGCAGCAGGTATGGCAGGAAAGGGAACAGCTGCTTAGTTGCTTCTGCAATCTATTTTGCCTAGATGTTTGTATGTTTGGGAGAGTGGTCTGGCCCTTTTGCAGCTCTCAGATGAATCACTCTGATAATGGACTAGCAAGTGCATGGATAACATTATCAGTGATGCAGACCATGGTTCCTATATTGCCTTAATATGCTTCCAAACCAATCTGGTAAATTACTTTCATTATAGGATTTAGATAATATCCCATTACAGATCAAGCTTTTGGTTAAATGTCATTTCTTTGAAAGACATACTTGGTATCAAGGTCTGCTTGGCAGTTTCTGAAGAGACTGAACAGAGTCCCAGACATCCTTACCTACCCCTCAAAGCATTCCCTCTAACTAGCAAGGGCAGGGAGGAACAACAAAAGCCAGGAGATGCAATAAGAACATCTTTTGTCAACACAGGAGTGAAAGCTAGACAGATTTATTCACTAAGGTCTGTCCCTGGAGTACTGCAAAAACGCAAGCATCCTGGTCACATACTGAAAATTGTTTCCAGGCCACACTGGGTAACTCTGAAATTAAAGAGACTACCTACGATTACACTATTATGCTAGAAAAATATTTCCATACATAGGCTGCCATTAGAGAAACCGACTCTTCAGTACCTTTCCAGTGGCTTACTCCTGACACTTCAGTGAAACTACAGAGCCCACCCCAGCTGTCGAAGCAGAGCCAGTCTGTGCTGCATTTATTGCATGGCTCCCTTCCTTGCCCTGAAAGGAGATCTCAACAAAATAATTTTCCACTTGCACTTGAAAAAAAAAAGATAAAAACATCCTGCAACAAAAGCAAGCCATGAAAATGTTTTTATCTCTATGAGAAAGTACAAATGTTCATCCCCCTTTTTAAACAAAATGAACACATTTGCGCCCAGCCTATGCTTTTTTTCCAGAGTTTCTATTAAACATTCTTCCTTTATAGGTAATAAAAAAAGGCATTTCGTTTGAGCAAAGTCCTGGCTTATTAAAACTAAAGTGACGTGGCGTATTAGAGGGACTTGCCAATATTAACTATCTTCACATGATAATTTATTCCATATTTAGTGTTTAACACAGCTAAAGCATATGGTGCTGGTTTATTCAAACAGTAAACTATGTGATCATTAAAAATATATGGAAATGTAAACATCATGTCAGAGTTCAGTGTTTCAGAAAGGAGTTGTTAATCCTTGCAAACAGTTTCATTATAATGAGAAGCCAAATGAATTAATGATTTTGTTTCTTTATGTATTTAACTTGGTATTATGCATCCATTTACAGCAATTAATTTGGTTGTATTTCAAATTTATATGTATTTACATTTCTCCATTATTATAAAGGAATGTGTCATTTTTATTTTGATTTTATGAGAAACGAAGATTGGCAAAATCTGTTTAACTACTAAGCTGGGAGCTCAGATCAATCTCCATTTCACTTGAGGATTGAAAGCACAAAGCTTCTGGCTCTACAGCAGCTTTGTCAGCCTTGGCAATTTGCATTATGTTACCCATGATAGTATGCAGAAGGATCCATTGCCATGAATGCAATTTAAGAAAACACTTTCAGTTCTTTTTATTCCTTTCTCAGTATTTTTCAGGCAGCTGGAGTGCCTTTTTTTCTTCCACTCTCCTTGCTGTAGAGATAACTTATTACTTGTATTTAACTGAATAAAAACACCCCCAAAAAACATCTTGAAAGGTAATTAATAAGTTGAGTCCCTAAGAGAAACTTCTCAGGGCTGTTCATGCAAAGGGAGAAAGCAAGAGGGATTTTGCTGGAACATGGTAGGGGCACGGTTTTGGAGACTGAGTCTCTGCTGAGCAGAGTATCAGCGAAAGCTGCAGTAGGTGCTCTGGGAGCGCTTTCCACAGCCCCCCGCCCATTCCTATCAACCTGGCACAACCTGTACCCCTTCTAAGTGTAAGCTGACCACTGAGGCTCTGTGCACCTAATGATAGCATTACCATAACATTATAATTTTTCAGCTGGGGTCTCGCAGGAAGACGCAGACGTTTGGGGCTCACCGCTGCGCTGATTAGTATGCAGGGTTGGACATTTTTCACTGTTAGGCAAAAATGTCTCCGTCTTTACCAAGGTCAGGATTTCATCCACAGAGCATGAAGATTCCAAACAAACCAGATACTAGAATAAACTAAAACCCTCTATGGCTGCCTCTCAAATCATCAAACACTGCTGTCGATGCAAAGCCTTTTAACTATTTCATCAGGCTACCTGAAGATTTAAGGCTGTGGAGTTATCTCCCTCCAAATCTGACTTCTGTTTCCATACTGGGTTCCTGCAGCTCAGCCTGACTGTCAGCAGCAAAGGCAAAATGCTCCAAATACCTTCGCTGCTCAGACAGTGAGCAATCCCAGAAAACAGACAAGCCTTATCTGCTGCCCCTGGGCAGAAGGACGCTGATAACAGGTACAGCCAGGATTTTGCTCCACAGCACAAAGAGAACAAGGTATTAACTTGCAGCTTCTCCAGGGCCTGCAAAGCTAGCTAACATTTCACCATCACTGAAGAAGCTCTCACCTTGCAGATGAGTCACGTTCCTTAACAGAAAAGCACATATCACAAGGGAGATGGTGAAATCTGGATATCCTTCTAGGAAATCACACAGATTCTGCTTTCGTCCTAATGGAAAACTCAACACCTTGGTGACTGGGTGAGTTTAAAACTGAACATGATTTCAGCCTAACTTAAAACTCAGTATTGGGTTACCTGCATGAAAAGGTGAAAGCCTGTGTTCACCAAGTCAGGTGCAGTGATCTAAATCTTCTAACCTCAAATTCTCCAAGATTGGGGTTATGATACCTCATTTTGCTGTCAATTGTTTGTCCTCCAGACCATGCAAATTCAACATGAAAACTTCTTTCTTACAGCCATTTAATTTATACCATCCATTACCCCTGCCTGCATGACTGACATTTACTGCATGATGTCTGGTAAGTAGTGCTGGCGGCTGGGAGCCAGAAGACCTGGTGTCTATAGCTGATGTTACTATCTTTGGTAAGTCGCTTCATCTCTCCTATTGCATGCACTTAATCACGGTCATCATCTTCAATTGAGCTGTTTGAAGTGACTCTATTATTACAGCTGTTACACCAGATACAACAAGGCTTGAATTATTTTCAAGGAACACAGCAATACAAGACTGTGAATTATTAGGTAGCACGTCTAACCTAAAGTATTTGGCAGATACAGTCACAGAGTTGGATGTCACACCATTCAGGTCTTTTTTCCACATAGTCAGCAGTGTAGATAAGCAACACATTTGCTGCCTGTACTGAAAAAAAATGTGCCTCACCCATTGTGCTGTGGAGATGAAGGGAAATAGGTAGTTCATTAGCTCCTTCTTTGAGCATTATAATTGTTTGGATCAGCCTGATCCAAAGTCTGGTGCTGCTGGCTGGGAGCTTTTTCTTCTCTTCATTCCCTTTTTAAGTAGCAAAGTGTTCTCCTAACTCACACTCCTCTGCTGAAATGGTGGGAAAACAGGTAGTAAAGCTGACACAGAGGAAGCCACAAATCCTGTTAATTACACAAATTTACACCAGGTAAATACCCTAGACCACCTTTCTCCTTCTTGATACCTCCAAACAGCACCCAGTTTTAGCTCTGGTGTTCCTGAGAAAAATCAGGATGATGATTTAATGAAGGCAAAGAAACTAATCTGGAAACATGAGAACCCTTCCATGTAATTCCTTTCATGCAGAATCAAACAGATTGATGGCCAGAGCTGTATTAAAAGCATGACAGAACTGTATTAAACCAAAACTGTATTAAAAGTGTGACATGGTTAAATAGGCATTTTATGTTCTTCAGCCATTAGCACTAAAAGTCCTGTAAAGAACTACAGGATATATTGTGAGAATGCCTGTATCAAAGCCATCAGTTTTCTAGCTTTCTTTATACAGATCAAGTTTTAGCAACCTTTTGGATTTCAAAACTGAAATCAAACTTTGGGAATCCACACATCTCTTGGGATCACTGCATTTATTTCACATGGGCTGCAGAAAAAGAAAACATCCCAGGTCCTCTAAGTCCTCATGCTAACCCATTTCCATCCCTAGTGTAACAAAATGTTCAGGTGCACAGGCTCCCCCAAATGATCTCAATATTACAATAATCATGTATTACTTACTGAGCCCTGACCATGTCCTTGGTACTTGGCGATTCACGGAGACCTCCCTGATTAAAGGGGTCTCTCAGTAAAAGTCAGGAGCTAAGACCTGCTGGAAAATCAGGGGCAGGAGGAGGACAGAGAGTGCCTCTCTCCTGCCGTTCCCCCACCACCCTTCACCCAGGTACTGAATCTATTATTGAGCAAGGCGTCTCTAAAGTCTCACTGTTGTTAAATCCCCCACCCAGAGCCGTTGCTGTGACAAGACACTGTGCTACCCCCCTTCCCTGGCACCATGAGGCTGTCACCTCTCATAGGCTTTCAACAGTCCAGAAACAAATACATGCTGCAGTCTCTAATTTGCCTGTCAGTACTCAAAGTACTGCGCAGTTTTGGAGGACTTGGTGTTGCAGAAAGTAGACATGTATCACTGAAAAAGGAACCTTGCATCAAAGCTGTTTTCCTGCATCCTTAACGCTAAATTTTAAGGCGATTTTTGCCTTGTTGTAATTCAGTAGCAAGCATAACTTAATTATTTGGCCAATTATAATATCAGAGATTATAACAACCATTACGTGAATGGGTGTTGAATCGGCGCATTTTCCACTCCACAGTAAGCAACAGGAAAGAGAGAGGAAAATGTATTAACTGAACAAAATCTAATAAACATAATGCTACCTACAGATACGTGCTATTTAATCTCATGAAGGGATTTTATGCTTCTGTTCGCATGGCAATATCAGATAGCATCTCACTGAAGGAAGCAGTGACTCCAGTGTGCAAGTCCAGCATCTGGAAAATAATGGTTCTATATTTTAATATCTGCATGCAAACAAAATGTTGTCTGCCTTGCTAATTCTTAAATGTGTGTGGAGGAATAAAACTCAGGCATTAACACATTTTAGGCTACACCCAAGCAGAAAATGCTGCCATTGTCTTTAATCAGAGCTTTGTAGACAAGCCTGTGAGCTTCTCTGGGGACACAGCACATCATCTGTTTGTCTGCATGGACCTTCCTCAGCTGGAACTAGAGCTGGAATGGGCTGTTACCAGCTACTCCCATACAGACAGTAAGGACCTCTTTCCACGAGTTCAATCAAAACATATCTGTCACACTTATCCTGCTGTTGTGGATAAGTCCAAGGGCTGATAAATTCCCTCCAGAACTTGGATGTTTCAGTCTGGAGAAGCAGTAATAATGAACTGGTCAGAAGCTGTGCTGAATCGAGAAGGGCTAAAAGAAGAACATACCACATTTAACTTTACCCCTCCCCTTAACAGGAGGGGAAGCAGAAAAGGGGATAGCTAAGCCTTTAGAACATAAGGTAATCTACAAAAAAACCCCCAAATTTACAAGAGCTAGTGCTTCAGTTCAAGAGGCAAACGTTTGTACCAAATCTGAAGTCATACAGTGTTCCATAAGGGTTAAATGTCCTTTCATTATCAGTTGTTACAGCTACGTGTGATATTGATTAAGTTAATAAACAGGATAACATTTTGAAGAGGAAGTGTTAGATTTTCTACCAGTGATTAGCACATTGACTGTGATTGGCTATACAATTACAGAGCTATTAAGGTGGTATTTGATTGTTTAACATGGCATTTTATAGTCAGTAGCTAATTAGAACATCAGTGGGCTCATGGTGGAACATTCACACTTGTAAAGCACACATAACTTTCTAAATATAAAATTCTTTTATTGACATTCATTTACTGAATAGAGACCTCAAGTAGAAGGTTTCTTTCTGCATGCCTGTTATTGAAAGTGAAGTCCACAGCATGCGTCCAAGTCTAAATCTTTTTAAAAACAATAGCCACATTTATGGTGACCCTCTCTAACACCTGAATACATATTTAAGCTGAATTTATTTATTATTATTCTTCTTTCAATACAGGAAAAGATACTCAAAGGGCCATCTACTAGCTAGTCCTCATCCAGACACTATCAAAGTAAATGGTAAGGGCCCTTTTTTTCAAGGACACAATGCAGATTCTAAACTGGGTGCTTTGAACAGTTAAATCTTGCATCATTTTAGGTTATATTCTTATTTTCACTTCAGAGATTCAAAATAAAAGCTGACTAGCGTGTTACTCCGAGATTTTTACTGCAGCTGGAAGTACACGTCTGTGCAAGGTAGCACTAGATATATCAGGCTATAAATTCTGGTATTTTGTGAACTACCCCTGGTTTGCACATTTGCTTTTCCCATGAAAAATGGCTGACTCAAGAAAGATTTCAAGATACATCAAAATCAGGAATTTATATTTAGCACTTAAAACCAGCGGAGCCTTCTTTTTAGTGTTTATAAAGTCAAGGAAAATAAAGATCAGCTGTGGCATTGCAAACACCACCTATTTCACACAGCTACACCCAGCCCTGTGGGGGCAGGTAAACCCAGGTTTTATCTTTTTTCTACAAAGGGACCGTCAGGCAGCCCTAGAAGTTTGCGGTAATCCTGCTAAAGCAACCATAGCTAACTATACGTTCAGCAGAATAAGTGCATGGGGCTGTACCCCATGGCATCTCCTCCTTATAAAACAAGAAATGGCTCTGCTGAATGTGTGTCACGTTTTTTCAGGATGTACTATTACCCTGCTCTTGCAGTTGCTTCTGCTTCTTGGCCCCATTTAGCACACTGACAACTGCTTCTATGGCCCGGATTCACACCGCCAAGTTTTAACAACTGGTGTGCAGGTCCTGACAGAAACAGTTCAGGAAACTGGCAAATCTGTTTCTCTTTTAAGCCTGACTATATGCCCTTCCTTGAACAGCGCAAGGTCTCAGAAAACACCTGATCATCGCTACCTGCGTAGATGCTGTACTGTGTCCCAGCAGCCCTCAAGAGTCACATACAGCATTTGTATCCATGACGGTTACAAAGCGAGTAAGATCTTTACTGCCTCAAGTCCAGGGACTCAGACTGCAGACGCCTACATGTATTTCCCCAGTCTTTTGCAAATGCCTCCCCAGCGATCCACTCCTATGGCCTGACAGGCAATGGTCCACAGAAGGTGAGCGCAGAACTTCATCCCTATGCTGTGGATAAATGCAAGATCACCTCAGCCTGTGGGGACAGGAGACTCTTTCAGTTCCTCTCCAAGCTCAACCAGAGGAACAAGGACAGCAGTCCTGATGTTAATAGGAGGACAGACACCAGCAGCCATTAGGAAGAGAAAGGCAGCCAGGACTCGGCCAAGGGAGCCCGCCCTGGTAACGCAGAACCGCAGCCCACACAACCTCTGGAGATCGCCAAGACCTGCCCTAATCCAGGAGCCAGCCTTCCTCTTCAGTGGTGTCTCCCTCTTCACGTTCAGTAGCATTATGAATGTGTGAAAGGGAGGGAAGAGTTTCTGGGGAATAGGAAAAGGCAGGGAGGTGACGCTGTCATGGGTCTCTGGCCTTTTGAAAAACACCAGGCTGAAACCTGCCACCAAATGAGGACAAGGTTTGATGCTTAGATAAAATTCTACCCTTTCAATGCGTTTTCCCCATACATAACACATAATCCGATCCTCTCTTACATCCTCTTTTAAAATGGCAGTCCTTTGTAGAATAACAAAACAGAAAGGAAAGAACATGGAGAGCAGCTAGCTTATTCCGAAACCCTGCCCTAGCCATGCATCAGAACACAGAGTGAGCCATCTGGTAGGGTTTCAACTGCTGCAAAACAGAAATACACCAGGAATCAGACATTTCATAAGTTAGTGAAATTGTGATCCACATCCCCAAAGCATTACAAAATAAGTGACAAAAGGACATAAAACTGTTCCCTGAAAAACTTGCTAGTGACTTTAGCCTGAGGTCTTGTTTTTAAGTCCCCAGTACTCATGCACTGAAAACCACAGAACTGTAAGTTCAAGGCCAATTTCCCCACACTGAGCAGACCAAGCTGCTGCAGAAGATAGTAAAGGGAATACTGTTAAACTTATTTCAGGACGAATAACTTGTGCGCGTTGCTAGCAAGAAACAAGAGTCTGCTCTCCTTGCATAGTATTCCTTGACCACACCATTGCTTTTTTAAGCTGGTCTCAACAGTGTTTGAGAGGAGATACTCATCAGTTCCTAGCTGTTCCATTGCATGCTGGTAGAAGACACAATGACTACACGTAAACAAACTGGCTCTACAGGCAGCTTGCTCTTCCTTAGTGGTGACCAAGAAGCAGGCAACTCTCACATCCACAGATTCTCTTCTTTGCTCTGAACAAGTTTACTTCTCTTTAGATTTTTTGCACATGCTAAAAACGTGTGATAAAGTTCCGTGTAAAGGCATGAGAACCAGCAGATGTTTTGTACCACCTTTTCCCTTCCTTTTGACATGACATTATAAATATTGGAGCTATTTACACAAGTACTAAAAATAAGCAACAATTAAGTACATGTTAAGACATGGCAGTAAAGTATTTTCCTCAGCTTCAGCACTCCTCAGTGACTCTGCTTGGTGCTTTGCTGTTGAAAACTAACAGAAGACTCTTTGTTTCCTTCTTCCAGTCACCACATCATCTTTGTTATGCCACATACTCCATGACACACAGCAATAACACTTCTTGCCTCAGAAAACTGCTTGTCTCAGAGAGGTGCAAGCAAGTCAGTCTACTAATAACATACCAAAATGTTCCCTGCCTTCAGAGTGCAGAAAGACTACCCAGTCCCCCTAAGAAGAGCCCCAGGTTCACATCAGAGTAGCTGGGTCCTGTGTCTTCTTGGGCAACAAGCGCAGACATGGACCACACCAAGCCTGGCGTTCTACATCCAGGAATGGCCACAGCAAGCCTTGAGTACTGTCTCATCCCCATATGATCATGCAGCAGTCACCGCTGGCATCCTTCTAAAACAGCCAGCAGGCTGACACACAGCCCACTCCTCGTGGTTGAAAAACAAAAGGAAGAAAAAGAGAGAATTTACCCCTCGAAGTGCAGCAGTGTCACAGGCTGGTGTCCTTCACTAGAGGGCTGGGGAGAACTCTCCCCACTGCCCACCCTCCTGGGTGCTGCTAGGTGTTCCAGGCTCCATCACGCCTACCACCTGTGAGCACCATGTGCACCACCTGCTTTCTCCTTCCAAAATGTTCCATCAGCTCTGTTGCAGCAGTAGTAGTTGCTTGAGTTACACCAGATGCTGGTGAATTGCGTAGCATAGCTATATTCAGACATCAGACACAAGCAGGACCCATGACCATGCATGGGAGAAGTAGCTGCTGGGTGCTGAGGATTTTAAGTAGTGAAGAAAAGGTGAAAAGCCATCCCCCCCCCCCCATGATTTCCTCAGCTTTCTCAGTGCTTTTTTATAAACCATAAAAAGCACGTCCTGCGGGATTCAGTGCCGGAGGGCAGGTTGGGGAACGTTTGTGCTATACAACCGCTGCGTACCAACCAGCCAGGAGACTGCACCAAGTATAAGCTCAAGCAGCAAAACTTTGTTTTTCCTCTGAGCACATGTCAAAGTCAGCTGTCGCATGCTGATAAAATTCGTAGCAGCAAGCCTTCTAGTGTAAACATAGCCTCACTCACACTAAAGTAACTGGTCCTCTGCTGTGGGGTAAAGCCATCATCTCGAAGTGGGAAAACACGATGAGAGTCAGACAAAATGCACAATGATTTATTAATAGAATGATAGAGGAATGAGATAACTCAGAAGCATGGCAACCAATTTACTCCATATGGCTGAAACCCTTCTAATGTTTGGGATTAGATCTCACAAAAATGTATACAACTCATATCAAGAATTTCCCTCCCAGACCACTTTTTACTAAACAGAGATTTTCAAAAGCATTTTCTGCTGGGCTAAGCTTTACTTCCATCAAAATCACTCGCACTCCAGTTTTACTTTGATGAGAGCAAAGCTAGGCCAAATCCCACACACAAAGTTTGATTTACTAAATGCACGGTGCTAATGCTGCTATCTCCGCAGCCATATGAAATCATAGCTGCTGTGGTGTGTCCACAGAAAAGTGAACTCAGGACTTTCTAGCAATACAGAGCCCGTTCCAGCTCAGCACAAATTATCTCTTAATACGAATGACTTCTCATGAAATCCTAGTTACAAATGCTTGGGCGAGGGTATCGATAGTACATTAATGCATTGGGGATCCAAAACTAAAGAAATCAGAGAAATCAAACACCGGTTAAAAAAAAGAAAGAACAATAAAGACTGGACATGCTTTGCATTCTTTTCCAAATCAGAAGCGTTTGGTGTTCGTGCTGCAGCCAGCTCAGCAGCTTGGACTGCAAGCCTCCTTTGCAGTGGTGAGAAAGGGCTATCAGAATTAAGGAGGAGAGATAACGCATAAAACTGAAATTCAGCAAGTAAACAAACAAATAAGAACACAGAGGACTAAACTCACTTCAGCCCAGCAGACCCTACTAACAAGGCACATCTTCTCTCTACAGTCTTCGTCAAAGCACAAAAAGACAACTTATTCCTTTTCATTACACCCTGCAATAATTCAAAATAAACTGTGGTTTGGTTGGAGATAAAGCTATTGTGGACCATAATTACATACAAAGAAAATGGATATATCTAACATGAAAGCTTTCTACATGGAACTAAAATGCAATAGCAAGGATAATTACTTTGATCCTTGAGTCTTTTCCACAATAACAAAAATCTTGGCAAGCTGGAAGTTGATTCTGCAATTTTTAATGTCTTTTCAGACAACCCATTTCCTCCCGCTATCCCCCACCAACCAGTTAGTCCCAGATTTTTTAAACCAATTACTTAAGGAGACATGCCCACTAAACAGAAAGTCTTTTTTTCTTTCCTTTCTCATTTCTCCTTTTTGCTGCTGCTGCTACAAGTAATGTTTAAGATAGAATCATAGAACAGTTTGGATTGGAAGGGACCTTTAAAGGTCGTCTAGTCCAACCCCTCCCTGCATCTTCACCTAGATCAGGTTGCTCAGAGCCTGGTGCAAGCTGACCTTCAGTATTTCCAGGGATGGGACATCTACCACCTGTCTGGGCAACCTGCTCCAGCGTTTCACCACACTTGTCACAAAAAACCATGTAGTCTGAATCTACCTTCTTTTTATTGAGAACCGTTATGTTGTCTTATCACAACAGGCCCTACTAAAAAAGTCTGTCCCCATCTTTCTTATAAGCCCCCTTTAAGTACTGAAAGGCTGCAATAAAGTCTCCTGGAAGCCTCTTCTCCAGGCTGAACAACCCCAACTCTCTCAGCCTTTCCTCACAGGAGACGTGCTCCAGCCCTGGGACCCGGGATCATTTTTCCATCCACAGATAATTTTTGCGGTCTTCCTCTGGACCCACTCCAACATGTCCATTTCTTCCCTGTACTGAGCTCTAACTGGAAAATAGTCGGGGGGTGACACACTCCAAAAACCGTATGTTTACTTTTGACAAAATGCTGTACATTGAATTGCCAGAGGGTTTGTGGGGTTTCGGGTGGTTTTGTTTTGGGGGTTTTTTGTTGGTTGGGGTTTGGGGTTTTTTTATTTGGTGTGGGTTTTTTTCTGTTTTTTGGGGGGTTTTGTTGTCATGGGCATTTTAATGGGGTTGAACACAAAACCAACAGTAATAGCCTTTTTCATTGCTTCCTATCCTGAAATCATTCAGTTACTTCCTCTGTTTGATGTAGGAAGCTCTGGCGCTGCAGCAACGAAAAGAAATTTGTCTTTAATCTTACGGTCAACAAGGGCTGATGTTGAATGGTGCACATGGGAGCAGCTCAGGGCAGGCATCTTTACAGAGGCATTGGCAAAGACTGTGCTTACTGGTTCTTCACTCAAAATTATGTAGAACACAATCGGAGGCATTTCCTGATACCCACAACTGAGACACTACAGACCAAGTTCTTGGAAGCCTTTTCCTCTCTGACAAAACATATCCAGGAACATTCTGATGATCTGTTGACGTCCCTTATTTCCAGTTTGGAAAATTAGAAAATAACTTGGCACATGATCCTGCAAAGGACCTTTCCAAACAGAAACCACTGGACAAAGACCAAAGAGTTTGCAGCTCAATCTAACTTTTTTAGCCAGGTGCCCCAGGGAAGCAGGCCCCATGTGATTAAAAGAAGGGGTGAGCATGTGTATGCGTGCATGCATGTGCACCCAAAGTGCACGTATCCCTTTTGCTCCTTATCTCTCCATCCTCCCTGTAATCTCTGAGACTTAATTTTTTACACATTTCACAAAGGATTAAATCTCTTCGAGATACTCATCCCTTACAATAGAGAAAAAACAAGTTAGGTAATGAAGAAGATCTTACTAGAGCCTCTGCTGAGGGAAAGGTTATAGTGTGAGCTCAGTGAGTATTAAATACCATGTAATCTACACAGGACATCATTCTTGTGGCACAAATCTGAAGAAAAACAAGCCCCGCCTCATCCATGCAGCTGTTTTTTCTCTAACTGCTTGCACTCCTGATGGATGGCCTCCCTCTAATTTTGGTGAACGTGCACCCACTGGTGCATGAACTGACTTCAGCAGCACCAGGTACTTGAGCACTGTGAATAGCACAATGTAGGCTGCAGGTCAGTAGACGGGACAGTTTAATGTTCAATAGCTAGCTAAAACCTGTCAGTTTACATCTTACTGATGTAAGAACAGTTGTGTCCAGTGCTGTAGTGCATTTTGAAACAACAGTCTTGGAAAGAGGTACAAACGGCAGAAGAACGTGGAGCGACTTTTTAAACGTGTTTTTGAAATAGGAGCCCAGGCTTTGTGTGGATACAGAGTCTAATATCTCTACCCCACCACTCTGCAGGAACGCCGCTGGACTACATTCCCACAGGGCGATGGTAATAACCACACACCTCCAACATGCCTGCCTATGCTGTCCAGATGTATTCACCCTTTTTTCTCCTATGCAAAGGATGTGAAGCAGAAATCTTGGCTTGCATATTTGGTATCAATTCTCTCCTTTCCTCTGTAGGCTGTACTCTGTAGCTAAACAAGCAGAGGAATTAAGTCAGCAACTAATGACTGTCAACCTGGGAGAAAAGAAAATTGGAAAGCAATTCATGCTTGAAGACTTAGACATAAATTACTCCAGGTAAGCCACACACAGCATGTCAGCAAGTCTGTAGGATCTCCCTTCATGCATCTCCTACCCTGCCACAGCCTATGGCAAAGGTTCGTTTATCCTTTTGTCCCTGCAACTTTCTGAAGCACAAATGCCTTCAAGGGCTGTCCCTGGAACGATGCCACTTCAGCAACATCCATAGCCCTGTAAGAAACCTTACTGTGCATACCATGCGGCTTTCCTTTTTGCCTTAAAGTTGCATCTATTATGGACTTTTAGATACTACCTACCTTCTTTGCACTCATATAATGCAGGCTTTTACTGTCAGGAATTAATGCAGCAGCAGAGGAGAATAATTTCAGCTCTATATGTTTCTCTATTTGCATCCATTTCTTTAGGAAGAATACAATACTCCCATTTGAAAGCAACAAGAAAAAGGGTTTTCAGGGGATGAGCGTTTCAGTTATAGTACTTCAACATTATTACAGCTGCACCCAAAGATCCTAAGGACGTAAATGCAATACTCTGACTAACCTGTTTCAAATGTTAAGTGATTGAACTGATACAGCATGACCGTGACAAACAAGGGCTTCTGTCCCATTTCACAGACAGGTAAATAAAGGCAAAGAAAACAGAACAGACTTCAATGCTGTGCATACAACAGGGAAACATGCTTTTCTGAAACCATGCATGGTAGTAAAATGTGGCTCTTAATTACACGTGTGCTGTCCCAGGCACACAGATTAGCAAATGTTACAGATTATGTTAAAAATTCAACAATATTCAGATGATTCAGGGGAATCATCTGTTGAATGGTTTTCTACTTGCCAGGTAGAGAAAGAAGCCTGGAAACTTTTGCTTTAAAAGAGAAAATGAGATCAATGCCACAAGAAACTCAGTGTTTAACACTGGTTTTATGGTTTTAAACCACTGGTTTACAATTGTCATACAAAGCAAATTACTCCATTTTATACCGCTGCAGGTGAGCTAAGAATCAGTCCCAGACATCACGTTTAAGCAGCTAATATACAGTTACATTGAGAGTTGGTCAGACTTTTTCCAGTTTTTCTTTGCTTTTTTTTAAGGCAGTGGCAAGAGGGTTTTTTGCTGAGGGTATTTTATCACAGAGAATCTGTTTTCACCAAGCTTTGTCACCATCCTGTTAGAAACCTGCATTTCTTTGCAAGCAATGCAAACAGTTCTTCAGCTCAAAGACTATGTAGTAAGACAGCCCCTAGCATGATGGAGTCCTGATATCAGCTGGATGATAATGTAATAGAAGCAGTGAAAAGCAGCATAGTAAAATCTCAGTTGGACTGGGACTGACATTCAAAGTCTCTATTGTCTTTTTCTTGTTATTCCATTCATTTCATCCATACTATGTACCTGGCATCAGTCTTAGATGATGAAGGCCTTTTGGAAGATTTTCACTAAGCTTTCCCTAGCTGCTGAATTAACAGCACACTCAGATGCATTTTTTTCTTTCCTTGTAACACTAAGTATCCTGTCACTTCTAATTCAAACTGACCTACTGCAATAGCATTAGCTCAAATGCAGTCTGTAGGGTGTAAGTGAACACTTTGCATTGTCTTTGACAGAAATTTCATTGTAGGTACAATGCAACATTCACCACCACAGAAACAAACAAATCAGTCTTTAAGCACTCGGGCTACTCTCTGTAACAGCAGGGACTTTCAGAAGAACAGGAGGGTTGCATGAACTGGAAGTGGCACTGCAGAAATGGCATTAACAGAGTGAAGAAAGTTTAATGGGAAATACGGCAGCTCAGGATTAAAGCTCAAGCAAAGGTGAAACTATTTCAATGCTACCTCCTGTTTTCTGGTCAGCGGATTTTGACTACACAAGCCTGAACTGCTTGAAAATACCTGCTCCTTGTCCCAAAAATTTCATTAACTCAGTTTCCCCCCTACAAATACAAGGCTTCTCTCTGTACCCCTGAAGTAGACAACACGACTCCTCTGTCTCTGGACTGCTGCTCTCTCTTAAGGTGCACCCAAGGTTATGCCAGTACTTTTTTCCAGAAGGAAAACAGCAACGATGCCACAGTGCATTGTGCCCCTGCAAAAGATTTTTAAGTAACTAATTAGAAATAAAGATTAAAGAAATATAGGCTGACCAGGAAAATAGATTTAAGAGTAGGCTTCCCACTAAATGTTAAGTCTTAAAGCAGACATTTCTCCTCCATAAACTACATTTTATAGTCATTCACAAATCTACCCTTCAACTCCTCTGCTGGCTAGTTCCTCTCTGTTGAATGTCAATGCTTCTCATGGTGTTACAGAAACAGGCTTTCCTACACACTGCTCTAGCCCACTCTGTGTGTCTCACAAGCTTGTTTCCGAAAAACCCCTCTCTTCATAATGTGAAGTTATACAGGAACACTGGATGCGTTTCATCCTCTACAGACTATTCTGATCCTTTCTGCTTGCCAGAAATGCCCACATAGACACACAAAGAAACGTTTCCCTGGGGAACATTTGACCATATACTATTTAACCATCAGCTGCAGCTGGAGCTCCTGAGTCGGCTCAACGACTGAACCTGTTTTTCGCTCCCAGCATGGTTTCCCAAGCTGAAACGCCCAAGGAGAGAGGATGTGTGCGCTGCGTGTGACTGCTCGCAGTTCCCTTCTCCCACGGGGAGGGAGAAGACTTCAGTCGCCAGGCATGTCAATCAAGTGTTAAATTTGCAATAGCAAAGAATTCTTTTAAGCCAGACATCTATTTAATAACGCTTACTCCTTACTCATAATTGCAGACAAACCTGTCCATAATCAGATAACATGAAAGACCCTGACAGATGGCTGGTGACGTCTGTACCTGCCCCCTTCCCCCATACTTGGCCAATTTGCTGTGGTTTGCAAGTATCTGAGAGGCAGCTTCTGAGAAACAGGCAAGCTTTGCACTCCTAGGCAGGCCGCATGTGTCACAGCAGTGAGCGTAACCTGCTGGTTAAAGCACAAAGTGATTATCAAAAGCGCTTGGGTGCTGCTCCTGGCCACACAGATCATTCGCATGCATGGCACAACCTGACAGGTGGTGGTTGCGTAAGTTTGGGGAAACTTTTCTGTAACGTTACTGAAAATCTTGTATTTTAACTTTTTTCTGGGTTACTGAGTAAAGAGGGTTCTGCAATGGAAATAACTTATCTTTGATTGGTAGCAATGGAAATAACTTATCTTTAATAGCATTGCTGCAATTACACTGAAATTACCAAAACAAGTAAACCCTCTGCAAATCACTTTCAAAAAACAGCAGACATACTGATATTTGTAAGTGTTCTCAAGGAACTGTAATTCATACTGGTACACCACACACAGATAAAGCCTGATGCTTACAAGCTGTGTCTATCATGCAGTCCATGTGATTTCTTCAAATGGCCATATTAGACCAGCACTGTGTCTGAGCTGCTGAGGTTATTAATTGGCAACAAACAGAAGCACACTATTTAAAACACTTTTGACTAATGCAAACCCAGATAAATCTGAGTTGGCAGATTTATTAGCACCCAATATTATGCTATGACTCCAAGAATGATTAGCCAGGACCCTTGACAGGCTGAAGATATATGATCTCATATGGCAGCCTTTATCTGCATCTTTGAGAGATGACATTAGGTGTGTGGGTGTTTGCTTGGTGCTTGTGTAAATTGTTAGTCTGATAGCCCTGAAATATGAAACTTTATCTTCAGAACTGGGCATAGTCTGTATCCTTTTTTAGAATGCTGTATTGCACCTTAAACAAGGCTTGGAGGCTTATTGCGAAGAGCCAGGACAGGAGAGTGACTTGGTGCTTATTCACCAAGGAGACAGCTAAGAAGTCATATGAGATATTTTTTGCAGTGTAGGAGGTATGAAAATACCTGGGGTACACTTCACATATTCGCTGTGCTTACCTTGAGTACAGACTTGGTAAATTTTATAATACCTTACAAATTCTCTTCCTGCTGCACACCTACATTTGATTTACGTCTACTTTGTCCTGAAGAATTAGGTATCCCAATAGGGACATCTTAATGGAAACACTGGGGAGGAAATTCACAAAGCAAGTTCTCCAAAGATAAAGAAGAGAGAATTCAATAAATCTCCCCCCATCTTTCCCCTTGCAAAGGGAATCAGTGTACGACTTGCTTCAAATTAAAGTAAGCTTTGCAAATTTACATTTGAGCCCGACTCATGAAAGTCTAAATTAACTGATTAACTAATCAGAGTATCCCGAGGAAAGGGGAATTTGTCAGTTTGCATACATGGAAAGCAAAGGGGAGGAATAAGGAGAAATGAGATGGCAAAAGGGCCCTGAAATTTCCAGTGAGTACCTAAATTGTGTGAGCCATCCTCAAACCTAAGAAGCATGTATTACTCAACCATAAGTAACAGAACTGCAGCTGTGTTCTCAACTGAGCTGTAATAAAAGGAGAAATGTAGCGCGGACAGAGGGCATTAATGATTATTTTCTTCTATTATTCTCTGCTTTCTTAAATTCTTATTAGGAAATTAATAAACACTCGTGGTTTGCAGGACAAATCCAGGCACTAGAAACTTTCCAGGGGACTTTCTTTATTACTAATGGTAATTATGCCTACAGGTGAAGTAACAGCTGAGTGACTCAGGTTACCCTGCTGTTTAATTTAATCAAAGAAGTCATGAATCCTTTAACAAGACCTTTAGAAAAAGGACAAAGATAGTTTACCCTCTTATGGGGTTACAAAGAATACAAAGAACTTATTTCATCATAACACCTAATATACAGTAAAAGTACGCGAGGAAAGAGAAAAGGAAAAGGAATCAATAAAGCCAACTGAAGGCATGTCGATTTTTTTGTTCTGAAATCTGTGGCATGTTCTCAAATCACTGCCATAATCCGGAGAATTTACAGATGCGACAAATTAGTCTCAACAATTACATGTTCAATTCGCAAATTGTGAATCTAACAGAAAGAGCATCTGACTGCTTCTTGTCTCTAGAGCACACAACACACATCAGGAGGAGGCAAAACTCTACCTTCCAACACTTAACCTTAGGAAGCTGTGCTAAGATTTCATTTCATTTCTGCTGTTCCAAAGCCTGAGGCTTGCAGAATCAACTCTCGCAGAACCTGGGAATCAGAAGCAGCAGGAAAGATCTACTTATCTTTGGCATATTCTGTCTTTTCTGATGTCCGAAAGCAGGGGAAATTTGAGGCTAGACAAAAATTTGAGAGGCTAGACCAAATGAGGTGTTTAATAAAGCTCTGGTAGATTTCAAGCACCTTACTTCTTGAACACTGATGCTCCTGATTATAATAGTGAGAACAAACCCTGGTTTATTGATAAGACAACTCAGTGCCACTACTGGGTTCTTCAGTTCATGAAAATATTAAGGGCTAACATACCAGCTCCACTGTCAGAACAAGAGCTGCAATCCCTTCCACCCATAACATGTCTCTTCACTCTTTGACTTCTATTGGTCTCAAGGTTAACAGTGAAAATATAAGGAAAGAGACAAACAAAAACAGTCTTAAGGCTGTCTCTTGCAGTAAGCAGCAAATAGCAATAATCTTCACAAGCCCCAGAAATCTTCCGAGATGACTCACAACTCTCTCAATTACAGAGGAGCCTGGGGGACTCCCCAGTTTCTGGCAGTGTGGCCTATCTCTCGCTCAGCACAAGCACAGCCACCACTCCTCTCACTGGCTACGTTAACCATGGTGAGGTTACACTGCCTATGTGTAGCCTGCAAAATAAACCTCTGCTTTGGTGCTTGACTGCCCAGCAGCTCAGGTGCATGCCACATGGCTCTGGTTCTTTTACCATCCAAACCTGACCTCACCAGGGCTCCTTCTCTAACTGCATCTGGCTGGGTCTTTGGAGAGAGGTATGGGAGAAAGATAAAAGCCACATACCTACAGTCACACAGCAGGTCAGTGTCAAACATTAATAATAGAATCATTTTCTACACAAGAGCCCTTGTTTCAGAGTCCAGCCCAACCCAGTAAGGTAAAGAATTAACATGTGCAGCAACCTTTCTTTTAAAGAGCTCATCTGCTATGTTAGAGGCTAATTAAGGTCAAGCAGACCACACTCTATGTGGGAAGACTCGTTAAGTCATTCAATCTCTGGAGAAGCGCGGCGGGTTTCCACAGGACACTGTCAGTACTGTGCTCCAACTACTTTCAGAAGTCACAAGCAGTAGGGCTCTTTGGTAGCTCTTCTGCAAAATATTTCAGTGTCTTGCCACCTGAAAACTCTAACCTGACATTTGGCTTAACTGTGTCTCCAGTATGAAGTTTTATATCCCCATGCCTTTTGATCATGCTTAGGTGCATCAAACTACACTTCTTTCATTCCTGGATGTTTGCACACTTCAAATATTTATAGCTGTAATAGTATTTCTCCTTAGTCATTAACAGTGATACACTGGACTACTAAATAATTCAAATATTTTGCCTGAGTTCTTTTGTTCCACCTACCAACATTTGCTGCTTCCTGCTAAACCCTCTGCAATTTGTTCCTCTCTTTGGAGACAGAATGCCCCAAATGGATTCAGTGGGCAAAACACTCGGTGCACAATATGATATTGATTCACTACATTTTGCTTTCTATTCCCCCCTATTTTTACACCCTTCTGAAGATCAGGTCCCTTTTTGGCATCTCAATAAAATAACCAGATGCATTAAACAACCAGTCTAACCCTTGGCACACAAAATGCTCAATGTGCTGAGCTTCCAGGAGACATAAAGAAAACATAAAGAATTTACATGCCCAAGGGTGAATCTGAGCTCCTTAGAAAAATCTGCACTACCACTGCATCACTGGAAACAATCTGAGACCCAGTGCCTGCTGCCACCTTCGTTCTGAGAGCAAAGATGGGGAAGATATTTCTTAAGTGCTGTGAGTTACCCATGGAAAGACTGGTGCGCAAAGGAAGTTAGGGTATACTGCCCTTTCATTATTGGGTGGCCACAACAGCCCAGGAGCTTGGGAAGCATCGCCCCTTCTCACTTCCCGTGTAGTGAGAGCTCCTCCACCCAGACCTCCTCCTGCCTGTCACCCTAGGGTGGAGGGCTGTTCCCCAGCTCTTCCCCAAAAGGGAAAAAGAGGGATTTCAATAGAGGCACGTCATTCCCTCCTGGCACAAACTGGAACTTTGAGGCCACTCAGGCTAAATAGACAGGAAAATAGGATCTGCTGTATTTCTGCAGAGAAAAAATATATACTTCAAGAACAGAAGTATTCAGCCAGCATTTATAAGCTGTTAAACAAAAGTTAGGTGTCCCCTGCTTCCCCCTCCTTCTGTGGGATGTATCACATACTAGATGAAAGATGCCTGGAATGAGGAGAAAATAACTTTCACAGCACACTCCCCTCTTAAGCCTCATTTTTGGGGACAGACCAAGGACCCCAAGCAAACCCAGGCCCAAGGCAGCAGGTGCCAAAGGAGTCACTGGGTCACTGTCCGGAGCCCTGACAGGATGCTGAGTGACAGGGACCCAAGTCTCACCACCTGCCTGCTAGCCTCAGCCCTGGGAGCAGCCTGGGGAACCCTTCCCCAGCTCCAGCCAGACACAGGACAAAACTCCCTGTTGACTCTCAGGTGCATCACCACACTATATTAAGGGTGCTGGTTTTATTCTCTGGAACACTGGGACTGATCTGCCTCATTCTGGTACCTGCTGCTGCAGCAGCTGCATTCGGCAAGTGTCCGAAACAATGCTTGCAATAACTGCTTGCTGTGGCTTGAGTCTGCATATCCTTTATCGCACCCCCCTTTTAAAACACTGGTATTTTCCAAAGGAAAAGAAAACATCCTGTGCTATCTGGAATTTTCCATGGTTACACTTTGCCCGAGGTGACTTGTCCCTCCAGGGGAACTTTCAGCATTGTGTAATATTTCTGTAACTCTGTTGTTTGTATCTACAGAGGGGGGCAGATACACAGAGAGACAAATGAACGAGAGAAGAGCCTGAGATTTTTATCAGAGGGCAGAGCTAGAATGAGTCAATGATGAAGACAACTGCTCTGGACAGTTTTAGACTTCAGTTAATGGAAGACTGCCGAAATTCCAGGATGATGGGGGGGTGGTCATCCTTGACTCGTTCTCACAGAGGAAAATGTAATTTTGAGAGGGCTGTGACTGGAAATACCTAAAGGGAATGCTATTTTTATGTTGAGATCCTGTCTGATTGTGCTTTCCTAAAGAGCTAAATGTTCAAGTAACTGCTTGAGGATATGTTTTGTGTCAACATCTAGAAAAATGCACAAATATCAGTAGCTTAAAAAGCCGCAGCTTCGAATCCCACCGTTCCTATTAAAACCTACAATTTAGTTGTAACCACTGTCACCTGGATTGCAACTTCTCTGAACATTTGAATCCCTAAGCCCCAGGCACGTTTTCTGAAGGTGTGCTGATTCCTCTCAGAAACAGCTCTAAACTCACTTCCTCGCTGCTCTGTAATATAAAACTGGATATCAAGTATTCTTCTGTCTTCCTGTATAATCCCTGCACACACAGACACTATAGTAGTATAATTTCTAAACAATAGGATTACTCACACTGAACCTATATTCTCACACAGCCCTCAAGAGTTGGGGGTCTGGTTCATCAAGACGAACAAGAACGTCCTGTCACAAACATGTTTTTACTGTGATGTGGTTTGTGTGTGACTGATTTAATGACTTGCTTGAGCAATAGGATTCCCACGGCAGCAAAGGCTGGCCAACCCACCATTTGTCACTTGATTAACCTGCTGAAACTCAAGACACCTGTTCCAAACTAGCAGAGTTTTTATAGAATGAGTATCAGAGGGCTTAACACTTTGTCACCATCCTGGCATCGTATTTCAGGTAAGGCAACCCCCCCCCCCCCAACAGTGCTTTTTGTCCCGTGTGACAGGTACATTTGCCTGGAGCTGTTACAGGAAGAATGCAGAAAACCCTGTCAAAACGCAGAATGTTTTAATTTTTTTTAAAGATATGATCTCAAGGGGAAAAAAAAAGTAAAAGAAAATCTTACAAAGCAGAGTGATCCCCCATATCCAGAGGCAAAGAGGCTAAATCCTTTTGTTATTGGTCTGCTTAGGCTAGGAATTCAGGAGATACATGTGGGCCTTTGCACGTTTGTGCTCTGCTCGTCTGTCCTGAATTCATCTTTTATTTATCGCAGATGCCCATGAGTTGCAATACCCAAGGTGCCAAAGGTCTGTAAGCATCTTTCAAAGCTTTGCATTACCACCTACTGAGGCAAAAAGTTACTCGAAACCAGAGGAAAGAGCTGTTGTTTCATCTTTTTTCTTTTTGGAAAATGTAAGCCTTGTGTCATGGGATTTAGAGCATCACCCGATATGCTCTGGTGGTTCAACTCACTTATCTATTGAGAACAAGTACTTACGGAGGGAATTTCATATAAAATTAAGCTCCTGCTTCTCTGGTATACCAATTGGGGATCACCTTTCTCCTCTACAGCCTGGGAGAACTCCTGATGTGAGTTATCCTTCAGGGGCTTGCTCTATGCTGCCTGTGAAGTAACACTCAAGTGCCAGGGAGACTCCTGCACAAGCCCTTCAGCGGTGCTGTCCCAGCAGCAGATTTGCAGCATGTAAAGAGACATTCTGAACTGCAAAAAGAACAACGGTTTCTGCCCCTGCATTAAGAATTCAAAGTTGATTATTTAACAAAATATTCCTTGTTTAGGCTCCAGCTGTTGATTATCTCTGCGCCTGGTAGCAGCAGGTACTATTTATGAGAAATCCTGATGAATTCATGCCAAAAGAGAACACGATGAGACAAACCAGGGCCAAGACCAGACACTCTGCCCTTCACTTACTACACTAACAGAGAGCGTTAAGACAGTATCAGACACTACCTGCTGATTCCTTACTTCTGGCATGCAGAGGTTGCATCTGAGTTTTCTCAAAGCAAATTCAGCTTTCATGACAGACTGGTGACAGGTGGGGAGATAAAACTCCTCTGCTTAGCCATGCAGCGGTGCACTGTGGATAACACGCAGAGTTACGTACATCATCCCAGCCTCAAGGGCATACCTACTAGGCAGCAAAGATAACTGCCTTCAATAGTCAGCCCTTTGTCCACCCATAAGTAAAACTTCACCGAATTCAGCATGTCCTATAGCATGAAAGAGAGAATCTGGTAGCATTGTTAACATTGATACAGCTTGACCTCTAAACTGTGCCAGCCAAAATTAGGTTTACCACCAAAACTGTGTTTTTACTATGACTGTTCCTTGTACTTTTTTGTGTGTAGAAATGCTGTCACAAATCATAACTCCCATCTAACACTGCCACATGACTCACATTTTCAAGAACAGTTCTGGCCTTCAGTCAGAAACCCTCTTCAAGCAATGCTGAAACTCATGCAATCACCATCTGACCTCAGTGGAAATTAAACAAACCCAGTATCCGTGATGGAAAAGTGTTCTGCTGTCCACCGCCAGTCCGTTGAAGCATCCAGTTCCCGATGTTAGACACAATTAACACTGCATATGAATGAGTAATTGCATGATTTTTGCTCTTTGAAGGAAACACTATTGTCTGCTTGTTCCTTCAGAAGTTACACATTTTCCCAAAGACACCCAAAATTATAGTATGCATTAAGTCTTGCTCCTAAGGGTCAGTACAGCATACCAACAGAAGAAATACAGCTTGTTGCTAACTTTCTGCATGCATCATTTGCAATTCTGTTCCATGGGCACTTGCTGACTGAAGTAATCTCAATAATAAAAGTGAAAAATATATATTCCTAGAAGACTATTATATGGAATGACATATGATGTAATGCCCTGTAGCCATAGAGAAATAATGATTTTAAATGAATGAAACTAGTGCTGCTTATGTGGTGACAAGAGGATGCTGCTGTTAAAAAAATATATATATATCAGTAATGAAAGCTAAGCTGTTATTATGTGTAAAGCAGCTGCAGAGAAAGTGATAGCATTAAAGGCATTAGAACAAAGATTATCTGTTCTCTGTAATTAAATCCTTTTCCCTGCTTTACACCAGATGACTCCTCAGGTCACAGGAGCCCAATTCAAGCATCATCCTTGACACTAGCCTGAGACGGTCACTGGAAACCCCTCACAACCTTCAGGGATTTTATTGTTCTATGGTTTCCTCCCTGCCTTCTCCCTGCAGGAGCGCAGAGCTGTAACACTGATTCTTAAAGCATCTGGGAACAGGCTGGTCTTTGCACAGCTTCCACTTCCTGCATACCTTTTGCCAGTGACCTCCCATACATCTGAGATGAAAACACACAAATATCACTTCCTTGCCAGGGTGGGCAGATTATTCATATCCTAGTCCCAATAGCTGTATTATATAAAAGCACAAAATATTTTTTCCTGGTCTCCTAAGTGGGAATACCCATCTCCCAAAAAGCAAGCACAGTGCCAGGCTATTCTTTGCATGAGTCAGGGGGACCAAAGAGTGCGTCTGCAGACCTGTGGCAAACACAGACACTCCTCAACGGCCTCTTATTAGCTTGTCACTCTGGTCAGGCTATGGATGAGCTCCGTGCTCTCTGATTCAGCTTTCTTCCTCATCTGACACCACCTCACTTACTGCTTACCTAAAACTCTCCTGCTGGGAGCAGTCACACAGGTTTAAAAACAAATACAGGTTTTGCACGATCCGGGTGGAGGGGAAGAGGGACTCCTGCTAGTTCCAACTGTGAGCCACAGCATCAGTGATTAAAGAAAGAAAAGAGGAAAACAAACTGAAACAGAACACAACAAACCACTACTTTTTGGTAGTATATGAGAGCTGCTGGTCTCAGTCTAGTCATGAGGGGAAAAATCTGTTCACATGGATGCCCTCAGCCTGGTGAGAGGTCTCAACACTTGGAGGGCAGGAAGGCTGAACTCATCTTTCCTTCACCTAGGGTCCCTTTGGTTTAGAGCTGGAGGTGAAAAGTAGATAATGACAGTGTCAGACCTGAACTGTACCACATCCCTTTACAGTCACAAAATCAAAGGCTCACCCAGGGCACAGTTTTTCTGCTCCAGCCATTCTGCTGGACAAAGTAGCCTCCTTCTAGAACAGGCTAACGCAAAGCAAGCTCTGACATTTACAGAGTTTCCCCCTATGACCACACTCATTTTCAGCTTGCAAGGAAAGTTTGTCCCTTCTTAAACTTGGTACTGAAGGAAGAGAGAAAAAATAGAGTGAGATTGACTTGGGGGACACAATGGTTTGAAGAAATTCAGATACAAAATCCTTCTCTTTTATGCAGATAAAACAGGAGCATGAGTAAACCAGCTCTGCTGGAGCCAAGACTGGAGCCGCAGCAATGCTGGTGGTGAGAGGGCACAGAAAATGGAAGCACATCAGCTGCCCAATGAAGCCCACTGTCATCTGTGGCATGAAGCCAGGCTGGACTGGAAGCAGGCAAGCATGCACTAGGGCTTGTAATTCAGCTGAAGTTCAATCTCTGCCTCAGACTAGTACCCCCAGCTTGCTTCTTCCACTACCACTTCCGCCCATGTTCTGAGGCACACGGCAACCTCACCTGGTGATCCTCACCTCCATCAGGTCTCAAGATTCCCCAGACCTTTGTTCTGCTTTACGATTAATGCAATTTACGGTACCTCCCACCACACCATCCTTCACTGACAGATGCATACATGGAAGGGAAGCCAAAAGCCACACATAAACTTGTCAGGTAAGTTAAACCACCCCCACTGGAGGTAACTCTGATGAAGTGGAGGGAGTCAGAGCCAGAGCAAACAGTGAAGGTCTGAACAGCCCAAGCCCCTTCAGTCAGTGGCCAACACAAATAATGAGAGAAATGTTCTTTTTCTTGACCCAAACTTTTTGACCCAAGCTTACAAAGGCTATTGCGTTTTGCAGAACTAGTATTTACTTTCAGAGCTTTACTAGGCTTATATTTTGCTGAGAAGTTCAAGGATATTCTGGGAAGCCATGCAAATGCGTGAACTAAACCAGAAAACCGACGAGAGGAAGAAGGAAGCAAATGAAGTGTCAGGCGAATGCACGTATGAAGTGGTGGGTGTTGTACAAATATAGCTTCCCTGTGCACTGTTCCACCCTTCACAGCAGAGGACTTCTCAGCTCTGAAGGATGAAGGTCCCAGGGAGGTAGGAGAAAAAGGCAGGTCAGCCCCTTTATTTTACACAGCGAGCCAAGTCTGCAAAATGCATTACAGCTGTGATGTAGGTGACCACTGTCCTACAGCCCCCCATAAATTCTGTTTGCTCTCTGAGGGGGCTCTTTTTTTCCGTAGGGACACTGATTTTTGCTTACTGAATCAACAGAGGAAGGATACAAACCACATAAAAGCGTGCCTACTGGAAATAGGGGCAAGACTGTGTAGAGAGGTAGAGGGGTGCATGCGAAAGCAAAGAACAAAGTAGATCTTTTGTTACAGAGGCTTAAAACACATTGCAAGTATCAAAAACAAAGGCAAACAGGAGTGGCTAACACTGCTTGCTTGTACCCTTTTTACAAGGGCATGGTAAAATCAGGCATTCCAACTATTTAATACATTAGCCTGTCTCTGACACTTCAGCACAATGTACAAGTAAATGGTATGATAACAAGTTACAGATTCAATGAGTTTATTTCTTAAGCAAGGCAATTAAAGGCTGGTTTATGGCTGAGAGAATGAAGGTGCCATTTGTACATTTTTCTTCTAACAAAAGCAAGGGAATATTTTTATCTATACACAAGCTGCTTGAGTAATCCTCTTGATACTGTCTGGCAGCACACACTACATGTTGTAAACATGACAGATTAAAAAAGAAAAGCAAGACCCCAAACTTTGCTGATCAGTTCCTTTTTTTACTAACTACTTGCATTCTAACAAATATGGGAACAAATATCCAAATCCCTGCCTGCAGTAGGTGGGTTGAGGGAGTAGCTGTTTAGTATCAGATGAATGAGAATGTTCTGGTGCTTAGGAAGGCTTTCAGACTTGTTTTCTTTGCGGGAGGCATTAAATGGTTGAGAGACAAAAAGGACTTCAACATAAGTGAGTTTGAAAGTACCAGAGAAGTATCTTCATCAGTAAGAATAAGCATACCGCTTTACAGACACCAGCCCATTTCACTTCTCTGTTTGGACTTTAAATCTCTATTTTAGCATGGGATTATCTCACTCAGATGTGCAATGGAAGTTGTTTTATATTTTCTGTGGCAAACCACTCGCCATAGTCATCAAGTGTCAGTTTCCTACCCTGCTAGATTTCTGGTGATGCAAATTTTCCTCTGCCCCCTTGTAGTTCAGCCACTACCCTCCAATCCCCTGCTCTCTGCCATCTCATTTTCCATGTTTCTAACATATGACACACTTCCGTAGCTTCTCTATGCCCGTTCACACCCACTGTGCTTGGTCTTCATTAGCATCCCACCCTGTCTCTCTTCCTGATGTTTTCCTTTTTCCTTGCATGGTTTAAGCTCCTTTTTTCCCCTCCCCACATATGCTTTAATTTTCCTTCTATTATGATTAAGATTTCATTTTAATGCAAATTTCAAAGCAAAATATTGTTATTCCCAGATGCCACATGCACACTCACATTTGCAAGACAGAAAAACTTCTCATCCCTTACCTTTTGTTCTAGGTTTTCCCACCTTGCTGTGATGGTTTCTTTCTTCCTCTGGATTAATCTCTCCTTTCTTTCTTTGATGCTCTTTCATTTAACAGCACAATTGTTTTTCTTTGATGGAACATTAAACTTCTTTTCTTTATCAGTATTTAAAGCTTGATTGATGTTTGACTTCTTTTGTCATCATTTTCTTTGAGTACCTTATTTATTCTTCCTCCCTCCTGGGCTGTTATTTTATTCCATTACCATTTTTAGGAATACTCCTCCAGGTAATGCTGAAGAAAGTCACTTTTTCTCAGAGGGCCAAACGCTGTGATGTCCTTCACACGTGCAAACGGTGAAATTCCTAACAGGGCACACCTGCAAGACAGATTACATAAGCTTTTTCTTTTGCTTTGGACTCAAGGTACTTCTAGAATCTGGGCTGCCACCAGTTTGCACCTTGATTATGCAAACAAAGGGAAAAGCAGGTGTTAAACATTGCACATTAGAACCACTTAGCATGAAGTCAGAAGCTCTACTCTCCTTTTCCCTCAGCCAGGCCATAATTGAAGCTAAGAAGAAAGCTACAGGTCCTCTTTTCTAAAGGAGTCTATAGGTCTGTAGTGAGTTCATTGAAAAATTATGTTTGCGACCTTTCATTCTGGCATGAACAGCCACCAAACTGCATTTTCCATGAAGTACCGTTAAACAGGGAGGTTTTATCAGCTTAACTCTGAAAATTGGAAACCAGAAGCCCTGGAATTTAAATAACACGATGATAAATATTGAGATTGGTAAAACTACAGTTTTGCTTATTTGACCACAACCTGGGACCTGATCTTACATGTGCTGAAGTACATGATAAACTTGAGCAAGCAAGTGAAGTTACACGACCTACAAAAAGTGGTTTCTATAGAAGAAAGAGGGTATGGAAGATTTAAGCTAATAGTTCTGCTCGTGATAGTAATTGCTCCAGGCCTAGCAATTCCTCACCGACAATTCAATTAAACGCTGACAGAAACACAAATAGAGCTTACACTGGCTTCTAGTTCTTGCAGCATTGCGCTGATGTCATCCTGTATGGAAGTTACTGCGAAAGGCTGTTACTGAATACATAACTACTAAATAACACAGAGGTGTCCAAAGCAATTAGAAAAACAATAACCCTATGTTTCAAAACTTGAGTTTCCCAATCCGCAGGACTGACCCTGTTGTACCTGGCAGTCTCATACTGGATAATGTATATCTTTGCATTCCAAACATCTGACGGGTTTTGCTTTTCTCCCTTTTGGGCTTATGCTTGCATTCCTGAAGAGTCTCTGATGGTAACTGAAATAGAATTCACTTGTTGTTGTGCTGAAATTAGCAGCAATGAATCACCTGGACTGGATTTTTTTCAGTGTATAACTAGTTTATTTGTTCTAATCTCTTGTTATTGCACAGTTATTTGTCTTTCTGAATTTAATTCTGTCAGTGAATATCATTCAGTTACCACTCGTCTTTCCTGACTAAATGATAGAGTACAGTATTACATAGATATATATAAAATATAAAGCACGGTTTTGAAATGCCAGTGTTCTTAATGGTAACAACAGTTTGCAAAGCAAGGCAAAACAATGCTGTAGAGACATACAAATAATCTCGTAGAAAGATCAAGTATTATAATTTATAACAAACTGACATAGCATGAAATTAGGGCTAGTTTTAAGGCTGTGGCAAAAAAACTCCAAAGCAAGAATACCTGTAACTGATTTTATAATACAATAGACTGAAAACTTACAATCTGCACCAGGATGGAGGAAAATGTGAGAGTATTTTTTGCAATACTGATAGCAAACAACAAGGAAATACTTCATCTCAAAACAGAGCCTTATAAAATGAGGCTAAACTTAAAAAAAAGGTCAAAAGCTGTTAACATACGGAAGTGCCCACTTAAACCTCTCAAACAGCTTTAAGTGACTGCCAGTGATACTGTTGTAGAACCGTACTCAATGCCCTTCTGACACAACTAATGCATGTTTGTATTTATCACCTCAAACTAGGAAAATGTGCCTTTCAGACACCCATTAGAAGAGTACGCACATGCATAACATCTACAATTGCACTGGATGAGTGCGATGTAAACCAACTGGCAACAGTTTCTGAGGCAGGTGAAGCATTTGTGCTCGGAATAGCTAAAACATTTAATAAAAGAGAAGAAACCCATGCCTCTATTGTCTCAAGTTCTGGGGCCAAACTGGTTACTGCCCATGATACGTTTGTGACTGACTCCAATACCAGTCATTAGTACTGGGCAAATATACAGTGAAATATGTAAACCCTTGCCTAACAAAACTGGTTTGTTTTGTTTTTCTGCCTGCATCATAGATTTTCATGTGAACACCTCTGTTGAAGCTTTACGGCAAGCTTCTGCAGTATCACAAAAATACTTAATGAACCAAACTCCAGCAAGTGCTGGCCATAAAAACAACTTCGAAAGTATCCCACAATTCAAGCAAGCAAAACCAGTGGTATTATAATGGTGTTATTTGGCTCTAAGCTTCACTAAAGTGTCTGAATGTACTTTGCAATCCAGCCATTTCTTGGACTTCTTTGAAGAGAATCTGTCCTCAGATCAACCTTTTCTCATTACCTAAAGCTTTTTTACACTCTTTCTTTCATAACTAAGACTATATCTCGCTATGCTTACTCTTCCTAATGTTTCACTTGCTTAAAAAAAAAGAACAAGCACTAGCAATCCAAACTGGTTTTATTTTTGTATCTCTCAGCAAGTTCTAATAAAGTAAATTGAGCAATATTCTCAGTTTATTGTATTGATAAACAGACTGTAAAGTGTTTTATGATATGGTACTTCTCATATGAAAGACACTAGACTAACATAAATTGCAATTGTAACTGTAAAGTACTAAAATATATTTTCCCTCTAGGGCTCTCTAGTATATTTGGCTGAAAAAAATAAAATAAAATAAAATAGACTTGTTTATTGTGTATATTTTTTGTAGTGTAATTAAATGTCTCTATGGTTTCCACTCGGAAACAAAGTCCTCCTTCCCTGCTCAAAGCAGTCTAAAGGCTCACAAATAATTTTACAGAGCAGTCTTGTTCCAAATTGGAGGTGAAAAAGCACTTTCTTGCTTGCTTTCTCCAAACTGTCTCCAGAGGAATGGATCTCTCAGCACTTGCAGCCCTGTCGTTTCCAGGTCATGCTAATAGTCACTATGTAAAAAAAGCATCGGACTCCTGACTCAATCCTTCCTACTGTCACAGTGACACCATCTCACTGTAATCTGGACCGATGCAAAAATTTCCCTTCTTCACCCAAACCAGTGTCAAAAGTGGATTCTTCTTGGTGATGACTTTGGATCTCGTTCAAAATGAATATGGAGCAAAAAGGCATCTTCACACCCCGGGATCAGGACTTGTCAGTGTGGCAACTGCTACACCCGAAGGGATGCAAAACAATTACAGTGGCTTTGCACCCCCTTTGTAGCCAGAAGCAGCCGTCCAGACTGGTAAAGACACAGAGGTACTCTGCCTTTCCAGCCCAGGCACAGATCCCACGGCTCCACATCATGCCAATGTGACTGCAGATCTGCAATACCCACAGTGAAAGTGAGGACAGACTCAGTCCTTGGTGGTTCTGTTGAAGAAAAATGGAAATGTGCAGGGATGTGGTAATGTAGCTACAGGCTCCAGGCAGGTCTCCTATGCACATAGCAGCTACATTTGAAGCCCAGGTTTTCAAAGACACCAGGACCTACCCTGATCCTTCTCACAGTGTTCACCAGCAGCAGAGTTACTGAAGTGCCTGGAACTGCTGAAGTGTGGTGGGAGGGAACAGTGTGAATCAGAGCAGTATCCAGACCCAAGGGTACTAGTCTTTGTTCAGTAAATACAATCCCTCCAGTTTGATACTTCCTTGCTTTAACAGCAGGGACCACCCAGACCTCCTATTAAGAAGGAAGTGCTAATGGAGCTGTTGTAAACCCTCTTCAGATGAAAGGTAGCAGTTGAAGTAATGGATAACCAAGGAAAGAATACTCACAGAGAAGTCAGAGGACAGGCAATGAATCTTTGAAATGAAGGTGTAGGCGAGATACTTAAAAAATTAACCTCCTCCTCTCTTTTGGTCTTCCTTTAATAAAATGGTGATAAACCCGTTTTAAGGTTCAGAGCAGCTGCATAATGAATCTACCATAATACACAGGCAAGTGCAAATTCACCATTACAGTTCAACAGCTTGCGCTCCACTCTGAATGAGATGGAGGATTATACAAACACAAAAAGACTCCCTGGAGTAGCTGAATGGAGCTGGTAGAATTAAGGCTGAAACAGTCACAGTTAACTCCTGACACATGTTTAAGCACAGGGTGTTAAACGCCTCTTTTGACTCAGACTTCCGTAAGCTTTGTTCATCCTTACAGAAAATTTCAGGTGGGGCTTCTGGCAGTCTCAACAGCTTACCCAAAAAAAGAGAAACCCCACTTCCCTAGTCCCATATGAAGGACCTGCTTGCTTCCCTGTAGCTCTTTCTAGATCCTAAAACTCTCCTATATAATTCAGGATTAATTTTGACATTTGAAACAGTGGCATTTCCTAACTCTCTTTTGAGCAGTGGTCTGTAATGGATATGAACCTGCATTTTAGTTTGAAAACAATATTAAATCATGTTCGTTCTCCAGTTCTTACTCTTGCCCAAGCCTTCCTTGACATTCTTCAACCATTTCTTTTTCTTTTTTCCATGAGCATCTTAGATAAAAACCTCATCACTCAAATATAACATAACATGAATATTTTGCATTGTCTCATCTATTCATTCTTCAATCAGAAAAGCATACTTAATGGCTTGGACACCCATGAGGTACAATTTGTATCACATCTATATCTCTTTGCACCCACCATTATACTCTTATTGGCTCAAAATAGCCAACCTCTTCTATCCCAGACTTTCTGAAAAGGTCATGTCTTATGATAAAGTTAAGTATGATAAGAACACAGAATTTAAGGCTTGCAAAGCTGATCCTACACCTCTGTGATAGAGCTGAAAGAGCAACAGCAACATTAGCAGTACAGAATACTTTTCTCTCCCAGTTTCTGGGAAATGTTTGAAGAGAAGGGAGGGAAAAAACCCCACCAAAACCCACAACAAGCACAAACGACACAAAAATTATGTGTGTTGAAGTGATGTGGTCTAGTGGAAAGTGTCCCTGTTCATGACGGAGGGGTTGGAACTAGATGACCCTTAAGATCCCTTCCAACCCAAACCATTCTATGATTCTATGGTTCAATGCATATCTCTGGTAATGATAGAATTCAGTCTTAATTAACTCATACATAACTGGTCCAAGCTGTAAGATGGACCAGAGCAGCAGGGTCCCCCTTGGCCAGGCAAGTGAGCAAACTACGCTTGAGGTTGCCTTTGGGTAATACCCAGCATTTGACAAGCTGGACTTCTCACCAGTAACCCAAAGGAAGAAGGAACAGGTACTTAAGGTGACACATTTCTTTGGCATCCTAGCAGTAACTAGCATGTGCACCAAGTTTTACACTCTGCAGAGCCCCAGTGAAGGAAACACCAGAAAGGCAAATTCCCAGACAAGCCCACTTCTCTTCCTCCCCACACACACGTTTAAGGAGAGTGAAAGGAGTAAAGATATCCTAGCATAACACGTTTTGTGATAGCCCTGGGTATGATCAGAATTCATAGAGGTTCTTACTAAATTAGGATGGGATTATATTGCAGATCTCAACTTCTTATTTTATTATTTTTTTTTCTTTCAAGGTTTCTTGATAAACCTGTTGGTTGGTGCACACAAAATCCATCTGCTCCCTGAAGACTGCCTCCGGACTGCAGAGCACTGCCTTTAATAATGCACATCCTTCTTGTTGTGTGTTTTCCTTTTTTCCTGGAATGTGCACTGAGTGGTTTTGATGTTTCTTCTCTATAGTCACGACAGAGGTGCATCAAATGCTAACCTAAGCATCTTGCACATGGCAAACACACACCTCCAAAGGAGACCTTTTTGAGATACAAACACCTTCCTCCTATCACTGTTTCATCAGATAAATATGCTACAGCCCAAAAGCAAGTAGGTGGGTAGCCTACACGAAGCTGAAGGAACAGGTGGTTCTTCTGTACACAGCAGAACTAATGAAGCCTAGTCTGTCCCCTGTGATAGACTCCCAAATGTCTAAGAAAGGATGATTTGTTCAGTTAGCTCCTCAGTGGGAGAACCTAATAGGGTCTCCCTGCTCCTTCTGGTCACCCATTTGCATAGAACTCTGAGGTCAGTTCTGTGAAACTGAACTGAGTTTTGCCACTGGGTTTGCAGGTTGCTGGAGGGAAAAAGGACAAAAGCGCAAAAACCTGAGGATGCTCATTCCCTTAGAAGACCAGGCTAAAAATCTTATTGAGCAGGAGAGACGTGGAAGGAAGGTAACAGCCATGAGGGGCGAGAAACATGAGGAAACAAAGGAAAAACAGCATCAGGACAAAGCAAAGAGAGGAGCCATAAAGCTGGTAAACCACACAAGCACCAAATCTCTATTGAGAATTCTTTTAGTCCTTTACCTCCAAATTACACTTTACAATACAAACTTGAGAGAAGTTATAACACAAACTTGAGTACTTGAGTAATGCTTGTCCAGGTTGGCACGAAACTACAGAAGTAGCCTTTTTTCTTCAGAATATAAATAATACACTCACGTCTGAGGGAACAAAGAATTATTTCTCAGTAAATAAGGGATTACAAGAAGAAAGGGTGAAGCTTAAGCCAAGATTAGGGAAGAGCTGCTGAGCGAAGTGGCCTCAGGGGTGTGAATAAAAATTCCCTAGGGCAATTTATCCAGCGTGATCTTAGGTCTGACCACACAGCCCATATCTGCACTATCGGGACTTCAGATTAGCAAGCTCTTTATACGTGCTGCTATTCTGGTGCCCTCAGAGGGAAACTACTGGAAGATGAAGCTAGGAATGTGTTTCTAGGCCTGTATCTACAGACACCTACGTAATCGATGCTGTGAGATAGATTAAGTCAATGTAAAGAGCCCTACCCAACAAGGCTTTCTTTTGTTTTACATCTGGAGATATTTGTTAGAGATGATCAGAGTGCAAACACCACATACGCAATGGGACTTTTAACTTGTGAGATTTCAGGCACAATGGTGATTTATGGCAGAAAAAAAAGGGGGTATTTTCAATGCTACTTATTGACAGAGGAGATAAGTATTTGACCTGGTGTTCTAAGCTCATTTTGTAAGCATTGTATATCGTGGCATTTTAAGAGCATAGCTTAAGCAGGAGACTTGTCTGTTTCCCTTGGCTCGCTTATTTCTCTCTGGGTCAAACAGTCCCCTTGGAGAGAGAGAGATTGTCTGCTCCTAGGAGAGTAACCATCATACTTAGCTCTAGCTGCAGAGTGAGGTGGGAGGAAAGGATGGCTGCAGGAAGAGACAAGCCTGCTGCACAGTTCCAAACTACTATGTACAGCTCAATAGACATTTGGACAGTCATGCTTTACTAACAGAATGGGGCTTGCGTGTAGACTAAAAATAGAACTCTTTATCCAGGTTCAAGGCAACACTGGAAGAGGCTGAGAACCAGAGCCAAAATCTTCACAGGAATGTGGCTCTCACTGGAAAGAAAAGAAACTTGTGTAGTGCATTTTGGGGGGTGGGGGGAGAGGCAAGGGATCTAAATCCAGTTTGACATAGCATGTTTTTTTATTCTTTGCAATAAAAACACTTCTAATGGCTCTATTTTTCCATATCATGCCAATATTACAACAGTTTCTGGTTGACTGAAGCCCAGTCTTACTCTCTGCAACACAGAAACTGGAAAATTGTCATAAATTTGCTGGCCCACCTGTTCATTCTGCTGCAGTGACGTTTTCAGTATGAAATAAGATCACTATTATTATTAAAGACCACATTTATCATGACTCAGTGGGGCTATTTCAGTATTAGCTACAGCAAAGACAAAGATCAAGTGTAACTGAACAGCACTGAACAGCTTCTGAAACAGATACCTCCATCTATCATGTCTACATGGTACCCTCTTAATTTTACAAATTAGAACACAATGGAGCAAGTTTATTAACAATATTCTCCAACATGTGCAAGGTCTATATGGAGAAGGTGGAGCATTTTTCTGAAGGACCACCAGCCCTCTATACCGTTCTTACCCTCCTCCCTACAGCTGCTGTGACTCGCATGACTGTGAGTCATGGCTGGAAAACAAATGTTGCTACCATTGATGACCTTGTTAATCTAACCCTCACTCTGCCTTGTGTTCTGGGTTTATTTTCTCCTAACCTGTCCTCTGGTTGGGAAGTTGCAGGTGAGTGGGAGATCCAGTGCACACTCTCTTAACTTGTATGGAGACTTGCTGTGAATATTGTCCCTCTTCCCCTTAGGATCCTGCTGCACAGCTCTTCGTAGACTTGTCTGAAGGTACCCCATACTTCATGCCTTTCTGTCCCTTGAGGATAAAGTACACTGCATAGGACAGAGCTAACTGAGGAGGGCCTAACAGAAGGAAAAAGAGGAGAAAAAGTTATAGGAGACACTATGATGTACCCAGCCATTTTCTCTCTTGCTCTGCTTCTCAAGGGGCAGAGTGGGTTGGCTTCCTGCTGAGCAGTGTGAAGGAGAAACTGGGCTAAGGTAAATGCACTCTCAGAAGGATACTGGTAGTTCTCTTCATTTAGACCAAATCAGAGCCTCACTCCTCTTCCTAGGCCTGTGCCACTAAGTCAGCACCCATCTCCCAGTAACTTCCCTGCAGCTGCTAACCAGATGCCTTCACTTTCTCAGACAATCGGTATATAAATGAGGAGCCAAATTTTCTCTTCAGCAGTTCCCAGCCATTAGGCTCTCCACATTACTTTCCTGTATAATCATCCAGCCCTTCACCTCTGGGGAGTTTAAAATAATGCCCAAATCACAACTAATGAAAATCAGTTTCTTCCCAATTTCAAACCTCGCCAGCAATCCCTCACAACAGATGATGCTGCCCTTAGGATCCTGGTGAGAGATAAAAGCAGGTTCTCCCAACCTTATCTTCCTTCTCTTGCTCATCTCCACATCCCGCTGAAAAGACAGAACGAAGGACTGTACAAAAGCACAGCTAAGGAGGGATAAAACTCCATACAAACGAAGCTTGCAAATGTTCTCCATGCTTTCAGTGTATGAGTTATTATGTAATGCAAAAATAAATAGTGCATATTGCATGTATTGACCTGAATCCTAAGCACATTTGTAAAGCAATAGTAAGATCAGTGACAAAGTATAAAGCCCATGACTACAAACCAAACCTCAACCTTCTTTGTATGAGTCGCCGCATAATAACTTTGAGTATCCAGACCAAAGAGAGGCAATGCCTACTAGTAAGAGAAAGCCCTACCAAATCCATTCCTATTTGAGCAACAAAATTAAGGCTGTTTAGCTACAAAATCTACATTGAATTTACAAAATTCAAAGCTTAACTAAACAGAAAAATTACAGTTTATACAGTATCAATGGAAAACTGTATTCTTAATTTAATTTTACTGACTGAGACCCTTCTCATTCTCAAGTAACTGTATTTTCTGGTAACTGGCCCAGCACACTATAAGCTCTTTATTTCAATATTATAAAGTTTGCCAGATGATAAATGCTGTTTGCAACTGAGCAGAAAATTATATATACGCTATCATTAGTGTTTTAATGCTCCAAAAGATTATGGAGCTTAGGGGTTTGGGCTTCTCATTTGCTGTTCGAAACAGGACAGGAGCAGTCACTTGCAAACTGTTGTCAGTTCATACTTGTGAATTCCAGCTCCTCTAGCTCAAGACTGAAAACTTTTCCCTCCTGCTCTCCAAGCGCCTACTTCTGCAGGGTTCTGTTCACACAACAATTTTGCATGAAAGGACAGGAGGAATCAAGGTAAGGGAAAATGCCAGCAAAATATTATCCCCTTCTACATATACTTGTACTTTCTGACTGCCGATAAGAAGCCCTATTATACCTTGCTTTTGTCTACTGTGTTGTGCCTGCTATTCCAAGGCAATAAGAATGGAGAAGGGTAGCTTTACTTGATGCCTTTTCATAATTACAAAGTCTTTAAAGTCACTCCTTTCAGATAAATACAGGTAGACAATGACTAGCATTCAGTGAAATTGATGAATAGTACATTGAATGCAAAATATATAGAGAGCAACAAAGAGAAAAAACCGATGGCTCACACTGAAGCCATCACATTTCTTCAGGGCTTTTGTGTGACTTTCAGTCTTCTTCACTGAATATACATAACTTTTCAAAGATCTTTTCAAACAGCTGCCAAAGAGGTAATTTGGGAAAAAAAAAAAAAGAGAACAAAATGTTTAATTCTAGTGTTAAATGTATTCACCCCTGCCCCGAGCACTCACCCTTCTCTTTAAATACATCATCTTTTGCAGAATGCATGTTTTGATTTGAACTGCCACATTTTGCTTGGTTGGAGTCAAAACTGATTATTGAGGTTGCTAGCCACACCTGAAAACATGGCAGAGGGGGAAACGTTATCCTACAGCTGTTCAGGTTTTGTCTCACTGGATTTGACAGGAAAGCTCCCTGTAGTCACCATTATTTTCTTTCTTACCCAAGACCAGAACTTTAATTGCATCCATAACTTCTCTTATCAACACATCTGTATCCAACTGTGCTAACAATTCGCTCACCTTCGACTTTTTTTGTTTGTTTTAGGAACATTTCTTTGTGGCTCTAAACAACATAAATTTAGTTTCCTCATCAAGAAGCTCATTTAGCTGCAGCTTGATTGCAAGTAATTTGCCCTAACTGTCTCCGTCTTTTAATTGTTTGTGCCTTTTTCTAATCTATAAACTGTAACTTCAGGCAGGTCATTTTTGTCTTACCATTTCCTCTTTGGAAAGGCATATCTAATAACCCACCTCATATCCTGTGGCTTTAGGCATCTGAAATCATATGAACAGAAGGGATAGACCATTGATTCAACTCCAAGTTCATTTGAAAAAAAGCCTCCATAAAATCTCCTTTTTTAAGAAATAGGAAAATAAAACTTCATCCATGAAATGTAGTTTGGTGGAAAATAAATATGCGTCATCACTGGTACAGAACTGACTCCCCGCTCTCCTTCTACAGCATTTCCTTATGACCCCTGAGAGATGTGAAATTCTAAGTGCCAATTTGGGTACTGCTACAAGCCTTGAGTTAATCAGAGTCCAATGAATTTCATTCCCACAGTTAGGAGTTGGCACCATCTACCCTACTGGAGACAGAATACATGATCTCATTAGAGTCTCTGGACTTACTGAAGCCTACGCATAAGGCAGCCTTTTTTTTTTTTAAGTAATCTCATTAGATGTTCTACCAAATATGGTATCCATTTCAAATCTCTTTAATTCCTCCCACCTAATCCCCTTTACCCCCAAAGTGTAACATAAATGTATTAGTCAGATTAGCAGCACATTCAAGAGTAATCCCTTCCAAAACAAGAGAACTGTAAGTATTTTTCCTGATCCCCAAATTTTTGTTTGTTTTAATTATTCTAGAGCTGTCAGTGTGAATAACACTCTGCCCCCCCTCCAGTCTGAAGAGCAATTAAGGAATTTGCATTTGCTGCTTCTTTTTCTTACCAAATACTTTCTCTGTATTTTCTGTTTTGAGCAAGTGCCTGCTCTGACTCCTGCTGGAGCCTGTGGCCAAGCTCCCAAATTAATGTTTTTAGCTGCGTCTTACTTTAGAGCACTTGCATAAAGCACAAAACACACACAGTACAGCAGCCTTAGGATGGGGAAAGAATGCCAAGCACAGTCGGGTTTTTTCTCTTAAGTTCCTTAGACAGGGTTTTTCTCGCATGATCTCAAGAAGATGGTTAGCTATTGTACTTGCCTGGTGGGGACCAGGGATTCCATGCAGAGGGGTGGTCTTAGCGAAAAGAATGAGAAGTATTTTCTGACTGTGAGGAAAAACATTTAGAAAGCTCTATCACCACCTTGAGAATTCTTAAAACCACTGACAATATCAAGACTACTTTCATTATGAAATGAAGACCACATTCATGCAGGCAAACGTCAAACAAATGCCAACAAAAAGCTTTTAACCAATATCTGGCATCTTTCTGTGAGGGAATCAGCAGATGCGTGCACATATTCTCAGAGAAAAGTGCACTAGGCACATGCACACATACATTGTCCCTTCAGAGCTCTCGTGTCTATGTAACACGTTTTCTTGATGGATAAATAAAAGGAAGCAATTTGACTTGACAGCCTACAGTTTATTGACACTGCCAATACTCAGCTGCTCTGAGAAGAAGACGCGCTGGCGGAGAAGTTCTATTTCGTAAGTTAAGTGGCTGATGGCTTCTGGTATGATCCTGCAATTTATTGAAGTGGTCCTGAAGCTTTCACAGTTTTCTTCAAAACCTTTTCAAATCATACTGGAAGCCTCATGAGTCGATTATACTGCAATACCTCACATGTAAACTATGGGAAGACTTCCATCTGGCAAAGCCAAACTGGCAGGAAAGAATGCCAACACCCTTCAAAACCAGCATAATCAAATACTTCATTACACTACTAAAAAGAAGGTAAAAAATATTTTTAATTTTGAGAAAGAGGTTAATTTTGTGTGAAAGCTCTGACATCCCCTCCCACACACACATGCACACACACCTGAAACAAGGAAACAAATTTCACTCGCCTGATTCCAGTAAGGAACAGAAATTCCAGCTGGCTTATGGACAGAAACTGCTTTTGCCTAAAAGACTCAGAATTCCAAGTCCCACTTTCAAATGTGATTGAGTTCATGGGAGCCTAAAGGCCATAGGAGTTAAGAGGACTGAATTGCTAAAACACTTCTAAATAAGTACCATTAGCATAACATTTCTGGAAGTCCTTTGGGGACAAAGCAGTGCAAGTGCCTTTTGGAGATTTTACAACAGGCTCCCAGATCTCATTTGCAGGGGGACCCATGCTCTTCCATCCAGTGAAAATTCTGTATCACTTACAAAGAAGTCCTTTGGGCTCCTTTACTCCCTATTCCCACCACAGCTGTTAATTCTACGAGTAAATGTATAGAGTCTTTCGATTAATGAAGCAGATATGGTTAATAACAAGAAAGACACCAACAAAATGCCACTAGCAGGGCGAGTGGGAATAATACAATACACCATGCCCATATGGACTCAAGAGAGTAATTACATATGAGTAACTCATCTGATCTTTCATGTTGCCAGGCTTTTATCTCAGATAGTCATTTTTCTCTGCTATTACCAGCTTTTTGTTCTAATGAAGAACATCCTCCTCTTTCACGATCCTTATTATGTCTAAGTAGTCATTATACATGGATACAGAAGTGGGTGAATTCCTCAAAGTAGATGCATGCCAAGAAACAGTACAACTTCCTTTCTGCAAGGCCAGAACGAGGTATAAAGGCTCATTTTGTACCAGTAGAGATAATTCAAATCTGTCTGTGTTTAGTGGGCACTCCACAATTTTAACATAATTCACATACTGGAGAGAGTGAACTACTGTATAAAAAAAAGTTTTTCTTTCTTTTAGAATGACATATGCACGAAAAAATACAGAAAGAAAGAAAGAGGCTTACATTTGATCATTACTTTGATAGACTCTGGTCAATTCAAGTGAGGGAAAAGCATATTGGACAAAATAGGAACCTCGCTTCTGGAAACACAGAGTATATCCCATAGTGGAGTAATAATATCACACGGCTCTCCTCACGCATTAATCTCCCTCCTGTATTTATATCTACATTAAAACCCAAAGAAACAGCTTTCAGTGTGAAATGAATGCTTAGCCCTTAAACACATATTACACACGAGGCAGATGCAAGAACAGAATGGTAGAGCTAGGATCTGAAAGATGTAATTGGGACTGAAGATAAGAAGGTAGATTGTGTTTTCCAAGAGAAAATGGCAGAATTCTACTTTTCCTAGCTTTGTGGAACTTCATAAATTGCCCATATAGAAATGCTTGCTAAGGTTGGCTTCAGGCATTCCTACATTGTTCACTTTGTTTTAAGAAGAGGCAAAGGAGATAGGACCAGGTCAAAGTACAGAGACATTTAAACAAGTGAGCAGATGCACTTGTTCATCTCAAGTTGTCGTGGTTTAAACCCAGCCACAGAGCTCGTTCACTCACTCTTCACCCCTTTTCTCCCTCTTTCTTTCCTGAAAACTGACTGCTACTGCTAAACCCAGGACACAAGTGTGGACAAACCTGGAATAATTCCAGCTACATCTGAGTCAGGGAAATTTCTTTGCTACGACAATGAGATTAAAACCAGGCATTACTATAGTCAGTAACAGCTTCCTTGTAGCTCATCTTTTAATATTCAGGGGAGCTATTCAGACCCCTTTTTCAGTGGGTGCTGCAGAAACATAAAGGACTATGGTTTCATACCACATGGAATATCAAACCATAGCCTCCTAGGATACTTTACAACCCGTAAGAAAGCGAAGCTGTGTGCAGTAAAGAATCTGACACACGTTATCTGGTTCTGTCACTTTCTGGTTGTAGGTGTAGAACGCAAGAGCTTGTAGGAGTGTCTTTTGTGACTATAAACTGATGATGCCATGCTGGCACCAAAATGCTTACAACAATTTTCTTTTTCCTGTAACGCAATGATTTTACTCACCTGATGTTGAATGTTTTCTTAACCTGTACGCAGGAATCATTTGGACATAGCAAATCTGATGGAAAGAAAATGTTCCTAAAATACTGGCTAGGGAGTTCCAGCCACACTGACAGATCTCTGACAAGCTCTCCTCCCTGGCTCTGAGAAATGCTGCAGCTTAGCTGAAGGCAGAGATAAACAAAATTCCACTCTATGGCCCAAAGTATAATTTTTCCTGAATTTCCATGAGATGAAAGTGATTTTAGGGAAACAAAAATGCTGAACATTTGACTAAAAAATGAGCTCTTTGCAGCAAACATTCATTGTTTGCCTTTTCCGTACACAGAAAAATTTGCCTCCTCTATACAGAACAAAAGGCATTAAGAAAGTGCATTCTTATTTTCTCCAGAGGTGTGAGTTCCCCACTGAAGACAGCTCTTCCCACATCACTGTAAGTTTTTGAAAGCTCAGAACCAGATCTTTCTCTCAGTTGGTAGCTCGTAGTCACGTTAACTCCATTCAAATCTCTTGTTCTGCTCCAGACTGACACTGGCATATCTCTGTCAAACAAAGACTAGTGCCTGCACTCAAGGTTTAGTTTTGTTTACCCTCTGCAGCAACAAAAGCTCTTGTTTTCTTGTGAAGGTTTGAGACAGTCTTCTGATGTGCTATGGAGTTATTAATGTTGCTTGATATTTGCTTTGACAGCTGCTCTGTACCCTCTTTAGTTATCTTCATTGTGGTTCACAGCTCTTTTTTCCCTTCATTTCACTTTTGCTTATGTTTCTTCGGGAGAATGATGCAACACAAGTTGATAAATCTTTCAGCCCTTCATGTATTTCCCTCCTTTATCTTCACTTCCCAAGTTCCACTGTTTGGTTGGTTCTTTTCCCTACAATTCAGTAAGAGGATAGAGAAATGCTCCAGATGCAAATGCCACTGGAGTATATTATCCTTAAAATATCCTGACTCTCACAGGAGAAAATTTGCAGCCCATATCCATTAAAAAGGCTCCTTAAATAATTGAGAAAACTTAAAAAAAAAATCATATTATTAACATTCGCTGCCTGTCTTTACTGTATTTGGTAAACTTTTTTAGGCCTTTACTTTGAAGTTATTGCTACTACTCAGAGAAGCAACCTCTGCTACAAGAGCTTCCTCCTCTCACAACACTTTTGGAATGATATCATACTTTTTCACTAGCATTCCATTTCCCAGGAAAAACTGTTTCCTTTGAAGCTGTAGCTGTGCATGCTGTCAGTCAGGCTCCCATTTCTGTCCGACAGGGTGCAATGCAAGAAAACGGGTTCTCTAAGCAGGGCCACCATCATCCACACCTCCCCAACAGCCTTGCTCCCTCAGCTCCTGCCAGGGCAAGGTTTGGACCCCCATGCTCTGGGCTTAAGATTTTAGGTCCCATTAGCTCCCCAGGAGGGACTGGCAAAGACTTCAGGCTGTGGGCTCTCTTCCTCCAATATGATCTAGAGGTCAGCAGTCGGCAGTCAGAGATGCCAGAGCACTGCAGTCCTACCACTGGAGCAGGTGTGATCTTCAACTAAGTGGAGCAATTGCAAAGCTTCCCAGAGGGCCAGGATGCCATCCATCTTTTGTGTCTGCCTGGAACTGGCAGCATTAGAGACAGCCAAGAACATCCATTACCCAAGGCTTTCTTTCAGGCCTGATAACCTATTTCTCACACCATGGGACAGCGTTCTCATTCCATGAGGGTCACTGTCAAGTGTCTACATTTACACATCCTTTCGCAAATGTACAGACAGGGATTTGCAAAAACCTTACATACTCTCTCTGGTTTGTATTACTGAGAATATTGATGAACAGCCAAGCTTCCACCTCCTTCACAACAGTGCAGTTCCAAGGTCAAGGAAGCCTGCATCAGTCTGGGGCATTCACTAAAAAAAACCCCAAACCTAAACCCAACCCAACCAACCAAACAGAATTGGAAAACATAAAGATGTTTTCCAGCCATCTGCCAGGCATGTGGGAAGAGCCCTGACTTCGAATCCTTGGGATCAAAATTCTGTTTCTCTCAATCACATTAACTGCAGTCTTTTCATGTCAGTAGATTGCATACATCACAGAAAAGAAATGGCTCTTGATATCTTTCAGTTTGAAAGTCAGATGATTATGATCAAAGTTTGGCATCTCAGTGCCTTACAGGGAAAATCCATTTAGAAATATGATGGGGGAAGCAAAAGCAGAGCTACACCACTTTGATTTCCAGCCAGGGTGTATCTGGAACTGAAAATACACGGGTATGATCTTTTCCTTACTCTTCATACACTAGTATTCACGAGAGAGTCTCAGGGTGGCTGCTTTCCCCCCCACACACCCCTTTTATGTCTCAGCTCACAGAGAAACAACATTTAGCAGGGCGGAAATGCAGAGCTGTTGTAAGGTGACTTTCCATTTCAGTAGGACCTTTCTGCCCAGCTATACCCTGCCACACATGACAACAGCCTCTAACTCAGCTGCTGCAACATCAAAACTCACATGAGACACTGCAGTCTCCCAAACACTGCTCTGTATCACAGCATCTGACTCTTCCTAATTAATTTCCTTTGTTGTACAGAGAGCATCCAGGAGCTAATTGTTCTGATGAGAGAGATAAAACATCAAAGGATGCTTTAAAATGTGTTTAAAAACGTGGCACGTTGACAGCACTGCAGTCTGAAGCCCACCAGAATTCAATCAGCCTGTGCCAGGGAAAGCTGGTCCTTGGGGCCTCCTCAGGGCTTTCAAGCACTGCTTCAACAGCCCGCCTTTGCAGGGGTGTAAGTGTGCAGCTCAGCCTCTGCATTTGGCTTCCTTAACTGAGGCTGTTGACACGGATGCAAGCTCTCTCACTTGGAGGGGAAGGTGTTGTATGTGAAGTGGTAAAGATGATCCCCTACTCCTTCACCTCCCCCCCCCCCCAATCCCCTCTCTCCCCCCTCACTCACTCTCACTAATTTCAAGTAAATCCTAAGTGGCCATCAGGCAGTAATGAGTTTTTGCAATAGGCAAGCTGGATGGATTTGAACTCCTGACCCAAGAATTAAAATGCTTCATACGTAGTTACGTGTGCGTTCAGAATTTGTCTGAGTCTTGCTAAGAGCACAACAGATAGCTTTGATTTCCGATCAGATACTTCTCACAGAAATGACAGCCAGAAACAGGATGAACTCAAGCCTCCACTACCTGATGTTTAAGTTTTCTTTCTACTGTAATAGAACAAAAAGGCAATGCAAAAATCTGTCAGCCCAATTGTAGCCACTGGAAAGAAAAAGTTTTTCCCTTAAAAAGATTGTTCACATGATGAACAGCAAGAAACATGGAAAGAGGAAAAAACAAGGAGAGCAAGAGATTAAGACCCTGGTACATTACACAGGCACAGGGCTCATGGGAGTTACACAGATGCAGAAGCGGTGTCACGAGCAGAACTGTCTCTTTGAAATGGGTCTTGGGATAGAGGAAAGTGGAGAGAACAAAGAGAACATGGGAGTCTTTTAAACTATCTGAAAAGGAATCAGAGGCAAAGAAGAAAAATGCCGGAAAGAAACAAAGGAAACAGGGAACAAGTGAACTGCGCTCAAGATGTTACCGAAGAAAAAAGCAAGGTCATGGCAGCATGGGGAGAGATGCAAGGAGAACATCGAGCTAAATGGGGGGAGCTGCTGGAAACCACAACACAGACAAGACAGAGCACCCTGGCAGAAAACAGGAGCCCTCACACTCTGCAAAACAGCATACTCCCGGTGCTCCCAGCACTGAGGGACCAGCCCCAAGTCCCAACAGCTTTGCAGAAAACTTTTATGCAAAATGCCTTTGGGACCTGCAGAATTCACAGCAAGTATCAGGACAAAATCCTCTCCCGTCCCTGGACTGTCAGCATTTTTGGGGGATGGAGGTTGGTGGTACTGTTTTGATAACAAAGCTTGTTGATACAGGTACAGAGGAGGCTCCTGGAGGTCAAACACCACCCTTGGAAATGGAGCGACAAGTTTAGCAGACTCGCTATGTTGTTTTTGGTGTTTGACCTTAAACAATACATGAAGCTTGCAGGATAAAAGAAAAACAGAGTTATAAACATGATCTGAAACAAGTTTTTCAGAGTTCTATTTAAAACACAAACATAAGAAGGAAACAGAGAAAACAATCACACATGGACAGAAACAAACCCAGCAAACCCAAAAAGCTGCTATTAGAACTACAAGGAGGGAAGTGTTCAGAGAAGATACATTGCTTGTCGCTTCGCATTTTTTATGATTCAGGCTGAGTACCGAAAGGAGCAGCCTGCCCCATCTCACTAGAAAGGCTATTTCCCTCTGTTAGATTTCAGATTATGTCTTAGGCTATACTCTGCACTGTTGATGGAACGAGATGAAGAGATTAATTCTCACCTACACTGCACTAAAGACATGCGGACAGAATTTATCTCCAGATGCGAGCTCAGGCCCAGGCCTGGAGCTATGTGGCACCAGGCACAGTGACTGTGGTGGCTGTCACTGCAAGTGCTGGCTGCACACTCAGCACCTCTCAGCATTTGGCCTTATGCAAGGTGGTTTGAAAATAACATTTGGCCGCATGGTTCTCTCCCAAGGGTAGATGGAGTTTCACTGAAAACGCTGGCACACGCTGTGTGATATTACATTCGTAACGTGTTCTGTTATCCTGGACTTTTAGACTTCTTTATACTGAGACCAACACCACATCCCTAAAGTACAGATACCTAAGGGAAACAGAGAGAACCAATATGGAAGAAAATCAATATGTGTAAGGAGTGTTTGAAAACAGGATTTTCTGGCCTGCTATCAGATTCTAGTTTTTCTCTTTAAAATGAGGATGAAATGTCAGCAACTTCCTCTTTTTTTTTTTCCCCTTCAATGGCAATTTTGAAAATTTTTCAATCCCGTGTTGACTCAATAGAGTCATTTTTGACATACATTTTCAAAGCGCATTTCAGAAAAGGAAAAGTCATTGCAAAGTAAAACTTCAAGTTTCTGGTTTGTAAAAACATCTTCAAAACATCTTCTTAGAAATAATGACATTTCAGCATAATTGACAGAGTGCTAAATTTAGAGTAGTCAAAACGGAAAGCTGTTCCCAAAGACAGTTTTGCAGTTGGCTGTAATACTCACTGTATATCTGCCATAACAAGAAACACACTCATCTCCTGGCTACGCAACCTCGTTAGACCAGGCTAACAGCATGGGGTATTCATCAGGATTTCCTGCTGAAAGTCAAGCTCCATATCTCACTGCGAGATGAGGGGGCATGCCCCAGGACATGGAGGAAGCTGGAGCTGAAGGTGGGCTAGACCTCTGTTGTAGGTGACTGCTAATTGTGCATTCAGACTATGATTTTCCCTTCATGGGAAGCAGTGGAGAAGAGAAAGAACCAGCAGACCACTCAGTTTAAAAGGACCCTGAAAGTCACTGTGATGACAGCAGTTCCTTGGGTGAATATTGCATGGAAGCAAAACACCCTCACATAATGGGGATGATAGCCCAGACTTTTGTAGGTGGCAATTCAGGCACGCTAAATGGAGGAATTTGCCTTAGGACCATGGAGCTGAGGGGACAGAAGGGTTGATGGGAATAATTGCTGACCTGGCTTTAGTTATTTTCTCATTGTTGACACAAATTTACTTACATATCACCATCCTATTGGTTAAAAAGGCTGTTAAGTGCTGTTTAGCTCTGCCCTCCAATCCCCTTTTCAAACCTGGAAATATATTTCACAACTGTGTCCTCCCAGCAGTATTCCATGGCCTTCTGTTTATATGATAATGGTGAAACATATATTTTTTTCCTTTTTCACAAGCTAGAAGCCAGATTTCTTTTCCATTCATCTATTACAGAGTGAGAATAAGAAAATGAATGTTCTCATACCCATTAGATATATCAAGAGACTGAATCTACCTTTTTACTGCAAGAGCTAGAGATGACTGCGTAGCTCATGAATTACAAAGCAATTTGAGACACAATAGCAGCAGAAACAGTGGTGTTTGGCACAATGTACCACACAGATGCAGTACCCAGAGACTGAAAAGTAAAGGGAATTTCTATCTATTTATCCATCCATCTCCTAACTGTGTGGCTTTTACTTCCAACGTGGGAAAGTAAAATCTGCTTTTACATGCTATTTTTTCCATGCATGCTCAACTTAAACACTGTTGATTTATGAAGTCTATATCAGCGGCATAAAACATAACTATGCCACAGAATCTGGAGAGGTCTGTTCAGACAAATACGCTGGAATACCTGAATCTGTGAATTAAGACACATAGTATAAAAATAATAAATATATCGTTACCATAAATTAAAGCTGTAAAGACTTTTTTTTCTTATTTGTTGGCAAAGGGAGCCATCTCCGCAGTGTCAGGATTGGACTGCAGGGCACTAATAAAACATGACACAAATAACAAATAAATTCCCTCTGTATTGAATAGTTTGAGATTTATTGAAGTCTCTTATACCAAGTTCTATTGGGAGTTGTATAATCTAACATATAAAATTTATAGCGAGGAGATAAAATGAGGGTAAAATAACCATTACCTTACAATATCATTTCAACTCTTGCATCTAATTTGAATATTGTTTAATACAAAACATGCGGCTTTAGTGGAGAAAGGCATTCACACTGAGCGAAAGTCATGACAGCACTTTGAACCTGAATTACAAGATGAAGAGTTTTCCTGACATTTTATGAATACGTTTGTATTTAGATAAGCTAGCGAGCAACTCTCTTTAAACTACATGGGGGTTCAGACGCTTGTACATGTGTATTTTTTCCCAGTTCTCAGCAGATTTCTGCCCATTTTAGCAAACAGCTTAGGAATCCTGTCTTGCCTAATTTAAACTGTATGGAGCAGATCCTCAGCTGGGGACAGCACAGAGGCGCGCTGATTTGTGCCATCTTAAAATCTGGCCAGGTTCAGCTCTGAAAATAAATTCCAGGTAACCTGACTGCATGGATACCAGTGTGAGTACAGACTGTAGCTGTGATTCTGTTTTCATTCCTGGTAGTGTCAGTTCAGAGATAAAGCAATGACTTCCGTGTCGGCTTGAATATAAGCCAGCAGGAGAAAAAACAATTGGTTCTTTGGACCTAATTTTACCTCTGCTTGATTCTATGCTGATGAAACTGCACTGAAATAAAAGCGTGATCACTCCCTATTTATACAAGTATGCCTAGAAACAGAAATGACTTCACATTTTATTCTACTTCTCTTCCATTTTTCAGAACTCGCCAGGGCAGATACCGCATTTTTCAAAACTTTGTTATCCTCTGATGCTGTCAGTGTAAGTAAAAAATAAATAACCCTTGTTCAATACGCAGAGCTTAATTTTGCACCAAACTTCCCGTATGGAAACTCTGGATACTGAAGATTGCTACCAGCAAACCTGAGCCTTTTACTATGAAAGTTATCTGGGAAAGCCTGAGACAGAAAAGATCCTTCTTCCCTGCAAATTTAAAGCAGGTCTCCCTGTTTTCTGATTTTTAATGGCTACCCTCATTAAAAAAGATCCTGAAAAACAATGTCACCCACTCAGGAGTCAAATCTGTTTTCCTCTGCAACACTGGGAAAGAATTCCAAATGAAGGTGCGGTGCCCTGGAAACCCAAGTCTCCCCTGGAAGCCCAAAGAGATTGGATATTTGCAGTGATGGGATAACCTCCCTCCATGCTATATTAGATGACCATTCAATCATACTGTTCAATGCCGATATCAAGAAGGTGAGAAGCAAACAGGAAATGGCTTCAAGATACACCAGAAGAGATTTAGACTGGAAACAGGAAAAAATTCTTCACTGAAAGGGTTATCAAGTGCTGGAATAATCTTCCCAGGGAAGTGGCTGATCCACCATCCCTTGGGGGTATTTAAGCCTACATGTGGCACTTCAGGACACGGTTTAGTGGTGGTCTTGGAAGTGGTTTACAGTTGGACTGGATGATCCAACCTAAATGATTCTGTGATTCTATTCTGCCCAGACAGGATAACAACACGAAATAGCTGTTTACCCAGATGCTTGTTTAACAGAAAGTTGACACCTACTCCAGTTTTTTAACAAAGAACTACCAGCAGCTGTCAGAGGTAATGGTGTGTTTAGTGTTTACCTTGAAGCCAGACGCAATCACTGACCTTGAGGTGAAAGGCTCAGTAACCTCTTCCCAGTGCTCTGAGCCCTTTCAGTTACAGAGCTTAGGTAAGGAGCATCTTGCTGTGCTTCTATTCAGGAACTGCTCAAAAGACTGAACTCCTAATGCTTCCTCTGACTGCTTCTACCACTCTAAGCCTTCTCCTCTGATGGGTTAGGGAGCCCGCTTTTCTGAGTGCTATAAATTAGAATAAAATCTCCCTTCTGCTCTTATGTTCAGGCACTTACTTTTAGTTTGTGAGTGTGTGTTGCTCAGCAAAGACATGATCCTATACCTATTGAAACGATGGCATGAGGTGTTCCTCCCCTTTTTTCTCCCCTAAAAGCATTCATGGAATGCAGGCTGTTCTAGCCCAGCCATGCACAACAAACCATCCCCAAAGTCACGTGCTCTGGTGAGGTCAGGGGTATACATAGCTTTTGGCCCAAAAGTTGCCCTTTAGCACTCTGGTAATGATCTAGTGTAATATTGTAGTGTTCATCTTTCTGCCAAAGATAGCTATTTACCTTACAACTGTTTGGTGTCTACTTTTATCCGTTTGATATTTGACTGCCCCATGTGCAGAACGGGGCAAGGACAATTTGACAAATTACCTACCCCAAAGCCAACCCTCCGCTTTTGGATGAAATTATTTGCCTGCAGCATTCCCTGTGGGAGGACCTAAATAGCATCTGTCACATGTCAGGAATAAGCTTCTGTACCTCAAGGGAAATACTATGGGCTGGGACACAGGACAGACAATAACGCCTAATGAAAGTTAATGGTTTGGGCAATTCAGGTGCCTCTTGTCATTCTAACATTGCATTTTGCTATCTGTTTTGTTTTACCTTTCAATTTATCTGTGTGTAAAGTGGGTTTGGTACTTACACTTACCTGTCCATAAGGAGTGCTGTTTAGACCTAATGAATACAGGATTTTGAACTCCTTGGATGAAAGAAACTATGTAAGCACAAATCATCCTCTTGTCTATCCTCTCTGAAGTCTAACCTACTTTGATGTGATTGCGATCTCTGTCACTTGTAGTCTGTATTATAGGAGGGATTCCCAAAGCAATGAATGCAAGTAAAGCTTTGAGTAACATGAAGTAACTCATGGCTGTGTAAGTTCAAACACAGGATGGAAATTATTATTTTAGGCGTAGTTCCAGGATTTAGTTAAAGTGTTTTAATTTTTAAATTACTTGCTCTGCACTTTCAAATACAAGCCAACTTTCACATCCTCCTTGACACATTAGAGGCCAGACCCTCAGGCTGGTATAAATCATCAGTATTTTACTGATACCAATAGAGCCATCCTGATTTGTACTTGGCTGAGCACTTAGTCCAGTGAGGTATATTCACAAAACGTAGCCAGGGGCAGCACTCCATTGAGATGGTCAGTAAAAGTAACGTGAATAAAAGCAATGAGAATAAAAGCTGCCAAATATGAAAGCTGAAATTCTTAAATTTTATAGTCTTACTCATAAAGTAACTATACAGGTTAAGTAAACCATCTCTAGATAGGTACCACCACTCACTTCTGACCTTTGCACCAAGAATGCTTTAAGGAACTGTTAGCTCCTCACAAATACACTAATACAAATCTTGATATGTCTGTTGTTCTGATGCAAGCCCAAGATGTCCAGGGAATTAATGCAGAATTTGAGAAGTAATTCCTATTGTTTTACCTCTGCAGGTGACTCAATTTGAATCAGTCATGAAAGCAGGTGAGCAGGTTTGTTCACACAGAGTTATCTGGATTCCCTGGCTGTGCTCTCTATTCAGTTAGCATTGGAACACCACATTGTTATGGGCTCCTCTCTGCAGGGATACTATTGATTACTATTGAAGGCTTTCTCTTAGAAGAAAACAAAAGAAAAGCTTCCTTTTTTCTAGTCCTACAATGAAAAGTTATAGAGGAACTGAGTTTACAGCAGAGAAAAAGGAAGGAAAAAAGAGGGAGGAAAGGAGGAGGGGGGTAAAAATGGATAAAATTTAAAGAATGCAAGGGGAGAAGGATGGACATCAGAAGGATCTATGTCAGAAAGGTAGTTTTTCAGTTCTATCTCCCTTAAAAGTTCACAGGCTTGAAAGGGCTGAGGTCCCAGCAAATTACTACACAGGCAATGCGCAGATTTTTGTTTCGGTTGGTTTGTTTGTTTTAAATCCCCAAAACCTTGGTTCAACCTCCCCAGACTCCTTGATGAGTACCTATTATTCCTACTGTCAGTAGGCAAAGTGCACCTTCCTGCAAGGTCAGTACTGCATAGGTGAATGCAGGAAGCAAAGCAGAAGAACAGCAGCTGGGACTAGAAGACCAAATCCAAGTCACCAACTGAGCTGGGTGCCCCTTCTCACTCCAGGTTTCCAGGCAGTAGCTGATTCCTGCAACAATTCTGCTTGCTGCTCAATCTTTTTTTGCAATGATTTTTCAAATAAGGGCTATCGGAGAACCTTCCCTTGATGGAAATCATGAACAGGAAAAATACGCTGACAGATTCAGGCATTTGCCCTATTTGCTGCTCTTGCATTTCACCTATACTCTTTCCACCTTAATTCTAAACAAGAGGGACTTGCACTTCATCACTGTAAACTCAATAGCAAAACCATAAATGGTTTCAATGAAAAAAAAATTTAAATCACAGCAGAATACTGATGATACTCACCGTTTTATTAAACTCCTGTATTTTTCCACCCCACAAAGCATTTTCTCCCTCCCATTTTTTTTGCACCGAATGACTAATCTGTTTAATCTGTAATTAAACACAGTCTTAAACACATAAATTCTTTCCCTTGATGATATTCCTACTTTTGAGACTGATTTTCTTCACTGCCAAAGCGTTTTTATGTCAATGATTTTTTTTTTTTTTTTTGCATTATCATTACATTTAGCCTTAGCTGGTACAAAAAGCACAGCAGTGTCTCCTTCCAAAATCTGCTTTTAAGGAATGTAAGACTGAGACAATAATAAGAACAATCCCTATTTTTCTTTTTCAAAGAAGTTCACAAGGGGAGGAGGGGTAATTTTCCAACATGCTCTCAATTCTGATTACCATAAGAGGCATTTGAAGTGTTCAGCCCTTCGGTTTCAATGCCTGCTCTAATGACTGCACTTTGGTGTAGAGTCTGAAATAAAAAGTTTCTGGGGAAAAAAATGAAGAAAAAAGAGAAAAGAGAAAAAAGGGAAAAAAAAAGGAATGAAGAAAAAAGAAAAAAAGAAGAAAAAGTTAAAGAGAAAAAAGAAGAAAAATAAAGGAAGAAAAAAGAAGAAAAAAAAGTTTCTTTGTATGGAAGCAATCCAGATTAGAAATCGAGGAGTATGAAGCCTAGACATCACTTGTTCCACCTTCACTGACACCCGCTCCCTGGACGTATAAGCAGAGGCTGGTTGGATCGCAACAGGTAACAGACAGAAGGCTGTTCTGCATGAAGCATCATTTTGCGTTTTATTAATATACTCTTCTGTTCGTGGCCATTTTTTAGGGACAGGATCCAGCTAGGCTATCAGGACTTTTAATCTAATTTGTGGATTCTTAAGAGCTATTCCACCACAAGAAATAGCATCACTACAAATAGCTTCAAATAGTGCCCCTCGTGCAGGGAACTGGGCGCATTTTTGGTACTTCTGAAAACCAGAGCACTTGTTCAGATAGCGATAAAGACCAAAGAAGTTAAAGTCTGATCATGTAAGACCCTGTCTGTGCTGCACTGCCCCATTATCTTTTGCAATGCCATTACAGGGATGCAGTTAAAGCCCCAAAGTCTTTTTTTATAAAAAATGGCAACTGTACTTGATAGGCCTAATCCCCCTCTATCTGAAATGATATCGCAGGCTTCATTAGACAGTGGGATTAGGCTTGTGTTGCTCTGCATGGGTAGATTTTGAATCTCTGCTAGCTAGCAATGTTCTCAAACAAGCTATTAATAGTGCTAACCATTCTGGTTAATATCGGGGCAAAGAGACACTCCTTCTGATGTGCCATTTAGGTTAAATACATTCTCCTTCTGTTCAACTTGTCTGATATTGTAATGTTAAGCCAAGAATTTATCTAAGTAAAAAGATTAAACATATCTCTGAGGAAAGCACAACATCATTACAGTTGACTCACGAGGTTAAAGTGTTGCACCGAGGTTGCAAAATATCAGCTAGAGAAGAGATTGAAAGGATAAATCCTTCCTCATTTAGCATAGTTGCCCTATTCCACCTGCTAATGAAATGGGTATGTAAAGTGCAGTGGGAAGGGGCTCTGCAGTTAGTTGTTGCGGTACAAGTTACATTGCTTTCTGCTATGAAAAGTGATGGCTTATTGTAATAATTCTTTAGGCTTGTTTTTCACTTGGGATCAGAGGAATGTAATTCAAATATAAAGAGAGTTGGCAATAATTCATTCTTAAAGAGCCCTATAAAGATATGTGGCCAATACTGTGGCCTCTTTCAGGAAAAATAATGGTCAGACATTCTGCATGAAATTATCATTTCATTAAGGTACTGATCGTTCCAAATGCTTTCAGACTTAAGTACGAATTAAGCAGTATCATATTCATCTTAAAGCTGTAGATACAAACCTCATCACCTGCCACAGCATTACATTTTATTTGCCTCTGGAAACAGACTCATTTATATATATGAGCATTAAAGGCCCAATGAAGAAAAGCATTCCATCACACACTTAAGCAATTTACTGGAGCAGGGTCTAGGGTGGAAGCTAACTCTCTTCACTGGTGAGCACTTCAAAAGCAAGCAGACCAATTTTAAAACAATTAAGAAGACATTGTAAGGTGAGACTGCATCAAAGAGTAATTAGACTGCACTGTTACAGGTTAACAGTAGGGACACAGGGATATTTTCCAGCCTTTCCAGCAAGTTTGCATGCATAAGCCACATATTCCATTAAGGCAATGCATTCTGACAGGTCCTTAAAATTCAGGATGGTATTTTTTAGTCAGTTGGAAATAGTAGGTCTCTGCCTCATTATGCATTATGTAAGTGGTATATGACAATACTTATGCTGCCAAAGATATCCAAAGGTGGGGTTTTAAGCCACAGTCAGACTAAAGGTGTATTGGAAACAGATCACCAAAATAATCTTATTCAGGCATTAAGTACATGCCTTAACTGCCATCCAAATGAAATTACTATGACGTTATGGCTATGGCCTTTGATTCTTTTAGATGGGGATGAAGATTTCAGTGAAAGAGTTGATAGCTATTTCAGAAAACTCTCTGTAGTTCCATGTAAAAACCGTATTCTCTATGATGGCTGAGGTTCTGATCTCATTGTGCAGCTCCCCTGAGTCTGTGGTTTCCAGGCATACCTGCCTTAACCAGGCTCTAAGCACAGCCAAGGGGGAAGGAGCCCAAATTCTACACCCACTTCTGTCACCAGTTAGTCCTTGTTGTGCTAATCCCTGAAAGACAAGCAGTTTCCTAGACAGGAAGACTAATGAGCATCATTTCCTGTAATTTATGGCTTGTGGCTAATTGGATTTGGCTGTTGAGAAGATGAAAAAGCCACCTGAATTTTTCCTTGCAGCTAGAGATTCTCTATGGGCTTCTTCCTCAGTGAGTGAGTGAATTCTTGGATGTCTAGTAAGGATTAAACTCTTCCTGCTTCCTCTTCCTCATTTGACAAAGGCACTTCTTTCCTGTGCTCACACACTGTTTTCATACACTTTTTTAGGAGTGCCATTTCTATAATTCTACTCGCATCAAACCTGATTGGAATTGGACGGTAGGTCAGACTATCCTAGTGTGAATACAGATGATGCAAGAACAGAAGCCTTACTTTCATTTAAAAATCAGCTTTTGGAGGGCAGCCTAGGTCTACAGTGCAAATTCATCTTCCTGCTCTGGAAACAAGGAGTCATGAGCTCAGAAGAAAAGTAAGTGAAGGTTGGGCAAGCATCCCAGCAAGAGCTATGAACTAGGACCCAAATTTGCAGCATGCAGCTGACCTGAAGAGGCTGGGGCAACGATTCTGCATGAAAATCTGATAATTTCTCAACATCCATAACCAGTAGTCTTCAAAAATACCTAGCTTCAGGTGCTGTCTTATCATGTTGTTTATTCCATAGGGAACATATTTCATTCAACAGAAATAGCCATTACTGCCTGGAATCTAGAAGAGTGGCAAGAGAGCATTGTCTTCACTGCAGAGTACTCGGGAGCCATCAGATAGCTGCTGACATGACCTTTCAGAAGGGTACACAGAAGGCAATGGAGAGGAAGGTCTTTCTTTTCTCTGCTTCTGTAGCCCTCCAAAATAAATGCTTCTCAAATCACCTCCTGAGCCACCTCCTCCTCCCCCTTCCAGTGACTTATTTACGCTTCCCATGTCTCAGATTCCTCTCTGCACAATGAAGTCAGTGTTAGGCTAACACAACAACACCTGCAGCTATCCTGATGGGCACTAGAAATCTCCAGGGTGTGTTATTAGCTGTATTTTATATGTGGGAAAATTAAGATTGAAAGAATTTAAGTGACTTGCTGTGACAGGAATCATGGTCCAGTGACTTCATATGAGCCTTACATGACAGTACACATCGAAATACAAGGGTTTGCATGACTGGGTTATAGAAAAGCAACAGCGACTTCTGTTGGTAGGTCTGTCGCTCGCTTAACGGGTTATTCTAATTCTGACTCAACCTTCCTATTTAAATTCCTTCAGCAACGCCTATTTACTGTGATCTGGAAAGTCCAACACAACTTACTAATAGCTGCAGAATGCTCTGGGAGTGTGCCTTTAGCTTCGAGGTTGCTGAAAATCTTCTAAGGGCTTTTATGTCTGTTGATGGTTGAGGCAAGAGGCAGCAGAGAGAAACAGAAGGGAGGGGAAGAACATAAGACCTTTCAGGAAATGTCTCTGACTGCAGATTTCAGAGTACATGGAGAGGGAAAAGGTTTGGAGATTTCTTGATTTTTTTTCCCCCCAGAAAATTAGAGGTGAATCAAATAAGTGTCTTCAGTCACTTTTAGGGATGAAAACTGCTACCCAAAAATATCCATGAAAAGGAACAAATTATTAACACAAGCAAAAAAAAACCCTAATCCGGCAAACTCGTGAAACATCAGTTTAATATGCTCCACATGTGAAGTATTTATATGCATTCGACATTAGATGAAATTTCACAGTAGCTGTCTTATGTAACCACAAGGTTGCATTAGCAAGTCTGAAGGTGACAAAAACGGGGATGAGTGTGCTAAGCTCTTTATGCATGAAAGAAACAAGGCCAACAAAGACCTGAAAACCTCCCCAACTTTAGTTTATTTTGACTTTTCAGGCACCCAAGACAATAACTACCTATTTTATTATTTTTTTTTTTTGCAACGCTGGGGCTTTTCATTACTGAAAAGCTCTACAGCCTTGTATTAAATCCCAAAAGTGAGTCAGGGATTTGCCTCTCGGCTTTTTGTAGCCATAAATCAAGAAACGGAGAAAGAAATATTTAACAGAGAAAATGAAAATATTATTTTATTCTCACTATAGCCACAAGCAAACATGGGAAACAAAGCAATTGAAGGAGGAAATATGGATATTTTTGTAGAAAACAAAACTCATCAAGCATGATAAAAGCCACTGCAGCTTAATGTGGACCAGCCTAGCTGCTTAATAACTGAAGTATGTCCACACATAAGCACAGACACGAACAGGACAGATGCAAGTGTATATAAACACACTGATTTAGAGACCTGTGCAGGGTTCTTATAGTGTTATTATTGGGGGTTTTGCGACAATTGTGCACAACATGCCCTCCTGTTTCTGCTCTTTACAATGATATGAAATGGAGCCACAGCTGAAGTGAATGCAATCATTTTTTTCATGGCAATTACAGTCACTAAGGGTTTGATAAACAGGGCTAGATAACCCACTGACTATTCCTGAGGCCAGCCTTCCCTCCACTGCAATCAGCCAGGTCACATAATCCCATTCATGACACTTGCTGAGATCTCCCATATGTGCCTTCAATCCCGGACTTCCAGTACGCTATTTCTAACACTGAATGGAAACCTGATTCTAAGCATAAACCGCAGCTCACAGCTAAATTATACCACTTAATCTTTTATCTATACTGACTTTCTGGTTTCATGGCTTGCACATTCCTTCAAGATTATAAATGGCAGCCAAATCCTTTAGTTGCTAGGCTAAGCCAACCAAGCCTTTTCATCCTCCTTGTAAGACAACTATTCAGTCTGTCAGTGATCTGAATACTCTTCTTTCTCTGTTTTATATGTCCCACTTCAGTTCATCTTCTCGAATAAGACACTTAACTACATAAGAGGCATTGCTCTGTCAGTGACCTGTACCTTTAACAATGGCTCTCAGACATTCCCTGCCACCACTGCAAACACCCTCCCAGCACATCTCTGCATCAAACCTGCCCACCTCAGGGTTGGAAAGCGCTAGTTCTCATCTTCATCTGTGGATTAATTACTACGTGTGGATCTGCCCCTTATTTCCAAGTGACAGTACCAGGAAGACAGCAGGTAAGTATGTACAACCCAAACACAACCATAATATTACTTACTACAAAATGTTATCTCAGACCATGATACTCAGATATAGTGAAAAATGGGGAAAATTATTCTCTATTATTCAGACCTATGACACAAAATATTAAGCCCATAATACCCACGCGTTATTAAAGGGAGTGCTATTGGGCAGCTTTGGCTATTAAATTGCTCTCCAATTAGCATTTTCTCTTCTATTTTTTTTCACATCAGGGACCAGCAGGAAACCAATGAATGGCAGCTAAGCAATGAGAGAAATAAAAGCACTTGAAAGCAAAAATAACCAAGTCAATAATAGTGCTGTTCCTATTATTGAGGGAAAATATAAGTGTTGTACGAATGAGCCTTATGGTTTTGCATGCCAGTCCATAAATACGTAGTTCAGCAGACAGCAATCAAAACTAAGTGATTCACTTCCACAGATATAATTAGAGAACAACTCTGCAAATACTTTCTGCCTCCCTCCTTGATAAAACTTTTATGTTTTTGCATTCATACCTGATTCTTACCATACCGGAGAGCTTTAAGTGGAGCCAGTATGAATCCTTAGAGTTACAACAATGAAATATGCAAAGGAGAGAAGAATGGAAGACAACTTTGCAATGTTGATCATACTAATTCATTCTGTAGCTAACAGTTGGAGTGGGAATAATTCAAGGTGTAATTGTCAAGTTAGAAACTGATGAACACCGCATAGGAGCTTGGAAAAAGAGGGAATAGAAATCAAAGGATCCCCAAGACATAACCTAATATGTAAGAATATTATACATTTAAATACAAAAATGGATCCGCTTCCTTTCATGCAAAATTGGAAAATGTCTCCTGAATATATCTTTAAAACAGAAATAAAACCACCCCCCCAGCAGAACACTCTCCAACAGTCACCAATGAACATTGGATGTTAAGGAACAAAATAATGCACGCAAACAATCTGAGACACATACACACCTTGCTCTAAAGCCCACTGAAGCCGCTACGGGGATACTCTGTATCAACTTGGGAAGACTTTGGATTAGTCCCAGTCTGTACGAAAACAAAGGCAGACTCACAGAAAATATCACGAGTTCAAGTGTCTGTATCTTTCCAATAATGTTAGCTAAGAAGGGGATTCAGATGGCAAAGGTGTAGGAAATTCCACCCTGAAGTCATCCTTTTCCAAAAGGCACTTAAGACCTTTACCCCTTATTCTGGTAAGAGTCTGAAAATATGTTCTGTTTTCTAACCACAACAAAAAGATCAGCATCCCTACCTGCCAAAGGCATGACTGGGGGTTTGGAGAAGTACTTGTTCTTTCTTCCCCTGCTACTGTTCCTCACATAGGTAACTCTCACTACTACAAGTCAGGAGCCACAGGATGTCCTCTAAATGCAGAAAGGCAGGATGAAAGCTCCACAACAGGTAGGAAGGTTAGTGGCCTCCTCACATATTTTGGGCTATTCAGGGGACTACCACTGAGTTCTTGCTACCTAAAAAGAGCTCACCAGCTTGCAGGTCTTATGTTGCTTTTATTTTCCATTCCTCCATTTCAAGTAAAAAGTCTCTATAGCAACTGGTTTGCATCCTGATGCAAGTGAAGGATGGGGACAAAAGAGGTACAGTTCATTTCAAGGGATACTTTCCTTTGCAAAACCAAACTTCTTAAACAGCATGTGTGAAATGTACATGTATAACTTGCATATACTAAAATGTCTAGAATTCACCCGGATTCCTGTACCTCCCACAAAATGCTGTGACTAAGTGCCTTATATGAGATTCCTGACAGGACGTGGCACAGCAAGTGCTGTGCTCTCACCTCTGGAAAGCTGAACCACAAATTTTAGCCTCAAAATAATCCAAATGAATACTGACATTCATCCTTCAAACTGCACTTTACTCAGGAGCATGCTGAAAACATGCACGAGCTCTTAGCCCAAGGTTTCTCAGAGGTAAGGTATTATTTCTTTTCCATGTGACGGCATCGCACTGAAGTCTTCACCATTCACTGCCCAGAATGAGAAACAAAGATAGTGAACAACTTTGAAGTGAATGTACAGTAACAATAACTCAGTTCTTTAAAGTGCTTAATTCAAAAGTATTTTGTGTCTCGTTTATAATGAAAAAATACCGAGACAAAAGATTTCTTCCTTACAAAAACACGGTTCCCGAAAAGCCCTCACCTTGGCGATGTTTACTTTCCAGCTGCAGCTCTGAAAATTAGCGAGTACATGCCTTTTGCCTTTTAGTTTAATTTAATTAAAAGTGATACTAGATTGTATTATACCTCTTTAAAATACTGTTGTAAGAAACAGCCTGGGGATCCACTCCCCAGCTGCTTTAGAACAATGCATAATTCTGTTTAACTTCCCAAGCAGCGAACAATGCTGGTTTATCATAACTACTTGGAAGGTTGCCATGCCACAACCTAACACTCCTTTTCTCTATTATTGTAATTTCTTACTTCTTAAACTCAGAGGATGGATACTCAGTGGACTGAGCAAAATATTTTGTGTGATTCTGATGCCTTTGAGAAAATCAAGCTTCACTGTTTGCTTCTCACTCATTGAACACGAAAAAGCTCAGGAAATACATACACACTCCAATAATTGTGCAGTGCCTTTGGAGGTAAGCGTCTGTGATAAATAGCTGTATAATGGTTACTGGGAAGGCTCTTTGAACAGAGAAAGTACGGTGTGTGCAGCTAAAATACCATGTGCTGTATGTCTGCAAGAGTATATTCTCTCTCCAAAAACACACATACCACCATTTTGTTGAGTTCAGCATCTATAACCACACACATCAGAAGTAGTTCAGCCTGCAAATTAGGTGTAAAGTTTATCTACAGATAAACTCTCATAACTAAAATTGAGCATAAACTTCAGGACTGACAGGTATAGGTCAATTTTTATATTAAGGCGTATTTCTAATGCCTGAAATGTTTATTTGCACATCAAAGGTCACAGAAAAGCCAAGCAGTTGCTCTAGCTGGAACTAGTGATAAACTACCTCATGATCTTAATTTCATGAATATACAGTCCGGGAGCCATAACATTCATGTAAGTTTGCTTTCATTCTCTTGAGCAGCACTGCAAGCATTTAATTCCTGATGGGAAAAACACCTAATTTCTTTGGAGATAGGGCATTGTAGGGAACATCTCAGCAATGTCAAGACTGATTTTTACCACCAGACAGAAAAGCACCGGTACACAGGCTGGCCAGCATCACATTTGAGCCACAGGCTAAGAAGGTTTTATTTCACCACAAGCAGAAGAGAATGAGTTGACTAGGAACTCATGTGAGCACAACTTCTTGCCTGGCTTAGGAAACTGTGGACCCCCAGACCCACCCAGGACAGGGTCTACTACATTTTCAAGAACACTGGCAATAGAAGTTCATGGCTAAGTTCAACTAGTTTGGGGACAATTTGTCCTCTCCATGCCAAGGATCTTAATGCTGCAAGAGGTAATACTGAAACGGATGAAAAGACTTATGTTTCTGGTGGAATGGAACATCTGCAGTTTTATGAATTCTCTTTTTACAGAGGCCTGATTCATTCCAATATTTGAGTACCTTAATGTCTGGGTTTGGATTTTTTGGGGGGTTTGTTTCATTTTTTACTAGTTTTACAGTAATACCAACGATGACACAATATAACACTTCAGAGTTAGAGAAACACAGAAATGAGTTGGGTTCCTTGTTCTTTTCTTTTTTCTCTTAGATATTAATTTATCTCTGTCAGTAACAAAATCAACAGGAGAGTCAGAGTCAGGTACTTCTACCAATTCCAACTGAAAAAAAAAAAGAAAGAAAAAGAAATAAAGAACCCAAAGGTGATGAGCATCATTGTTGCTGATGAAAAATCTCTTAACAAACAAAGCCCACAGAATCCTGTGATGCCCACTAATCTTTCCGCAGTCAAAATTCCTATTAAAGGTAATAGGAATTTTGCCTAATAAAAGAGGCTCTTTCCTCAAAACTACGGTATTTTACAAAATTGCTTCAAAACCTGCTGTTGTAATAGCATCATCTAGAAACAGTTCTGGAACGGTTATACTTGTTTTCCATAGTAGTACTGCAGCCAGCATTTGTTCAAATATAGACACGAATCAGGTTAAAATTACCCTCAAGATAACTTCACAATTCTGCAATCAATAGTTAGGGCAGTAATTAATTAAGCCAAATTATTTAATGAAAGTAAATGGATTTAGCTTAAACCTTAGAAGAACCAAAAGAAGGGGATCTTCAACAGGCAGGACTTGTCTTCTCTTCAGATTTTCTATTGTCTTTTTCTGTGTTTTTAAATTACTACATAGCTTGTCATGCCTGAATCTCCCCAGTCTGCCTATATCGCAAATAGGATATGCTTAGTAGTTACAGAAAGGGTTCAAAGACAAGATTGGGGTTTTTTTCCACCTCAGTGATTCCTTACATGACCCCTAGTAAATTTCTTAATCTCAGCCTATGTACTCATTTAAAAAGGGAAAGTTACAACACCAGCAATAATCCAACCTTGCAAATGGTGCTGCAAAATTTAGTTAACATTTTAACGTGCTCAGTGATCCTTAAGCGACAGAGTCTAAGTGAAGTCTGGCCGTTAACACCTTGGAGTGCTGCACAACCACAAAAACAGCTCCCCGTGTAGTACACCTGATAAGTTAGCCTGAGGAAAATGGAGACGCAGCTCCGATGCCACTCAGTTTCTGTAGCAGGGCTATTAAAGGCCTTTGTATGTGTGTGTACACACTCAAACAGCAAGCTATATATGCTGCTGTTATTCTAACTATCCCCATGTATTTGTCTTTGAGCGAGCAGGTTCCAGTGATTAGATGGATTAATGACATGTTGCTTCATAACAAGTCGAGTGCTCCTCCTCATGAAAAGATAAAATAAAATAAAACACTTCACTAACAAGATTCGTTAAAAAGGCAAGCAGCCTGATTCAAGCCCAGCCTAGCGCACCTGCTGCACAGCCTGCCTACTAGCTCCAGCTGTGGGTGGTGAGGAGAGGTAAAGCGCTGGAAGCAGTCCAGCGGTGCTTGCCTGCACACAGCGTGTTGTCCTTTGGAGAACACGCTAGGATGAGGAACAAATCCCCACAAAAGATTTTGCGACATTTCCATGTTAACTTTGGTGTCCTAAATCACAAAAGAATGTCTTAATGTCCAGAAAAAAGCAAAATAAACTAAGGCATTTTTTCAAGCCTTCCAATGTTGCTATTTCTCACCTCCTCTCTTATCCCCCAACACAAGCTTCTAGAAACAGTAAAAGCATAAACTGCAGAAACACCAAATTAAGGATCTGAGCCTGAGAAGTGATAAGAATGCTTAGGTCAAGTTGGTGAACCCTGGGGATGCTCATGTCTCAGTGCAAACCTTCAGCAGCTCCTAGACACAACCTCCAAAACACCATCAATTACAAGACTTTTTTAGCCCATCTACCATGAGATGGGATCTTAGTATCCGTAGGGCATTGCCATTGCATCTTTTACACCTGTCGAACCCACCCATACCTTTACCATGGTTATCATCAGTGACAAAAAAAGATGGGAAATGGCTTCAGAAAACTGGTAGGTGTAAACAAACGGCACAGCTATTTTATGTATTTATTTCTAAAGCAACACATGCAAATCCACTGCAGCACTTACTATTTATGTTTCCCTTCTGTTTGTCTTGTAATATGGCTATTTGCACTGTTTCTGTCACAGGTTGCGATACAGGCAATTGAATGTCAGGCTCCTGCTGAAATTGCAGAAGCTTTGATTTCTCTGAGCCTGGAATATGTACCATGCCTCCTCTTTGAATTTTCTTAGCCTACTGATTTGAGTTCTGAGCTCATACCTCTTTAGATGTCATGGCATGCTTTGTAGTGCCAATGTTGTGAATAAAGAAGCACTTGACGGCGGGTGGGGTAACTAACATGCACCCAACACCACAAGTATCAGTTACTTTTCTATACTCCGTTTCTCACGAGAGATCACTATGATGGTTCTTAGCAAGCATCACTGCTGGGGATGCAAGACTAAAGAGCCTTTAGTCTTGGAAATGACAAATCAAGAAGACCTAAAATAAAAAGGTTGAGGTTGGAAGAGACAGAAAATGATCTTTCTAAGCCTGCCAGACTGCTAGAGCTAACTAACACCAACTCATCTGCCTCGGAGCACTTCAGGAGGTAAAAGTTTGGACTTTTTTTAATGTGAAGCTTTTGAATCATAGAATCAGCGAGGTTGGAAAGGACCTGTAAGATCATCAAGTCCAACCTTTGCCCCAGGACTGCCAAGTTGTTATCCTATAGGACACAGCCACTCCTATTTCATGTGTTAGAGGCAGATTGGAGGCTTAATTACAAATTAAATAAGTAGTCCTCTTAAATCAGGTGCCGAGTAACAGCAAACATTTTGTGAATGTCCTGTATAAAGTATAAAGATCTTTTTGTAGGGCAAGATGAAGAAATGAAAGCTTCTCTACAGAACAAACTTACAAGGGAAGCGCCAGGTATCATTGCCAGACACAGACAAGCATGGTGCTAGCAGCAGTCAAGCTGAATGCTGTGCTGAGTAGCCACATCTTTAGACATTTTGTGAGGAGAAAAGGAATTTGGCCTGTAGGAAGGGAGAAGCTGTTCCAGCCATGAGGGGCAGTGTGAAAGACTGGATGAGGAGACAAAGAAAGCAGTCAGATAGGAAGCGAAGACAAACGGGTGTGAAAGGGAGGAGTGCAGAACTGGGGAAGAGACGACAGCGCAAGCTCTAGCTGCAACCTCCTCTACTGACCAGTCCATGGGAATGTTACTCTGCAAACTTACGAGGAATGACTGAGAAAAGTACCCACTGCACAGTCAATCTGCACACGGTTAGAACCTGGGACCAGCTTCATTTCAATTACTATTTTTCCTTTGGCCCACACATTTGTGTTCTATTGATGAAGATTTCTCTATTAAGTCACAGCAGGCCTCAGCCTAAATAATACCAGCACTGAACCCGTGACCTTTTAAGCCACGCTGTCAGGCAGGGGGGCTGCGGTAACGTGAAACAGAGCTAACATCGAACCGGCAGGGCACAATGGCTCCATTATTGAGTGTGCTTGCACTTGTCCGACACTGGGTAAAATCCCCTGAACGATGTCAAGACCTTTTAAGTGTCAAGTCTTCCTGGGTCTGGGCACTTGCGCCTAAAAGCTCCTAAAAGAGCAGCATGGTGTGGTTTGCAAAGAGTGATTGCAGGCTGTTTACAGAGGAAAATGAGCAGGGGCAAATGAAAAGAAGAAAAACGTGCCTGGGAAAAGATATTTCTGCAGCAATCTGTGAGATTTTGCCTGGTAATTCACTTAGGAATCATGCAGTTGTAGCAAACAGTTAACCTGAGGCTGCCTTCTGGGTTGAGAGCTAAGTTTTGCACTTACCAGCTACCTTGGGAGAGGTGGAGCAGATTGAAAGTAGTGGTGTTGAGGATTATTTATTAACAAATCACCTTTAAAGTGGAGTGCAAATGGCCAATGAAATCTGGCTTGTGAATTTAATATGGTTTTGTCAGCATATGGTACCACTCAGGGGACGAGGGAGGCATTTTTGTTACATATGTACATGTGACTGGCAAGGAAGCTGTCATGAGAAGACTGAAGCAAAAATAGATGTTTCTTGTAAATACATTTGAGCAGAGGAAATGAAGCAACTCTGAAACTGTTCAAACGTCCATTACTGATAATACTACTTGTGAATTTTGAGCTCCAGAGTGAATGCTCTGAACTCCCTGTAGCAGAAATGGGAACACACAAACAAGCAAACAAATGCATGAATAGAACTTGTTTCATTCAAGTTACCTGTGCAAAATATTATTAATTCCAAGTCAAGGCTTTGGAAAAAATAACCCACAATAAAGTGATTTAATATGGATGGATGAATCCCACATCCATGCTCCAAAACTCCCAAAGGCTTCACAGGGTGCTCACCCCCAATTTGTTGCATCTTTTTTGTTCTTTAATTCGAGTCCACTATTTTAACAACTTAACTGAGAGTCACAGAAAACTCATGAACTGCAGAGAAGAAAGAGGAAAAAAGATGTCCCACGTGAACTTGGAAATGTTCCTAGCATTCCCATTCTACCCTTGGAAGGATTTCAGTGGACTTTGGCTCAGGTCTGTGAACATGGGGAAGGTATTAGGAACGACAGGAATTTTCAACAAATAAGTTCTTTTGCACTAATTCCCTGGGAGAATATAGTACTTCAAGAGTGCTAGAAGATCCTTGTGCTAGGTGCTTTACTTTGTGTAACTGCAATTACTTCCTTGCATACAAGCCTTTAATCCTTTGTTTACTACCCACCACATGCTGCAGACACTTACACTCATTTGGCAAAGTATAAGACTGTTTTAACTGCAGCACACAGCCCAGCTGAGTTAGATATTTGCAAAAGTAGTGCAATGATCAGGAATTATCTCGCATCTCCTGATACATCTTGCATTGCTGGATGAACAGCCCAAAAACGTCACATCTAAATCCATGACACGTACAGGTAAAATGATACAACTATCTCCCGCAGTCGCATTTTTCTTTGCTCCTTATATCTGTCATGAACTCATATGGAACCAGAATAAATTCAGATTTTTTCTTTTTTTTTTGGTTAAATAAGGAACAGAACTCATACCACACTTGAGAGAAAAATTACAAAAATACAAAGTTGAAAATGACACCATTCCTTCACAGTCTAATACTTTTCAGTCTTGAATCAAAACTGGAAAGATAAAGGAAGAAAAGCTAGGACCAGTGATTCTTCCATGTGTGAAGCAAGCTCTGTTACCTGATTTGATAGCCACCTGCCTCCCAGTAGCAGCCATGACGTGTGACCAGAAATTCAGGCCACAAAATACTGCAGCACCACAAGACAAACCCCATCAATTATTGTTTAGGAAATACTTCCATTATAGGCACGTTTTCAATGCTCAGAACATTCTAAAAGACTAAGGGGAGAAAGTAAGGAAGGAAAAAAAACCCGAACAAAAACCCACAAGCTATCCTTGGGCAGAATATCTTTAAATAGTCCTCTGCCCAACAGAGACCACTTAAGAACTCTATTTAGCTCTTCCAGGCAAGTCTTACAAGTTCATTTGTACAGCCTTATTTATGTATTTTTGTTCTCCTGAATAAAATTCAGAGGTCAATCAAGACTTTGATATGACTACTGGTGGCCTTCAGCTCAGGGCCCCTTCCCTTTGTTCTTACATTGGTCTTTTCATTTATCAAAAGCTGTTACATTTGATAATCAAATGTTTGAGTAGGACGACTATTCATTATTTTACATATTTGTGCCTGACATTCACTTAAAAAACTACAGGGTGGAAGACATAAAGGTGATCTTTCCCGCAGAGCTCCCGGCAAAGAGGCATTAATCTGCTTTGAAGATCTCATTATTTAAGTCAAGATCTACTTTTAGTTCTAGGCACACGCACAAAAAATGTTCTCAAAAACATGTCTGATGATTCTTGTAGGACGTCCATGAAGAGGCCACAAGTCTCCTAAAAAAGTATTCAGTATTCACAAGTATTCACTGAGATTTATCACCTGTCTGCTGCATTGCCTGCACACAGTTCACTGTGCAGAGCTAAGATCTGAATTTCCAATTGCTTTTACTAAACACAACCCATAGCATCCATTTCAGTTCCTTGGTTGGCCAAGAATAGCCTGTGAAAGCATCACTTTGAGCTAACCCTAATGACTGAGCGTAAACAAAAAAAGCACCTTCCAGTTATCATTCTGCAATACAGATTTGACATTCACTATTGTGAAGAATATACCCTTTCTGGAAGACAGAATGCATACCACACAAAAAAAGAGCCCTCAATACAGTAAAAAAGAATTTGCTTAAAAATCACAGTAAACAGTAACAGACCTGTCGGGTTTGTGTGTAATGGCCCAGCTGTTATTATTGCCATGGCTGCAAATGCTGCTTGCCTGCTGGGCTGCCGAATGATGCTGTACCGGTTGGACATCAAGAGCCTGATATTGCTGCTAATTGGCATAGCTGGGAGTGTGCTGCATGCAACAGTGTGGCTCCCCCACCCAGCTGGGCTCTAACTGGCCCCAGGGCAGAGCTGCAAACACAGCAGAAGGAGGAGAGGCATCTTTCTTCAGGAAGGCACATACATTGTGAGGGTTTGGGGTCTGCCCAAATCCTGCCATCGAGACCTTCCTGTTCACCACAAATCCACAGCTGAACATGCTGTGCGAGCAGCGGGAGCAACTGTGGGAAGGGGAAGCAGAGGGCCCAGGGCCCAGCACCACCCGCTGTGCCACTGCTCACAGGGCTCATTCCTCAAGAATATCCGTAGCCTGCATGGGAGTTTCAGAGATTTGCAACTGCAACTCCAGTGCAGCCTGTGCAGTATTATGAAATACGGCTGTGCCTAAGAATGTGGGGATAAACAACACTAACTTCTTCATCTTCTCCTTTCCTCTTTCTTTTTTTCTCCGGTAAATGCCATTCAATATGACTGTGATTGGCATTTAGCTTTTAACGCAACTGAAACTTGTAGCTAGGGTGTGGCAGATGCTATTTTGTTAGTGTCAGCCTTCAATCTTAAACAAATCTTAAAGTAACTCCAATCTTCATGGACATTCAGAAATAAAACATTTGCAAACTTAAAGAGAAGGGGGAAAAGACAGCCTGAGAAGAGAGAGTGAACAAAAACGCCACGATGAAAATACTCCACAAATAAGGGCAACATAGGCAACTGCACTTCCGTGCCAGCCACTTACACACTTACAGCTCTAAACAAAATGTCTACTGATTTTGTAAAGAATTAGCATCGGCTACACTTGTAATGCTCAGCCAGAGCTACCCTTAGAATCAGTGGGCCAGGTCTCTACTGCTTTTGACCTTTCTTGGCCAAGATAATGCTCTTAGAAAGCAACTTTAAAGTTCTGAATGTTGAATACCTGCTGACAGGATATATTAAATTCCCATGGGCGACTGTGTGAGCCATAAGCGCTTGCTTGTCCGTCCAATTAGTGGGAGGAGAAAAGAAAATAAAAGTGAAAGAAAGTGTGCTATTTGAGTTCTCCAAAAAATCGCAACTTAACAACCCAGTTCAATGCTACAATGTTTGTAATCAGTCCATACACTGAAAACAAAAAGTATTTTTTATTGAACACTTTTGAATAATGTATAAATTTAAGGAAATTGTAATCTGTTTTGCTGAGAAGAAAAGCAGGCTAAATTAATTGAATAAATTATTCATTGTAAATTATGGGCTCAAGTCTGCTACTGTGTCTTTGTACATGTACATCCCTTTTCTGGCATCTCTGCTGAGCTTGCTAACAAGGATACCAATTAGTAACAATGGTACTGGTGGTTTTACTTTAGCTTTACTTGTCTCTGCATTTCCTGGCTTTGTCTGGTACCAAAAGCTGATGTACTAAAAGGACACAGATTCTTTCACTTCAAACGAAATCAGAAAATACTGGAAGTACAAAAAAATAATGGCAAATAGAAAAGTTGTCTGAGCTTTACAGCTTGATCTTTCAGTCAGCAATTTGAATTCATTTCAGCAAGAGCCCAGACCTCGGTATAGTTATTTGGAATAAACCTTCCAGAGTTCACAGTTGTTGCTTATCTCTGGTTATGAAACAGCAAAATAGGTATCTGAACCCAGTAAGAGAGAGACCTCCAACTTTAAGGTATGTAAAATGCAGCTTATTCTACAGCAAATTCTTATGCTCCTGTGATGATTTGGAAAGACACAAGCTGCACATCTGGCTTGAGTATATCAAAGTAAAGTCAGTAAAAGAAAAGATCAGCTGAGGCTTCACAAGACACTCGCAGGAACGGAGACTTGAGCTGCTTCAGGGACAGACTGCACAACATGAAGGGTTCAGCAAAGACCTTAGTTTTTTTAATTAAATTGGAATCTTTCAAAAGTTGAACTAATGAACCCTAGGGTGGAATAATTTAATCTGATTTTATATGTCTACAATATAGGTATCTGTCAGAGACTGACCTCCATGGCTGCTTTTATAACAGCGCTCTTAATGCAGTTCCACCTGCTTCAGGTGTCCGCTTAGGCTGAGGCTAACTACTGGGCCAGCCACTTTTTCTCTGTGAAGTGCAAAATGAAGCAGGAGGGTAACTATTTAAGATGGACTCAACCACTGACGTCTGGCTGACCACAGCCCCTTGTGCCTCAGAACCAAATCAGAGATGGAGGGGGAACTGTATGTGTTTATGCCTGTGAACAGATGCTGACCAATAAAATGTGTGGTCCATTCATGGAAAACGCTGTACCCAATATTCAGAAAAACAACCATCAAATGCACAAAGAATGAGCAAGAGAGCTAAAAGCTCAGTACCTGCTGCCTTCCTCTAAAACTACTTTGTACTCTCCCTGTTCCAAAAATGAACACGAACCATTTCTTTGGAAAACACAAACAAATACATCTTACATAATGTGCTATGAAAAAGCCAGTGGAAAAGCTGTGGTTTGACAGCCTCTCTTCCAAACCTCCCGTCTCGACTCTTTCATTGAACTGATTTGAAAAATATTCATTGAAATGTCAACCAGCATTTACCATTTCCATGGCATTTTTATTTGGTTTTTAAATGAGCTGTTAAATGGCTGTTCTCTGTGTGGTCTTCTGAGTTCTCTTCATATCTGTGTATCTCACCCTCAGTGTGTAACTGATCTCACGTGGGGCAGTCATGGACAGGCAGCCAGCTGCAGCAAAGAGACTGATACGTTTTCTAATGCTAAGACTACAGACACAAAAAGATGGAAGATTTTGCCACGTGATGCAATGTTTTGAGATAACCAAATTCAACACAAACCAGCAGCATAGAGCACTGCAGATATTAGCCACAAATTGTTCAGGCTAAAAGTTACAGAGAACTAGGTAGCACATTGAGTATGAATATATGGCTGCCTTTGCCACCTTTTATAAACCCTCCCATCCTTGCTACATGTACCTTCGCAGTCAGCTGGAACAACATGTCTGAAAAACTCTGAATTTCTGAAGGATGATGAAACTTTTTATTAAGGATTACTCTAACAATGAAGCAACACTATAAAACTAGATCAAAACTTCCTCATAAATGAAAATGTTGATTGTCAAAACAACAGCCTACGCCAGGGATTTGTTATCGTTTGGCTCCCAGCCCTCTGACTTTCATAAGGTTAGATACGATGGTCTGAAAATCCCTCACTGACTGTCTCTTTAGAAAGAGGAACTCAAAGATGTAGTAGCAGTGTGTATTCTGTTCACCTTCAGGTAGGAGTAAGCATGAAGGTTCACCTGCTGATGGGCTTTGAGAGAAAAATCCTAGCAGCATACTGTAGAATGAGGCTGAGGACTTGGATGTGGGCAATGCTGGCACTGCCATCCTCTCGTGAAGGTCACTGATGCAACCACCTGGGCTCAGTATTCTCCAGGGATTGCCCATCAATCTATGCTGTCTATCAAAATTCCTCTGGGATTAATTGCTGTACTTTTCTGCATAGCCCTGGGGAATCACACTGACAGAGTTTTTTTGCTTACAAGGGGAATGGCAGGGAAAATGATCCTGGAATTCCTTTCAGTCAACTGCTCTGCATGGATGAATGCACTCAATAGAGGTGTTGACCAGGGAGGCCAAGTTGGGTGTGCACAACAGGCCATCCCAAAGACCTACAGCGGTAAAAGGAGATTGCTTTATTTTCTATACTGCATAACCTGTGATTTGCTGGATCGTTATTCAGCTTGGTTTCTGTTGCTATATAAAAATAACAGAGACCTAGTACTCCTTGGTAAAGGGTGAATGCCAGGTTGTCTTTGATTCCTGCTTACAGAGTCTCTTAGTTCCTTGCTAGATGCCCCCAGTGGCAACAGACTTGACATTGACACAGATTACATCTCACAGACAAACTATTAAGAGCCAAAAGAAAACTGATTCTTTCCTACATTAATGCTTATTTTCTGTATAATTAATCTCTGCAGTCTAAGTAGCATGGGACCAGACACTGTTCCTTCTTTTTAAGCTTACCAGATACCCTTGCTGAAAAAGTATAGTCTTATTTTAGTTGTCTTTAATGTTGCAGCCCACTAAACTGTGAAGATGTTATTCTGCATACGCTGTGGTTCATCATCCCAATAAATCCTGTTCTAAGGAATAGTAAACATCACAATATTAACAAATCACACAAACCCAGAGGATTGCCATTCTGCAGATTACTTGGTGAAAAAGAAACTATTTCAAACTCACTTTATCCGCTTTTAATTATTCTTTCAGGTATTTAAAACTTGCTCACCTCTTTGCCCAGCTGCCTCATATATGCTGAACTTACTTGGCAAGTAACTAGCATGAACTAATTAAGTAATACTTATATATTTCCTAATTATAAATACAAGAGAGGGAGAGAACAGCTAATTAAATGACAATCAGATCTATGAAAGACTTTAAGAACAATGAAAAGGCGCAACACTTACAAATCAATGCATAAAATGGAACCCTGCATTTACAAAATGTTCTCTTTTCCGTAATCATAAAGCAACATAGCTCTTTTTTTTCTCCGCTGAAAAAGGAAAGTGGCAGGCCCCTAATTCTGAAAGACTTAGTGGGAAAATGCTTTTTTGAAAGCATTAATTTAACCCATAAGTATGAAAAGTGCCAAACACTGCTTTTTATTGAATTCAAGCTGAAAGATGATTTTTCAAAATGTAATTTCATATCAAGTTGCCTGTCTAACTTCAACAAAGGCTTTCAACTAGCTCAGGCTTTAACCTGAACTAGCTTTCAAAGAAACATGCTTAAGGCCCAGGCAATAAGAAGCAATCAGTTACATCAGGGGAGAATTGATTCTATAGACTACACAGTTGTTGGATCAGTTCAATGTCATGTATGATGCAGGTGGCCTGGAGAAAGTAAGTGATAGTCCAACCTGAGCTGTTAAAGGCAGTCTCCTAAATCCACCCGGCCATTAAGAACCCGAAATAAATGTGCTCTGTTATATACCAAGGAAGGACAAACTGAACTTTTGTCAGCAGGAGGCACTTGGCACCTTTGGGAAAGCATTTTAAATCTGGTGCCTAAGTATGTATTTGTGAACCTAGGATGGGTTTCAGTGATCTAGACAGGATATATGGAAACACATACAAGGTTTTTAAGGCTGCCCATCCAGGGTCAAGCAGCCTCTGGCCTGTGAAGCTTTCCACAAACCGTACCTTTCTGTTGCTGCTGAGTTGCAATTTATCAGCCATATTTAGGAGGTGTATGCAGAGGCATTGTTCTCTGCTAACTTGTTGTATTTAGGGGCTCTATCTTGAAAATAATTTATGGGATTTTATGCCCATCCACCACAGCACAGGAGAACAAGAAGAGTCTGTAAAACATGCCCTGACACTGCTGGAAACTGCATAGTACAGTAAATGCTACCGTCTACCCAGAGTCTTGATTCAGCAAGGTAGCTCCCTGCGTGGCTGCTGTGACTCCCATACAACCATCTATGCTCTGAATTCTGCAGGTATGGAAAAACTGAATCATGGCAACTGCTGCCACTGTGTGATGCCTACTAAAAGAAGTCAGCACATGAGATTACCACAGCCCAGCTCAACACAAAGACTGAAGTTACACAGTGGAGTTTCACAGATGAAGGAGCTCTAGCCAAGGGGCATCAGCATACCCAGCTACGCTACCACCGCAGTGTACAGGTGTCCGAAAATGACCCTAGCTGAGCAGTGACTACACAAATGGTCATTTGCATTGTTTCAGTCAATGGTAGAAACAAAGGATTATTTGTTTTAGCAGAATTAAAATGAAGAAAAAAACCAAAAAGCCCTAACAATACAAACATGGCATCTAATTTTGTCTAGTTTATTTAGCCCTGCTAACCTTGCTTAAAAACACATCAATTTCTAAGCAAAATTATCTACATAGCCTCTTTTTCTTCAGCTAGGAGTACTTTCTGATTTCAGTATGAATGTGTCTCTTAGTTTGGTCAGGACAAGAGAACTACCAGAAAAATAACACCAATACCACCACTGATCCGGTTGTGACTGCTTCCTTCAAAGTTATAAGCAACTTCCTTCAAAGTTATAAGCAACAGGCATATGTGCTCAGGAAGTACAAACCTAAAAAAGTATCAGAGCATTTATAGAGCTCCATGCTGAACATGGGGGAGAGGTTCAAGAGGGGTACAGTGCCAAGCGACTGCTCACAGTACCGTGGCCACTGCATTCTCTCAATGCTGTATGTACAGTGACCTTAGTACTATTTTTTGAGATCCAAGACCACAGCTTTGATCCAACTGCTGTCATCCTGCAAACTGCTCACAAAACCACCTTCCCTCTTTTGGAAAAAAACCCCGAAGTAATCAGAAGTGCAGGCAACTTAGACCAAAGTCTAGATCTGGGTGAGAAACAGGAGCTAAGGCCAAAACTTCTGCAGTCACACTCATGGCTTTCATTTTTATCTATCTCAGTGTTATTATACAAATGCCAAAAAAGAGACAAAGCAAAGACCTTAGTTAGAAACAAGGGCAACACAAAAGGCCAAGGAAGACTGGCATTCTGGTTTTCAGTGCCCAACGGTGGCTCTCTTGACCAGATGCATGTTCTGTTGGAAAGCACGACCATTCCAATTAAAATATTCAGGTTAATGAAAGACAAAAGAAAAGACAGAAATTTTCCCTAACCAGTCCAGAAAGGACACAGCACTAATTATCGGAATGCGGCAGTTTCTGGTTGCTATGCTATATGCTTGGATATTTTCTAAAGTGCGTGTGACAGCTTGCTATTCAGAAATTCTGGGCGCACAATGGGATTCTTTCTCTTGGGAAAGACACACGTTAGCAAACTTCCTGAGGCCATGGAAATAGACATTTTTTTTTTTCCTCCAACCATATTATGGACCCTATCTTCACTATCTGAATAAATGTTCTGGTTTCTGCTATTTATAAGCCTGGTTGCTCCTAGCATGGCTTTAGCGCAAGTTACCTTGACAAATGCAGAGTGGGAATTATTCTGAGAAGGTGTTCACAGAACCACACAAGTGTGGCAAATATATTAAATAAAAGCTTTATTGAAATAAATGTATGAGATGAAAAGCTACAATATCACCCACCCCAGTGACAGGTTAGTGTCACAGCTCAGTGTTTAAAGGCAGAAAAACAAGAGTGGGTGAGAACAGCTGGTGGGTTGTGAGATGCCACACTTGAACATTTCTGTATACTGGACTCACGTAACTCCTGTTTTCAGGCTGTACAAAGTGGTGCATTGCCTTTTGGAGAAACTTATCTTTCCATTTCTATCATATGCAGCCCAGGAGCTCAAGCCTCTTGGGCACACATATTTTGAGCCATATCCATAGCCTTCCAGGTTTACAGGTCTCAGCACTAGCATCAAGCCGTGCCCTGAATTTACCCTACTTAAGTTTGGTCCCCACTGTTCCAGATGCTTCCTACACCACTACTTGCAACTGCATCCATGGATTGGTCTCCACAGCACTGGCACTGGAAGAAAAAAAACCTCTCACTTGCTTTGTGCAGCTTTTGTGCCAATTTGTATCTTGGCTTAAGATAAAGGCAAGGAAGCTGAGACGGGAAGACAAATGTAAGGGGCAGATTGGTCTGAACACCAACAAGGAACAATTCTGGCAATAACCTTCTAAGAGTATTCCAGATTCTAAACTTTGTTGATGTTCTTACTCATTTCAGGGCAAGAACTGATGTAAGTACAAACCATGCTATAAAAGGAGTGAGTGATGAAACTAGAATTTTACCTCATTTTTCTTCCCTTTTCTCTTTTTAGGGAATAAAAATAGTTAATACTATCATCTATATCACTCAAAGGGCTCTGTAGGAGACTCAGTTTCAAATCCTTAATCTACTGAGTTGTTGTATACAAGCATGACTGAAAACATGTCTACTCACCTCAAAGCAGTCAGTACACTAGGGGAGGAGTAAGGATACAGGAATAATGCAGAATAAGCCTTTGAAACAGAGTTCCTCACTCTGCAGATCCCAGCTCTAATTTGAATTATTTTCTTTTCAGGCATCTAAAACTTTTAGGAAGAGAAAGGCAGTTTCTTGTCCACACTAGCTAAAAGCTGACACAGCTTATGGGCTTAGAACATCTACTTGCAGGGGGACATAACAAACTGGAAGACTTCTACTAGCAATGCCCTTCACAGATGTACAGGTCAATATAGTTCTTTACCATGGTCTCTGATGGACTTTGTTTTTCCCCCAAACCAAGAGCTATAAAGTAATGTGTCATTTGGCTGAGAGCCTCAGGATCTAATGCTCCCAAAATAGCAATGGGCAAAATTCACAGGTCTGCATGAAACACGTGAGGGAAGTCAAAATTTGTTGAGAAAGACAGCATAACTTGTGTAAATATTGGCATTAATATCAGCAACTTCATGGAAACAAACATACAACCAACCAACCCCAAACTTCAGCAAACTTGGGAAAAAATAGAAGACTTTATATTGACAGCGATGGCATTGATTCTGTAAAATTAATCTACTATTAGAACAGAGGAAAACTGAATACTAACAAAGACAGACAGACTTTAATGGGAATAAAAAGGAGTGGCTGAGCTGGGAATTTCATCACTGAACTTCTTTCCCAATAACAGCAGAAAAAAAATAATGCAGGTTTCCAGAGCACCAACCACGTTGCTAATTAGCAGTATAATTTGTGCTGCCTCTAATGATAGCTTATTCTGCTCTGACTGCCAGGAGAAGAAAACAGGAAGGGCATTTGGAAACATTATGAAAAATAACCACAGTTTTAGGGCATTTGGGCTTGAAAAATGTACAGCTGTTGATGGATTAAAACACACACACACTCCCTGCCATAAACATTCGAAGAATAATAGATGGAAGGAAAATAGGTAATAAGAGAGTGAAAGATTTTGTTTATAGACTTGACTGGTTGACTAGGGTATAATTATGGGACCTGCTTCCAATCCATCCTATGTAAAATAATTGGTGTGTACAGGAGACGGATTTGCTTATAATAAATGGATCTCCTAGCGATGGAGCAGAATGATATCTGTGTGAGTACACTAGAATGACAGCATAATTTAACAGGAGTGATGCTGGAGGGTGGACGTTATTAGCTTCAGCATTTCTGAAGTCATGTTATACTTGCAGGCACATCTTACTTTCACACAGAAGGTGCACAAGGTAAAAGAAGTGACAAGTCTTATAGATCAGAAGTTTTAAAGGACTTAATTACGTTGCAGTAATCTTTCAGCTGTACTGCTGCCAAGCTGTGCTAGGTGCTGCAGACAGAAATGTGGCCAGCCTTGGTTCAGGCAAAATTGTTCATGTCTGCTTGGAGAATGCACTTAGAGATGGAGAAAGCCTTTACTGCTCTTCCAGAGCTGAGCCAACCAAGGCAGGTGAGAATAACAGTGCAAACACCCACCGTGTTGTTCTGCTCCCACTGCCCCCTTCCCTCCCACCCCTAATCCTTGGGGTTGTTCTATCCAAGAACAGCCTGCTCACTGTCAGACTCAGGGAGCTACATTCATAGAAACATAGAATAGTTAGGGTTGGAAAGGACCTCAAAATCATCCAGTTCCAACCCCCCTGACATGGGCAGGGACACCTCACACTAAACCATCCCACACAAGGCTTCATCCAACCTGGCCTTGAACACCGCCAGGGATGGAGCACTCACAACCTCCCTGGGCAACCGATTCCAGTGTCTCACCACCCTTTCTAGCACACTTCAGCTTACTGCTGAGCAGTGAGGAGCTAGGTCTGGCTACAGGAGAGGCACAAAGTTGATTACAGACCTTGAGTAAAAGGATTTTCATCCATGGCCCTAGCAGAGTTTTAAAATCCACTCTGAAGCACTGAGATGTGTTCAATGCACAGGCTGCTGTCTGCATTGACCTTGCATTCATGAATCATTCCTGATGAATCTGGCATTCTGATCAGAATTAGAGCAGTTCAGGGGCACTCCAAGTTAGCAGCAACCAAGCATTTACCATGATATGTTCTCACAGGTTTCATGAAAAGCTATTCCCAGCTACCCTACCAAAACCCCTACTAACTGCTCTTGGGAACTGAGGATCTGGAGATGATCCTTCCATCTGAGAAGAGTGTTATACTGGCAGGTCCAAATTCCAAAAGAAACAGATACTTCCATTATTATATTCACTGATTCATTAGTGACACAAGCACTAAAAGGAATCCAGAATTTAACTGCTCTGCACTATGCAGTAAATAGTACTACTATTAATATTACTACTAGTGACAATTAGTTGCTGAGAAGAGAGCTTCAAAGAGTTACTTCAGAGTAATATACTGTCATCTATACCTATATTTATTGGAAACAAATAACAGGGTATCTCTGTGGAAAAGCCATTTAAAAATATATATTGTACAGGAAACTGTGATGAATGATTTATGTCACACACTAAAGATATCAAAAATGCTTAGGCATCATTTATTTACTTTCATTAAATATCTGTTAATTTAATTTTGGAGGTCTTCATCCCCTGCTTCCAATGCAAGGTTGGTATAGATCAAAGCTATAACTTATATTTTAGTTATCTGCACTCCAAGATACTTGCTCCAATTTGAATTTATTAGGAATAATTTAAAGTGTATGTCAGAAGGGAAAGATGTAAACTGCACCACAGCTAAGTCACAAGCTTTGCCAAAAGTTAGGTAAAAACATTCCCTTCCACCGGCTTTCCAAGGAAGAGGAGCCAAACCTCTCTCTGGAGCAAGTCCACTGAAGTCAATAGGGTGGCACAGGGAATATATTTGGCTAACGCTACTTGGCGTATGGCCTGCTAGGAAGCATTGTGATTTATTAACAGGTTGGTGACATTACTGTTTTCAGCCTCTCAAGTGCATCATCTCTATTCTACAGGACACATTTCTCCACAGTACTATCCCACTCAACTAGTAGGAAACCAGGAAGGAATGACTGACCACAAAGCACAACAGTAGGTACTGTGAATAAGATTTTAGCCAGACAATTTGCTCTTTCCCCTGCATCCCACTGGTTTTATTTCCTTGCCTGTAAGAAGCCAAAATTTACATTGACATGGCTGATGGCCTGAGGTAAATTCTGGGCTCTGGTCAATAAGCAGGAATAGGTACGCAGGTTGGCATGTCATACAACGGCCCAATCTTTCCTGCAGAGATGCCAGAACTGCTTATGTTACAGCTCCTGAATCGCAGTAGCTTACAGTGTGCCATACTAAGACAACACAAAATCAGTGGCTGTTCACTGCACTGATAACTAACAGTGACGGCTGAAGTAGCATACAATTGCCCATGTCACAATGGAGATTTCCAAGCCAGCACTTCTTTTTTCAGAGCAGTTTTTGCTGCACTGTTAACCTAAAGCACCACCTCCTCCCTCAAGGGGAGCACCCAGGTGATTTCCTCCCTATTTATTTGTCTTGTCTTATAATGGATACTGCACTGTGACCTGCTGGAAGGGGTCCATCCACCAGCAGGCTTTCCAACTTAGCTCACTCACACACAGCGGCTGTGGGCAGCCAAGATGTAAAAGCTCTAGTAGCCATGAGAAGCAGGCAAGCCTAACCTCTAGGAGAGTCTTAGTCCCATTCATAACACGCTGTCTGTCCACAAAAATCATTCTGAAGATTCCTCTCTTTTTAGACACTTTGTAGGAACAAAAAAATGTAGGAAGAGCCAGTGAACACAGGGCTGCAGCACCTAGAGTTGCGTGGATTTCTTCCCCCCACTTTAAATTGCCGGACCAGAGCCTTATCCCAGGAACTGGCATGTGGTCAAAGATCAAAACAAGTAAACCTACAGCTCAGAAAAGCCACTTCTTTGTAATAACAGCCTTATAAAAGGGCTCCAGGGACAGAGTTCTAAAGAAACCATTCAGAAACAATCTGATGCTGAAATTAAATCTAAACAGTAATTAAAAAAAACCACAAAAAACTACGCATCAAGGCTAAGGAGACAAATAGCCTAACACAGAGGAGAGAACTGCTTAGAGCTCTTCAGAAATAAAACCAAACAGCATCAAAACAAAACCCAAACCCCAAACCAAAGAATAATAGTGTTTTTTTCTCCTGCTGTTGACACATAAACACCATAAGAAACAGGTGAATTAGTAAAGCATTCTACGAACTCAGATCAACAAAACACTCCAGAAGCAGGTTTGCAGGTGGGATAGGATGGATTTTACCCTGCAGATGCATATGCACATTATGGCCTACTTATACTTCAGCAAGAAACAAAACTGTTAGTTAAAAAGTGTTCTCTCCATTGCAGGCTAGACTTTCAAAGCAGATAAACACCCATAATACATGAGTAAACTCTTAGATACTTGAAAATGTGCTTAGCCGTCATTGAGTCACATGAATGTGGGCGTGAGAGAAAAGGGCATGTGTTCTAAAACCCTCAACAAGAATTAAACTTGAAATCAAAAGCCTACATATTAGCCGTTACAGAGAAAAGAGTATCAAGTTCAATATAATGAAAGTTGGGTAGGCACCTAAAAACTAAGTCTGTAGTAAGTTGAAACGGCAAAAGTCACTCTTCTACAAGTTATTCTTTTCCTCTCCCCTCAATATCCTCTGTAGCCAATCTTGGAGTAGTCTGCAACACTGCTAAAATGCTTTGTAAATGCTGCTTACAGTGACGATGCCTCCGGATTCCTCCTGAAGGCTGCGTACACAGATTTCGTCATTGATACCCGTTCTCATTCCTTACCCTCCCCATATCCAGTCCCAGAAATAAAATTGAAAGAATAGTGGAAAAGAATGAGAAACCTAGATCAACACATAAATACAACAGGAAATGCAAAAACAGAGCAGCTGACTCTCCACTGCTTCAAGATCTATATAGTAATTTAGATCTGTGCAGAAGGATCTGAAAATCCAGCTGTGCTCTTTCAATTAGACTGTCATCAATAATATAAATACTGCATTCAGAATTTATGCCACAGTTTTGTTGCCTATACGTGAAACAGCAGCGTACAGCTTGTTTTGCCTTTCTATCAAGCATACATAATATGCAAAATTTGAAGTGCAGGCTCAAAGAAGGAAGGTTTGGCAAATAAAAAGAGCCTTTTTAAACAAAATTTTTTAACTGAAACTTGCCTGTTTTTTGTCCTTGCTGTGTTTTGATTGTTTAGATAAGCTAAAAAGACAAAGGGCTATAACAATCATTGCAATTACTACTGGTAAAGAAAGTCCATGTGTATGTCTTACATACAAAAACAACCATGACAGTGGGAGGTATGGTTACTGTTCATAAAATTTTCTGATTAACAGCGAGGCAGATTTTCTAAACACATATTATCAGAGATCTGCAGAATAAATGTACAAACAGCATAGCTCAAACAAAGGGCTAACAACAATGCACCAGCAGGAGGGAATATGGGAAGAGACAACTGCCTGTAAATATGCCAAGGTACAGAGAATGACTTGGGAAAGACATTAACCTGCAGCATGACTCAGATGAGATTGACTGAATATAACAGAAGCAGCCTAGGAATGAAACGTCTACTAGAAGTTACAAAGAGCTGTGTTACTAGCGCAGTCAACTAAAGACGTTAAGCAAATTCCAGTTGTGTCAAGTGCTATGGAGCTAAGACCCCAAAGATGATGGCAGGATCAGCTTCTGCTGATAAAGGGCAGAAGGTTGGGGGCTGAGGCACAGAACCACAAGTGGATGTGAATCAGCTACACTGACCTACCTTTGGTGTATCTCCACAACCTAGAGTCACAGGTTTTGATTGCAGTATGAGCATTAAAGGACAGTGTGAATCCAGCATTAACCAGGGAGAGCTGATCATATTCACCCTCAGTCCCTTTGTTCAGGCTACACCAGGCGATGGACCACCCTAGTAAATTACATGCTGAGGAAGAAAAGGGGGCCCTCACTGTGTAATACGGGACATGGGTGGTCCACAAGACTCTGCAACCTTGCTGTTTCTCTCTAGCTTTGGTCTGAGCAAGCGGTATCCTCCAGATACAAATGTCTGTCATAGTTGAAGGAATTGCCTCATTAGCGTACTAACTTAATTTGGCTAAGAAAGTTCTCATAATATTTCGTCGGTCGTCAACTAGCATGTTGGACAGATCCCAGCTCAGTGAAGTAACTTTTTTGACCCTATAAATTCACCCTGCAGACGCAGGTATATGCTGCAACTCCAAACTTTCAGCTGCATGCAGTTGCTATGCTCTATGCTAATATTCTTTCATTGGTAGGTAGAATGACCTAAGAGCCAGTTATTACTAATCAAAACTGTTATTAGGCATCCCTCAACAAAGACTGTGACGGTAAAATACCTAATGATCATAAAGGGCTCAAGACAGATTTGCAGGGAGAGATGCAATACATATGCAAAGTATTGAACTGAGAAGGAAAAGCTGAAATGATCATATTTGTTTTGAAGAGAGACACCATTTCAAGTACAGTGACTGAACAGTGGATTTCAAGAGAATTAAACTCCTGCATGCTAGTCAGCCTGATTGAATCATCCTGTAATATTCCATTTAGCTTATAATATTCAATGTTATAACAGCATCCAGAAATTTTCAATCAAGAAGTTGTTTGGAAGCCCACATACTAACTAAAATACTGAGTACAGTATGGTAACATACTTTAAAATCCATTTACTAGCTCTTTTTTGAGCACCATAAATACCTTGTGGTTCTCGGTTGGGGGTTTGAAAAACAGCTGATCTGTGATTTACAGAATTGTACCTTCGGTTTCTCACAGGCAAACTTCATTGCTTACAAGAGGCAGAAATTCATTTGATGTTTCCTTTCAAAATAAACCTGCCTGACAGCAGAAGTTAACAGGGTGGGAGCCCTGTAAACAGACACTTTAAAGGAATTTTCTGAAATTCCCACATTCCATGTGTTTCAAGAATAAATACAAAACTATCTCTGTTTAAGGTAACAATGGACCTAAACCAGAAGATACAGAAAAGGGAGATGATGCCTTTAAAAATATCAGGGCTTTATCAGTTTCCCTCTTCTATGAAGATTCAGGAAACTGTCAGGGCACCCATGAAAGGGATATGCTAAAACCCTGCTTTTTCTCTTGTGCTATTTCTGAGATACTTCAGAAAGGAAGTTTCCGCAGTACAGCTTAATAACTAGAGAACAAAGTAGTACAGAAAGTTCCGGATGATTCTGGAATTATAGATCATGCAAACAAGGCGGAATGCTCTTTGGGGAGCTTATTCTTTTAGATTTAGAAATGCAACTTGCAGGCAAGTTTTAAAAAAGTAGTAAGCAAAATGAGCATCACAGACATCTTACAAGAACACAAGCCCCGAGATCCTTCTCTGAAACTATTATTTAAAGGGAAAAAAGGCCCAGGATGTTTCTTCTTCTTAGTGGACATGTACATTTATCTTGTGCAGTTTTCAGAACTGTTTCTTCACGCATTCACACCTGTAGCTTCCCATCCCTGTTGTGTCTCTTCAGGTAACTTGTATGAAAATACTTTGGCTGAATCCTGGGACTGGCACACAGTCAGACAGAGCAGACAAACAGCAGCAGTTTCCTACTCCTCCTCCTCCCCAAATACACGGGGTTCTTGACAGTGCAGAGCAGCCAGCATTGCTTTAATATGGAGAAAAATATTTTTCTCTCCATCGCTGTTTTCCATTACTTATGCATGGCACAGCTCTCAGGCTGCATCATGAAGTCTGGTACAAAGCTGGTCAGCATGGAAATGGAAACTCAGGTGTTCTCACCTCACCTGTACCGCTGGGCTGTTGTATCACCTGGGGCAAGTCAGCTCAGCTCTCTGCATGTATAAAATGATGCAGATGGTAATACATATCATCTCACAGAGCTGCTGCAAAGGCCAAATAATCAACAAGCACTTGTAAAGCATTTTGGGAAGCTTGAATATAACCTGCTCTGTAAAGGTGACTTGTGAGGGTTTATTTTGCTTTCCAGACTATTTCAGTTTCCATTTCATTTCCCTTCACCATCACATGGAGCCATACCCAAAACACAGGCACTGAGATAGGGGAGACCCAGTTTAGCAGCCCTTTCTATAGAATTCATAATGTGACATGACTTCTTTTTGCTCAAGAAGTATATTGTACAACTTCATCACACACTCATGCTTTTGTTGTTGTTTGGTTGGGTTTTGTTTAATACACTAAAGCTTTATGAAGGTGGAAAAAGAAAGTTGACTTTATCAAATATTTGTAAGTCTTACAGTCAAGAAAGCACTGTGAGTGACCTAGGCAAACTACAGGCGTACAGCTAAGGAAATTCAGGTGTACCTACAAAGATGGCATTAAAATAAAAAGCTTCAAAACCCTTCAATCTCTTATCACTCTCACAGAATAGCCTACTGCACAACCAGTATAACTCCCTCCTGCACAGAGGGAGTTTGTTTCCTCCAAGAAAAGAAACCTTTGAGTGAGACACATTGAACAGGAACACTTCATACACAATCAGTAAAAGTTATTTAGCACAGATGTTGCTGTAATTGTGAGATACTGGGAAAATCAATGTTTAATGGCAGACTCCCAGCTCCACCCTGGCAATGCTCGAGTTAACATCACCAGGCTAGAATTTGAAGCATGTAGAACAAAACTGGCTGAAATAAGTCCTCTAAAGTTTTTAATCATCACAAACAATATCCCATGATTTTTTTTGATCCCTGAGTCACCCGCAGATAAATACATTGTGATTTATATCCATGCACTTCTAACCTTTGCTACCCACTGCCAGTTTAGGGATGATGTTTTTGTGAAGTGCTGTGCATACATATAACATTATTTGCATAGGAACCATTCTTTCTGTTGTGTTCAAACAGTATGTATCATAGTGTGTGCTGTTTCAATATGAGGAATTATCCTAAATGCTGAGAATCTCAGTCAGACATTATTAATGACACACATAATCATAATGCTTCAGTGAAAGGTGAGTATGGAAGAAAACGTAGAGATATAAGTGATATAAAATTTGGTAAAACACTGTCAGTGTAGCATTCTACTCATACCAATTCAGCATGAAGGACAAAGATGTTGATGACACAGGTGACATCATTCATTATTTCATTTAACAAGAACATCCTAAATGCAATCCAACAGAATTTGGTTCATCCCTCCCTCTCATATGTAGCCGTGCTCTTTTTCTCTGCTAAACTGTATATTTGTAGAAGAGATACAGAGAGGAAATAGAATTTTATCAGCTTACCGACATTCCTACATGGCATACAGGAATCTTACCAACAATTCACAGATGTACACACCACACAGAGGGGTAAAATGTAATTTGTAGGGATGACTGACTGATCTGTATCCATCTGTACATTCATCCCAGGATAGGTATTCCATCTGCTGCAGATGCTAGCTACAGGGGTTTTGTAATATCAACTTGCAAGGCAGGGAGGCATCTACAGTATACCTAAAAGGCCAGCTAAGAGAGTTACAAGGGCAGACGAGTTGCACAGAAGGGCTTTAAGTGGGTCAGCCATCCAGCTGCAGAACTGCATGACGTATTCCATCCGAATTAACAACACTTAAACCCTGCATAATCAGTAAGAGCACTGAGAGGAAACATCCTCTGCAGAGGTTTACTCTTCTTTGGTGTTCACATTCAGAAGCAATTCTGCTTATGACAGAGGAACTAGGATCTTGATCTCTTTATGTTTTATCCCCTTGCATTCCCTGCATGGCAGTGTTTATGTGTGGAACTAGCTTGTCTGACCTTAATTCTACTGAATTTTACTGAATTCCTCTCTTCTTTGCTCCCTGTGCCCAGTGAATTAAAGAGCTCAATGGCTAAAATGGCGACATTATTGACCAGGATTCCTATCTGCTGCTTTGAAGGCTTGTAGCTTGCCTATTGCAACAAAGGTGGTCTCTCCTGTCACATACATGAGTATACTTGGAGCAAAAAGGAGAAAAGACAAACAGACCTGCAATAGTGCCTCAGCTATCAAAACAGTAGTTGCAGTACTGAACCACACAGGACCCCAGCCGATGGAGCACAGCACAACATCTTTGCATCCTAGAACTTGAGTACCTTCCAATGCACTACAACAAAAAGTGACTAATGTCTGCCGTGTGGTTTGCATTTTCTCTCTCACACCCGCACCCACGCACACATGTACAAACTGGGTGACTTAGTCAAAAAACAAACCTGTCAATGCAATATGTTTGAAAGCTGAGGGAGCAAAAAAGAATTTGGGCACATCTTGATCGATGACCAGGTTTTACACAGTAACAAAAAAGCCACTGTGACTACATAGCCACACAACAGGTTTTGCACACTTCTTTTGGGGGAGTAAGACATTTCTAAAGGTAAGGTAAAACTCCATGCTGTTTCTGACATGGGAGGAACTACATTCTTCAGTAGATAATGGTCACTGGTATAAAAAGCAATAAAAGACATTTAAGGAAAAGATGCCTGTAATACAATGCTTTGTGTGCGGAACCTATTTCCACAATTAGCATCTTATTCCAAAAGGTATCTCACTGACTTCCAGGGAGTATTCAAGAGCTAAGATGTATTTCCATGGGCACAGTTTTGTTACAATCTAGCTGTCACAGAAATATGCACGCAGAGCAGGGCAGCAGGGTGATTAGGAAATTGCTAGTTGCTGATCTCTTCCCTTATGGAACCATTCATACACAGAGGTATAACTTTCTAATTCCATTTTAGGAAAAAACGATTAACCAGTGACACCGTATCTCTGGTGCGAGTTCAAAAATCCATCCAACCTTGCCAGAATTTCCCCTCTAACAAATAAACTGCTCACAATCATCAAAAGCTCTGAAAGAAAAGATACATTTTTGCCCAGCAATTTTCCTTCATCACAACCAGACCTCAGTGGTAGTGGTTCACAGTAAGTTCTTCAAATGTTTTGGGGTACCCGTGTTCAGTACCATTTAAAAGAAAGGGATAAAATTACTTCCAAAATCAGTGAAAACAAGAAACACGCCTGGTCTTTTAGCTGCTCTCACATACTGAGCGGTACCTTACCAGCTGCCAGGATCAAAGCGCAGCAGGAGTTCCTAAAGGGGCGAGCGACTTCATAGTGTGACTGCTGATTACATCTTGCCCAGACAGCCTGGAAATGGGAACATTATTAAAACAGGATTATTTAGGGCTGTGCTCTCAGTGTCTCCATTGGGCTGAGCTCTTGCAGTAAAAGCTGTAGTTAACAGCACAAGTAAACCCCAGGCTGAGGTATATCCAGTGTAGCCTTCACCCCTGCCTTTGATCAGAGAACTTGCAGCCAGAACACTTAGTTCGGAAATACGGCTGCATATTACAGGATACCCACTGGTATTTTGTACAGTTTACTCATTCTGCATTGACTCCTCTAAACTGGACTCATGCTGCTCAGCAAGCACATCCATCACAGCGGCCAAACCAACGTGTCTGTGAGGATCGGCACCAGTCCCACTGGTGGCCTCGCTGAAGTCACGCGAAGGCACAGTGAGGCCTGCAGTAAGCAGCGATGTCATAGCATAAGCAAGTGAAGAGACCTGATACAGCTCTGTCATGGCTGAAATACACCGAGAACATTTTGCCTGCCCAAAGTAATCAGGCTTCCACTTCTGCTGCCAATGAATGCCTCAGTAAAACTCTTCTTGCTTTCAGGATAAAGCTGAATCCTCGGCAGTGGGAGAATTTTAAGTAGTTTCTTGTTTCTCAAAGAAATTCCTGAAGTTAAAATATGTCCTTTTTTAAAAAAAAAAGTAATAGTAATTTATTTGTCCTTCTTGGACCTACAGATGTGAGACACAACCTTCGCAAGGAAAAAAGAAATAAAATTGCAATTTCCCTACCTCTATTTTACCCAGGCATATTGCAACGAACAACAAGCTTTTACAAAGTTTGTTTGTTTCCCTTCTGCTCCAAATGAAATTAAAAGATTGAGGGAAAGAAAGTTGAAGAGTGGAAAAGTGCTTACTTTCACCCCTACATTCAGGAAGAGATCTCTGGGAGGGAAAAAAACCCCAAACCCAACATGCCAAATCCCATCAAATAAGATGACACTGTTATCTTACAGAAGATGTGGGTAGAACTGTGATGATGCTTCCGTCCACTACTATTAAACAGTATTTTTGGAAGCTGCTTCTGAGGAAGAAGCTCCACCTCCCCCAGGACAGCAAATTCTGTTAAAGCTCTCCCACCTGAGTCCAAGTTCTGGCAAGGTCCAAACGCACCTTCAGTACCTGATAGGAATACATCCCGAGATATCCACATACACAGTGATTCTGTGAAAGACCTCGTACATTTTCTTTTACTGTAGAAGCATACTGTATGTTTAATACTTCTCTTCAAGTCTTGCTTTAAATATTTCAAGCGATGAAGTTCACACCACATCCCTCGGGACATTATCAGACTCATAAATCTCAATGTCAGGAAGTTTTTCCAAGATATACCACCTGAACTCAACATCTGAGTTCACTCCATCCCTCCCCTCACTATGCCAAGTAATTCTCTGCTCCATGAGTACACTCTTCCAGTGTCTGTAGACTCTCCCATCTGCAAACCTGCCATTGATCAAGCAAGCTGCAGCAATTTACCTTCATTTTCCATTGCAAAGCAAACCCTCCTGTCCCCTCAACCTTATCTTTTTTAATAGTTTACTGATACTAGTGTGCAGCGGGGTTATAAAATGTCCTTGAGTTTGTAGTCCTTTAGAACAGAACACCGCTCTCTGCAATTACAGCACAGGATTTCAGAGTTTAACTCTCCTCCAAAAATAAACAAAGCAGGCATATTTTTTCCCTTCTGTGTATATTCCAGAATTATAATTAGATTTATTAGCACTTGCAACTGTTAGTGAGAAGCCAGATCAACTGCTCCTCTTTTTTATTATCATTGTTCCTGCACTGCGCATTTGCCAGCACAAATTATTTCACTAACTTCTGTGCTGCGAGATCCAGAACCCCTCACTGCTGAGGTGAGCAAGCTCAGACCGAGAGGTTCAGAATGTCATTTCTACCACTGCAGCCTTCTCTGATGTTCCCTGCACTGAGGGCAAAGCAACCGTTACTATTTCACGCCTGCTCTGTGCACACTTCCGATAGGAGAACACCGTGCTCCTTGACCCATAACTGAAGTAATCTCAAAACCACATACCAGGCATGCACACAGATATGTTTACTTTGGTGTCTGATCCTAAAGCAGAACAAAGCGCAGTCTGAACTGAAAGACTGCTTTGCCCAAAACCCATGAACTTTCTCTTTTACATTTCTGAAACAATGCTAGAAATGTTCTCCCACAGCAACACAGTTCAGTATGCCATGTGAGAGCGCAGATAGTGAAAAGCCTTAGCAAGCTCAAGTACATACAAAAGCCAGAATGAAATTTAATGCATGAAGACACTCCAGTAAAGAGGTGACTGTGTACCCGAGCTGCAATACTTCTAATTGAGTAAACCACGGTGTCTTTGATAATTTTCAAGTATTATAACAATCCTGTGAGGAAAATGGAAGCGCCTGATTTAGTACAACTACACCGGTTAAATGTTGAGGTGGGGAGAAGGGAGGAAGTAGAACTTCCTGGAATCTTGAAACTGCAAGGAAAGAATAGAAAGTTCATTCAACTATTCATTTCATTCAAAGACTGGTATAGAAGCAAGTTGCAGGTTCCCACATGAATATTCCTATAAAAGACAACCCTACAAATTTTCTCTGCTTTTCTCCACTGGAAAGGCCTCACTATCAGACTACCTCTTCCCAATCCAGTCACAATTAAAAACATAATTTCACAGTAAGAAGCATTTTCCTCTTTCCCGGAGGCCATCATGATATTTTGGCGATATTGCTGAGCAAGGATAGCCTGAGAAGTAAAGGGTATAATGAATAACCATGTATGCTGTAAACAGGCACAGGAGAAAAAGCTCCTTACAGGAAAAACAGAAATCAAAACCAGCTTGCCCGAATGTTAACAGCACATCCCATCCTGTTCATTGGTCAACTGCAATAAAGCTATCCCTGAAACCCCGTGTCATACATCACTAATAATTAGTTACTTATCAATTGTTCTTTTTATTTGAAACTACCCTGCACACACCTAAGTTCACGTTCAGCCACAGATTCAGACAAGCTTTGAAACAGAAACAGTTTTAGTCAAACCCCAGAAATATATCTGAACACCCTACCCCCATACATCTGCCGTGTCCAGCTTTCTGGTACTGAAGGAAAATTTGACACAGTTAGGATTTCAGAAGATATAAACTGAAGTTAATTCAAACTTTAACAATATATATTTGAATTCTCCTCCAGGCACATACTTGGATACTGCTTTCATATCAAATCTAAGCATCTCCCTGGAATGTTTACTTAGTGACCTTAGCGTTAGCATCAAGAGTTTAATCAGTCAACTATAAATAACTCCAGACTGTCCCTGAGATTTTAAATGTTGGCAGAGAAACGAACCATAATGAACAATAGAGAACTGTTCGGGTCTTATTCCGAGGGCCCTGGAATGAAATAAAATAATGAAATATTCTGGCAGGGGGAAACAAAAAGCTAACCCCAAATGTAACCAGCTACGCTCATTTTGTCACTTTCAGCACCTCGCTTAGCTTATACAACTAACAGACTGATGTCACTCATTGTTTCCCATCTTCTCAAATACCAAGATGGATAATTCACTTTAGAAGAGCCTTTATTTATGACTCTTTCCCACCGTGCTTTAATTCAAGGGGGTGGGGCCAGTATTATATTTCTTTATAGCTTTCTTTTAATGGACTATAGGATGTTGTTGTAAGGTCACTGACCACAGTGACAGGAGACAGAGGACTATGAATCTGTATTATTTTCAGGTCACTGAGTGACCAGGAGAGAATGGACTGTGACTGGGAAGTGCCAGCTTTCATTACTCTGCGTAAGTTTGAGTGACCTTTCATTTCTACCATCCTTCCCTTCCCTCTGCTGTAAAAGCCTCCTCCATTTCCAGTTTTTCTCTAGCATCCATTTTCAGCTGTACACTCCCCATTCCAATGGGGAACACTGTCAGGAAGCTGAAGAAGTTTGGTTCGGGTTAGGTTTGTCCCAGGCCTCTCCCCAGTTTGGTTCCCAAGCCCTTCCCTTTGCTGTCATGCATAATTTATATAGCAGGGCTGTAACAGACTGCAGTTTCAGCCTGTGGCAAATATCCATATGGCTCAAGCTAACCCCGGGTGAGCAACTACTGCTCAGGCAGTTGCCTCAAAGTGCTGTGTTCACTCACACATAAAAGTACAACGTATTTTTCAAATGACATGATACTCAGCTGTTGTGAAGTTTGTTATGCCTATGACTGCTCTGCCTAAAATGGAGAATAATTTAGCAATAACACCACAAAATACAGTGGTCTGGGCTAGGCGACAGTGCTATGTAAGAGATGATGTTCTGCCTCTGGGCTTACAGAAAATACTCCTACTCCTCCTACTTTTTATCCATCACTACAACTCTGCTGAACACCTGCCTTGTATGTAGGACTGCTGGGCTCCTGTCTGCACAGTGCAGGTGCTGTAAAGCATGTAACTACAACATCATATGATAAATAACTGAGATAGAAAAATTAGGAAAGTTAAGACAATGAAATAATAGAATAAAGGAGAAGAGGATGGCATCTGAAGCAGAAGAGAAGTGGATGGCAGGAGAGGCAGCTGGGAAACTGAAAGGAGGGGAGGAAATGAATGTTGCTTCAAAATGCTCTTGCAAAAATATTTCAATCTTTACTCTTCGTTTATTAAAAGCACCCTTCCTTCAACTCCACTACCAGTGATTCTTCCTTCCAAACCAGTTACATCAGAAAACAATGTAATAAGATTTCTAATTCTTAATGCAAAGATTTCTGAAACTTTATAAAGGAAGAAGATATTAGCTGACATTTGGAGAAGGGGGGGGGGGGACTATGAAAGCAAACATAAGTAATATGCGCAAACAATTAAACAGAGACATTTTGTATCCTCCCTATGAGACGCTGCACATTGCCAGAGGAAAGATAATAGGCAAGGTGAATCACAGGTCTTAGACTGTTTGGTTTGTACTGTTTTGGGTTTTTAACAATAAACAACTCCAAAGACACAGACTGAGAACTGCTGGCTGGAAAAATCAAGATCAAGGCTCCCAAACTGTTCTCAAGCAAGAGACTGTTCTCAGCCATCAGCATTTCCTGCAGTTTACAATCCACCCTGTCATCAGCCCTCTCATATACAAATATGATGCTGCTCTATGCAATATTTAGCAAGTTCCTGAAAATCTGGAAAACTGTTCTTTTGGAAACGTGGAAACTCTTCCTGCTGACTTAGAGAGGAAGAAGGACATTTGGTCTATATAGGTGAGACACAGAATTACTGCTTTTCTAAAGTACGAGATGCTTAGGACAGCTGAGTAAGACCAGGTGCCAACTATAAATAGTCTGGCAAGCGCAGGGCTTGGCCTACAGCAGCAGGAGAAAGATCAACAGGCCCAAAGATTTTGAGTGAGATGTAAGACAGGGTAATTATCCAGGGGGTGAATCAATAGGGAACATAAAGATTCACATCACAAAGTTTTGTTGTTACAAACCACTGATTGCTTATACACGATGCTATTTACTTAAACTCCACCTGCACATCACCACATCTGCCACTGGTCAATTGGTTCATGTTTTCAAGATGCTCACATATTACATTATAGCCAGTCTATTTCACACTAACAGCAATACTACAGAGTTCATCACTGTCACTTCAGGCAGTGTTCTGTAGCTGTCTTGACCTGTAAAAATAGAGGCAATAAAGATGTAGAGCAGTGTGGCTCGGAAATCTAGTGTGTCGAGCCCTGTGGCAAGATGCTTTCAGTGCTGAATTTCCTTAGCAAACTCCATCCAGCTCAAGACAATCCTTCAGTAAAAGGCAGAGGAAAAGAAGAAGTTTCTTTTCCTGTTGCTGATTATTAAAATCGCCAGCCTGCTAGGGACTGGTGCACAGATGGTCGGAAATTCCTGTGCAGAGGGCTCCATAGTTCTGAAGAATTGCATAGATCAGAGACATGGGACCTGCATCCACCAAGCAGCGCCTGTTTTAATGGAGGCACGTATTTGTCTACAAAACCTGAAATGAGACAAGACTGAACACTCAGGGTCTGACAGACTGCAAGGCAACCACATTTGCAAGAGCAGCTACTGGGATCCAAACCACTGTAACATCAACACAGTCACTGCAGCAGTTCAGTGTCATGCAGCAATGTTCTATTTCTACACCTATATAAAGTCAGTCAGACTTTGCATGGATCAGTGTATCCTCATGAAAAGAAAATGGGAGAAAGAAACTGTAGGCAAGAAAATACCATTGTGCTTTAAACAGCAATACCCAGAATAAAGTGAATTCTCAAGTATGTGAAAGAGACGGCTTGAGTACTTAGGCCTATTTCCTTATTACTTTGCTCTTTTACGAGACTGCTCGTTTCTTTCAGAAATAAGAATGTAACTATCTCAAAGCTCAAGTCAGCCACAAAGAGAGCTCACCAGAATACATTACAGATGCTTTCTGGTCTTTTACATGACAGTTGCTATTAATATTGAAGCAATGAGGACCCAGTGATGTGGAAAAAGTGCAGACATAACAGAGCCTAACAAACTCACCCACATTTAGGCAAACGACATTAGCCAAAACAATGGCCATTAAGGTTTTTAGGTATAAATGCAAGACTGAAGGCAAACCTTCTTGCCTTTGACCTCACCTATTAAAAAAACCTCAAACAAACCAAATCACCTAAAAGTAAAAAAACCAAACAAACCAAAACCAAACCAAACCCCCAAACCTAATCATCTGATGAATATGGTTGTAAGCGTCCCAGCAAGCCAGTAATATGATACACAGAGAAAAACAAAATAATTCACTGTTGGAAGATACAAAGCAAAGAAGCAAGAGCTACAATAAAGTCTCCTGCTATGGTGTCATCCTTCTGTCCTGGATGTTGGACTGAAAAACCTACAAGGTCAGCCCAGGAAATGAAAAATTGGTCAGGAAAGGCTGAGGTTTGGGGACCTACTCAGGCAGGATTTGCTCTGATAGTGTTATCCAAAAAGGAGCATCAACGTCTCCTAGAATGAAACATCTGCCCAGCAACAGCAATTTGAGAATGCTTCCCCGATGCAGGTGAATAATGCAGACTGCTTGGAGGTCAACACTGCAGCGGGGCAGAGTCCAGTAATTTTCAAGCAAGCTTGAATTAATGATCAGTAGCAATAACGTGTCTGAATTACCCTTGCCTTAACTTTAGATTTTTTTCAGTATTTTGTCAGTTATAGAATCAGGGCTGCAGAAAGAAAAGCAAGGTTTCCATGGGAAGAGAAATATTACGATCCCTCACTCCTGTCAATCAAATAGTCCCAACATCACATTAACTGATTAACTGCCAGGTCCTAAGCCTTAAAAACCATTCCATTCCTTTGGGTGATATTCAACATGTCAATTCCTCATACTGGAAAGAGTATGCAGCTAATTTAGTTCCGTTCACGACTATTCCAAAACTGCATGCCTGACAAAGATATCACCCGGACTAAGTGAATAGGGAAACAATTGTCCAGTCCTGACCTTCCATTTGTATTCCCATTTAATCTCCAAGACACAGTCTTTTAATGCCTTCCACCGAAACCTTTGTCTCCGCATTCACTTCTACTTAGAATGCATAAGAATAATAATTAGCAGTGAAAAATCAGGGGAAGAATGGTACAGCTAATCACTTTCCAATATTAAAAAAGGGCAAATCAAACAAACAACATCCAGATGCTTTCCCCTGCTAAAATTACCTAAGAAGTCCTTACTTTTGATTACAAAAATAAAACCCCAAACTATTATTATGGAATTAAAGCTTACAATTTCTGAACTACTTAGAAACATGATTTGAGAATATAAAAGCTAATGGGTGCTTGCATTACCTACCATCGTTAAACAGTTTAACCTTTTATAGTAGTTCATCTCATTAAAAAAAAAAAAAAAGAAGGATTATTAGGGAGAATAAGCAAGTTGTTCTACAATGCTGCCATCCCCCTCCCAGCCACCTGGCAGAGAGTAGTATGCCTATCAATGAAGGCGCTGTACCTTCAAGCTGGAATTAATAAACCTTCTCAGAGCCCTACAACCTACCCATACTGAAGTCTTAGTTCTTCTCTAGCTATAGAAGTCTTGCCTGGGGAGAGGCTGTGGAGAAAGATGGGCAAGAGATTTGATTCTGTACGGTCTTTGAGGACAACAACAGTAAGTACACCTCTAAAATGGAATAAAGGTATTTCAGGGTTGGTGAGGCCAAGAGCTGTGTCCTCTGTAGATGGCTCTGAATCTTTCTGTGGCCTGAGTCACCACCTTTTCTGCTGAGGTGGAACAATAGCTCACTGAGGAGATTCTGCCCATCATTGCTGAATAGAAGATGAAGTAAGAAAACCATTCCGTAGTTGCTTTCTCCATTACCAAAGTAGACATAACTGGAAACAAGGAAGGGGAAAAAGTAGCACTACAAAAAGTAATATAAGGCAGTGAGCAACCTTTCACAGTGATTCTCTTCTGACTTCTCCTTCAGACCCCTTCTTTTATGAGTGCAAACAGTGATGGTTATGTAGCCATGGGTTTAGCTTGCAGAGAAAGTTACAGCCCAGGACCCTAATTTTGAATTTCCCAGTACAATATACAAGTCAGAGTGCTGAAAGAAAGCTGCCTCAAACACCAGACTAAAAGGGAAACAGGAGTCTGATCAAATAAAGGCTGAGTATAAACATAGTCCCAAGTGGTACCTTAGAAACACTTTAAAAGTTCTTCAGTCAAAAGACTCAGTAAAGAAGATAAAAGTTTTCTTTTGCTCCCCTTCCCTCCCTCCAAAGTTTGTTTTCCTTTGCATAAAAATAACCTCATTGGAGAAAAGTGAATTGTGGGCAAAGTTCTCTAATAGCAAAAGCAGTTTATTCAATTTTATTTCTGATGCTCAAATTCTATGCTTTCTCTGGTCCTCGCATCCAGTCGCCATGGCAACAAAAGTGCTGAAAAATCCTCTGCCCATTTGATAATCATTTAATCATTTAACAACAAAAGAGATTGGGAATGGGAGAGTGGATGAGTGGAAAACACCAAAGAGAAAATAAACTGGTATAAGTAAAAAAAAGCAACAAACCAAAATCCAAAAAACGAACCTACACAAACCCCCAAACAATTCCTCCCCTCCAAAAAAAAAAAAAAACCACCACCACAGGGAGCAGGAGTTAAAACAAATTGCCAAATGGCTTGCAGGATCTCTGTGTCCACACCGGGAGTAGGTTTGATCCTCTCATTATGCTCCTTTAGACACCATGGTGCCTTTTTCCCCAGAGAAACCTGCATGCTGTCCTTTGAGGAACTGAAAAAATCCGGAGGGAAATCCAGAAGATCTGTGCTAAGAGCCCTGAAAATGAGCAAAGAGCAAAGGATGCTCCTAACCAATAAAAGCCACATCCTAGAGTTTGTCTTCTTTCTTCCTTCTTGTCAAAAAAGGAAGTCTGGGCCTACAAGGTATTTCAATAGGAAATCTCTGAAATGCTGAATGTAATCTACTGGGATGCTGCCCTGAAGCAGAAGTCTCTGTCACCTTTAAGCAGCAGGGCTTATGCTCCCCTGATGATAACAGGAGTGTTGTTGAGCAGCTGTTAGCCTGGATCAGGATGCATTGCCTCCCCTGGAAGAATAACACCATCAGAGGCAATTTTCCACCACGGTGGAAACTCTCCTACCAGACAGATACAAACATTTCTTGCAGCAAGTTCTTGCTCCTGACACCCACAGAAGATGAAGGCATGGTCAGCTCTGAATACTGTGGCAGTTACGTCTCCGTCCACACTAAATCTGTGACTGGGGTGGAGCTACAGGATGCATGAGACATGGAAGTGGGGACATCAAAGGGGGTTGTATGTAACTAGACAGGCACAGTGCGCTGGCAGGGCTGCATAGGCAGGCAACTACAGCAGAAAGCCACAGTGCTGGACCTCATCTCCGGCACAAGCTCCATATTCACAGCACATGCTGCTCCTGCTCTTAGCAATACCCCAGATGTAAAATAAAAAACCTCCTCCAAAGAAAAAACAAAACAAAAGCAAAACAAAAACACTAAGAAAAGAAACCCCAAACCAAAACACCCCAAACAGCAAACATACATGAGGGACAGTATATTTATCAGAACATCCAGGTCAGCTTTCTACCCATAGATAGATATGGACATGGAAGCTATCAAGGTAGCCAGTGATGTAACTTAACTTACACTTTCCCCTTATGCTGAGATGGAAAACTGCATCTATATAACAACATTTCATTAAACAATGGTTCATCTGTTCACATTAACTCAGTGGGAATGGAAATCATTTCTGAATCTTTATGCTAGAAGTCAACAGCTCCTGTGTCACTGGTAGCCCATTTGATACGAAAAACTGTAAATTATCAAATGTTCTTGATGTACCCTTGGCAAAATGTTGCATCCCAGAGAAGGTGGTGAGGAGAGGGAAGAAATTTGTGTGACAATCTTGGCTACTCATGCCTGCCAGAGAAGAGCAGCTTTGCTCTTTAATGGATATTATTGCAAATACCTGATGAAAAATATCTTCCGAGCGCCTATAGCAGGGAAAGGCACAGAATTTTTACATGGCATTGAACTGATAAGCCCTAATATTTTTAAAATAATTGCTATTTCTCAGGTAGAAATAATGTATCTTCAGGCTTTTCAAATTATTTGTAATGATTTCTCCGGGGTGCCACATCATTGTGTCATCTCAGTATTGAGTGCAATTATCCAAACATACCTCTTAGATAGGAAAAGCTACATTATTCCCACCGCAAAGAAAGTGAATTGCACACTACAAATTTCTCCTTCAAACCCAACATATACAAAGGTCACTTGTACTGCTAGGAATAGAGGCTTGAGTCTTGCTTACATTTTGCAGCGCTTTCATCACAAACCTCCCCTTTTTAGCATAATGGAGGAATGGTGAGCATTCATCACCCTCAGAGCTTATCCCAAAAGGGTCTTCTTCATACATGCTTTCTTTATAATTCAGGACAGTTTGAATGTGGATCTATAGTCATTGACAATCCATTGCCCAACAAAATAAACGCCAAATAGGAAAACTCCAGAACTAGGGATCTTTGGATTTAACTCCCAGCCTCAAGTAAACAACCAGGTAAGACTTCTGTTTCTGAACCTGCCTCTAGATTTGCCTTCCTTCACTCATAACGTTTTTCTATAAGCCAAGGACATGTCAAATCTAAATTCTTGTCACAGATGTTGAGGTGAAAACAATGGCAGGTACAGATCCGTCGGAATTTTCAACCTGATCTGCAGTCTTTGCTCACATATATTTATGCAAAATTGATGTGCATAAGGGCTTCTAGCATTGCTTTCTTTAGTACCTATGCCTGACCTGAAGCTCAGAGCTACATCACGAGCTTAGACAGATTTGCCATGCTGTACCTGAAATGCAAGTAACCATTCAAGCAGCTTTCCCCTGCAAGCCCCCAAGTGTTTTACACTTCCAAACCTCACCAAAGAATTTCAACAAAAGTTGTCTCAATTCTTTCAAAGCCACCCAAACAATAACATTCAGTTCTACGCCAGGCTGCACCAAGACCTACTTGATAACTTTCCAAGGCAGGCAAACCACAGTGCAATTGGAGGTCTGTAAATTCTTATGAAGGTCTGATGCTGCATACCCCGCAGTGACAGCTAGCTGAACAACTGTTCGGACAGAAGAGGTGGGAGGGATTGGGCTGAGCACGGACATTTTCATGCAACCCTTGCAGTGTGGCAATTCAGGCTGGGGCCACCATAGCCAGCAAGAGAACACATGCATTAAATGAGCTGTAATTTGTACAAAATAAAAGCCTCATAACCAATCATAACATTATAGTGTGCAGATGCCTGTGTTGCAGAGCAGTGCAGAAATGCACCATTCAGCCTTAGCTAACGCACTTTCTGGGAGGGTAAATTATCAACGCTGAACTCCATGCTGCAGAGTCTAAAGCATTACTGTAACCTGAACTAAACTCTTTAAAGTGCTTTCCCATCTTTCTGCATTGGATTACGCTGTGATATACAGACATCCCTTGTCTTACCTTGCACACATGCAGGTACCTATTTAGCAATTAAAAGCACTGCTCTAAATACTTTTACTTTTTACCTTTCTCTCTTCATTTTGGCTTTTCTAAAAGTTGTTCCCACTACCTTTTGCCATTTTTTTCCCTAGTTATTCTCTTCTGACTTAAATATGTGGGAGGGGAGAGGCAGATTCCAAAAAGGAAAATACACCGCTCTAAAAATAAAATAATAACAAAAAAACCCCAAAAAATCAGTCTGCCCCAAATTTATAAGGTGAGTAAAAAAAATGATAAATCTTGCCTTTTTATTTGCCTTTTGGGCTTCACACGTTAAAAACACATTAGGTTAGAATTCAGAGATTTTTCCCCCCCCACACAACCCCTGGACAAAGAAAATTACTAAAAAGTAGTTTTTACTAAAAAATAGATTTCCTTACCTAGTCATTTGAGTCCAGAAACCAGAGCTTTCGATAAAACACCAGGTCATGCAGCAGTTAGGCTGAAGCCGCAAGAAAATGGCAAGAGTACTAATACTCCACACCTGATTTGTAGCTCTGGAGGAAGAGGGCAACAAGAGGGTAAGGAGACAATATCAAGCACGTGGTTAAAATCAACCACTTAATGCTTTCACCTGCTTCTATTTCTTTCTTTCAGCTGTGTTGCGGAGCAGACAACAACAAGAGGGCACCAACCTGTAGTCAAAGACACCAATATAACTTCTTATGAACTCTGTCTTTTTGTACTACAAGTATTTTTTAATGACCTCAGGCACAGGATATTGGGCTATTCAGACCTTTGACCTAACCCAATCTATACTGGGTCACCTATACACTGTCATCATATTACAGTCTTATAAAGCCGATGTGGACTCTAGATTATTGTTACTGTGATTTTACCATGTGTCTGTCATGATCATATTGACTAGGTACTACACAGAAACAGAAAGAGAAAAATTACTTCTGCTTCAAAGTATTACACTCTCTAGTTAGCATCTGGCTCTATTTTTATTTTGTGGCTTAAGGAAAAGTTGGAGAGAAAAAAACCTTCCCTGTATTCTCATTGGCAAATGTCACCTTCAATGTATTTGAAAGGGAAATTCCACAGATTAAGTGTAGGCAGAAGTGGGTAGTAACCTCCGTCCACACACATAAATCATAGCTTGTCTTTTGCTCTCCAAAGGCAGGATTCACCACTCAGTCCCGCTGGGAGAGGGCGTGCCATCATTTCTTATGCAGGTGGACTTTGCAAGATGCAGAAAAAGCTAAAAAAGTGTTTGGCTTTATGTCCAACTAGCTTGTGCTTCTGTAAGAAGTTAATTGGCTCCAACATCACGCTTACATGACTGTCTCCTGTTTTCTCAGGCAGCCTGACTTAAGGCCCCACAAATCAAGGAATTTAACAGTTAGCACACTGAAGCATCTTCATAATTGAAGAGGAGCTGGCTGCATTGCAACGCAGCTGCTTACCGCTCCAGTGGGATAAAACAAAATAATTAAGAGCAAAGATATCTGATATTTAACTAGTGCTGTATTTAAATAACTCTATTGCTATTTTATAGTAAGACAATTGTCTACTAAAATATAAGCAGTCATTTCACATAAATAGAATTATTCCTACCTATAATTAAAAATTACTCCTCAACACTTAAACATTTCAGAAAGATCTCAAAACGCTATGAAAATTACTCCATTGCAGAACACTTCCGTTTAACTTTACCCACTCAGAAGTGCAGCCACTTCTACAAGAGATCCACCCCATAATGGGTCAGCCTATGGAACAGGCAGCCAGAGAAATAGCACAAGAAGTGTATTCCTTTGAAACTACAAGAGCAGCTGGGACAAAACCTCATTCTCTAAGCTGAAGTCCCCAAGACACTGGACTTAAAACCCTAAAGCAAGTGAATACCTGTAATGTTTCACTTTGCTAATAGCCATGTAATTTATCATTTGCCTTTTTTATAGCATTACACAAATTACACGTCAAGTTGGCTCAGATAGGTGGGGAACAGAGCTCTACTAATATTAATGTAATTTTTCAGAGGAAATTTTATTTAAAACCAATTACAACAAAATTCACAGTATTTGATCTCTTACTACATAAAGAAATTCAACACCTGTATATGTTAATATGTCAGAGACATTTAGAAATGAAAGATAAAGGTGAAAAATGTGCTTTGTTCTCATTCCTTTTCAGTTAGGTAGGTTTTCAGTATAGAGTTTTCCGGTTTTATGGATCATGGCTGTAACAGACGAAATGCCTGTGCAGCACTGAATTTATTTTTCTTGCAGAAATAACATTTTACCAGTTGTGCCAGGAGATGGCAAGTTTTATGTGCTTATTTCAATTGAAAACATCTGCACTAGATAATATAAGCTGCTGGGTCACATGTTAAATAACACTATTACATGTGACTGCATATAACAGCTGTTTTGCATCTTCTTTATTATGGTTTGTAACTAAGCAGAATTGGATCATTAATTGAAGTTGCTGTAACATTAAGCCTTAATGCATTTATACTTTTACTTTTTCAATTAAGGTCTGATTCAGTTAAGTACTTGAATATGAACCATTGGCAGAAATATAACTCAGGTACTTACACTGTAACTCAAGTACAAAAGGTATTCTCAAAGCACCTGTGTGCCTCCTAAAATCTTAGATGCCCACAGATTTTTTACATGAAAACTTCAAAACCATCCAGGTTTCTTTTACTGAACACATCAGTGCTAAAGGGCTCCTTGCCCAAAACTATGTGCATCTTCTTTGAACTGATAATTTCTGGAGGATTGTCTAAACAGATTTTGCAAAGCTGCATTGCCAAAGCAGCCTAGATGCTGGGTGAAGTCTACAAGGGTGGCAAAACATTGCTACAACACAGGCCAACTCGCAACACCATCAGCGTCACCATTTGCATCTTCCCAGTTAGGCACATGCTCGAGCACCTCGCTGGAATCTATAGGTAACTGTGGTTACCCAGCCAGGTTTTTCAATGAGTGGCTTAAAATCCAACATGCCTGAAAATGCGAGGATTTGGTCTTAAGCAGATGCTAGAATTCTAATGAAAAATTAGCATACACCCCACCACAGTAAGACTACTTATATTTGAGTAAATTATAGAGAAAGCAAGTGTGGAATGGAAGAGGATGTTTCGTGTCTCATTTGTCCTATGATTTCTCGAAGTTAACAACTACATTCCAGTTACACCAATTACTGGCTTGTTCAAAACTGAATCTTTCTGGCTTCCTGATTCTCACTCACTCACAGAGTAAATCTGGAAATGTTTCTCTAGATAAGAGTTACATCAATGTAAGAATGGTGCGTTTGGCCCGCTTCCCAAATATTTATTAACACCGGATTCAAACACATCCCATTGCATGATAACAGAGTAATGGGTTGAGAAAAAATGAAAACATCTTAGAAAGCCATGTGCCTTCTACAAACACTTGGCTACAACCTATGGGAACAGGTTTCAAAAACATGGATACAATCTTATTCAACACGCCATGTTAACCAGGAATCTTCTCATTATAATACATATACAGATGGTTTTCTTCTGCTAAATGAAGGCATCAATGATCTAGTTCATAGTGATTTACTTTTCTGGAAGTCTATATTGATGTAGATAAGCTCATGATTTGAAGTTACTAAAGATATCCCCACCCAACTTCTCTGCCAGGCTGCTAGGAGCAGAGATAATAGATTGTCTTATGCTTCATCAGTCTAGATTGGTTCTATTCTAACAATTACAGAAATAAAAGGTGCAGAACAATGAAACAAGGCATATTATTGTACCAGATGGTCCATTTTAGAACAATTCGCACGCAGGTCTAGAATAAGCTGTGGCTCTGACACCCACCAAATGCATTTGCAGACTGTTCCAATAATTTCAGTCCAGTTTACTTACTTTGATTAGGACTGAAGAATCGACACATTTTTATGTGTTGGTTGCTCTCAGGATTTTATCCCATTTGTTTAGCAGCATTATAACTTGCACTGGCAAGAGTTTATTCATTCATTTTAACATTCATATGGGCGACCACTGTAATTGTTTCACTATCTCAGTATCCATCATAATGGGATCTCAGCAGGATTTTCTCTTAGTAATCTCACTTTATAATTAGGAGTATCATATCCAGTCTTCTAATCAAACTGGCAGATTTGCAACCAGTATACTGGTTGCATGTAAATCATTTTAAGTTCATTCCCAAGTCAGCAACCTGTGAAGCCCAGATCCAGCAAGTGCTCAAATGTATTCATGGTATCTATTTAACATGCACCAAAACGAAGTCTTCCCCGTATCTGAATAACAAAAAAGGTTTTGTTCAGGACTCACAACATGGTTCTTCATTTCCTCTACTCCTCCCAAGTCACTCTGCATTAAATAATATTGGCTTTATATTCAATGTGGTACTACGTAACTCAATGAACCACCACATAACCTGTCATCATCTAATACACGGGGATAGAAAATACTGGAAAGCATTTTCATAAACTTGTTTTCTTTCAGGTTGGGTACTTGCTGCTATTGAGTTGGATTTTAATTCCAAGTTAAATTTGGGCAGCGCATAGATATAAGTCTGGCTTCACTGGGATTGCCCTTCCCAAGACAGATAGCTCACTGTCATATCCCCACACTATTTCTGAGCCATCTGTTGCTAGGATTTTTTGCTTAATGCATTCTTTCTGGTGAAAGAATGTGCATGCTTTATGTTTTCTTTCTTCCATTCCCTTCCTTCTTATCAGTACATTCAATAAGAAATATGAGAGTCCTGAGAACCCAGAGACAGCTAAATGATTTTGATTTAACAAGTACTATTAAAAAGAGGGAGAGGTCTCACTGGTAATGGAATGGAGAGGTTCTGCATGTATTTAACACAGCTGCCGAGTACATTCTGAAATGCCATAGAATAACTACGGATGAGGAAAAGGTTGATATCTGTCTCTGGGAGGGACAAACAAGCTGTCATAACAAAGCATGAAGTCAGCAAAGATGTCTAAACTATCATGGGCTACACCACGACAAAGCAAGGACAGCACAATTTATTGGGAATCAAACGCTGTTTTACTAACAAAATTTTGGCACTGAGTATGGTCCTTTTACCACATCACACTGACTTAGGGGGAAAAAATTGCACCACCTAATTAAAAAGAGTACAGATAATACTAAAAGACAGAGGCAGGGTTAAAGCTGACACTGGGGAGCTGTAATTCGCAACAAAAAAACCTGGAAATCAAAAGCCTGCTGGCAAGGCATCCACTGAAGTGAATGAGGTGACACATACATGTACTGTCAAGAGGGCGCCTATGCATCAGCTAGTGTTACAGTCTACTATTTTACTCAAACAAGATTCCAGGGCTAGGAAGAAAGTCAGAGTTCAACAATGAAACTTTTCTGTTGGTTCATCAGAAATGAAACGCTCTGCAGGCAAAGGATTCAGTTTCTACAAGGATCCATACTTTAACAAGTTGGTTGGTTTTTATTGTTATTATTTTTACCGTTGAGGCATTCTGGTTCAAAAGGACTGCTCTGACATACTGAAACACTGGGAAACGCGGTCGGAAAAGGACGCCGCGCTCCAAGTTGCTAGGAAATTAATGATAACATTCTGCTGACCCACTGCTTTCCTTTCCAGCCTAGGTTATTAATTTAGAAACATTTTTGAGACCTTCACCGCTACATCCCTGTTCAGAATAGCAGCAAGTCTGAAACCGTCCGAGACAGGAAGCCCAAATTCTGTTTTACCAAGGATCTTCCACTGTTGCCAGAGAGTCTGTTGTTACACACGGTTGTTTTCCTTCACTGTCTGCAAGTGAGAAGTTTGCTCATACTGAACATCGACAAGAGGCAGCTCTGTCAGATCTTGTTTTGAAACAGGACCATCTGAACAGAGATGCTGCTATCATTTCAGAGCAGCAGAGAAATTTGTTTTCTCATCCAGATTTAGAGGTTCTCTCTTTTTTTTGTTTTTGTTTTTTTTTCAGTAGAATGCCAAGTTTAAGCAGAATAAGGATACAGCCAGGGCCTTTCAAAATATCTCGTGAGAAAACGAAGCACAGAAAATGTTCTTGCTCCTCTTTGCGGTGTTGAATCCTTTCTCCAATATTTAGGCTCTAGCCAACAAAATCTGTGGAAGGCTTTTCTAGAGTCACCATGCAATCAATGAACACAGGGCTGGGAAGCACCTAAAAAGGTTAACTCTGCCTGCACAGTCCTGCTGGCAGCTGCTCCCAATCCGCAGGAACTAAACACCCCATTTCCTTCGGTATGTCCCAATCAGTGTTTTCCTTAACTTTTCTTCAGATGCTCTTCTCCTGATCCAAATTCCTGCTGAATCATAGTACCCAGAATCAGACTGAACATTTTAGCCATTGCTTCACTACTTCTAACGAGAATGAGAGAAATGCACCAGATGCTTTACCAATACAGCTCTTTCTTACATCCCCAATACAGTGTTCCTTTCTTCACAACCCTCCTTCCCCAAATCATGTGATAGTTGTCATTGCATGCATTGTTCCATTAACTACAGCCCTATACTTCTTTTCCCTCACAACAGGACAGGAATAGCAGGTGCAATTATGAAACAGAATTTGACCCTCTAAAACATTTATTGATAGCACCTGTGAGGAATAAAAAGGTGAGACGAAAGGATTAATTTCAGTGTCTCTGATATAAGAGCAATGTGCTCTTCCCTTGAAAGGGAACAAGTGAGCTACAAAGTCACTGAGTTGCATTAAAATGGAAATCCCCAAGACACTATTTTTTGTAAAGCACTTTTCAGAAAATAACAGTGAAGTAAAAAAATGTATAGGTCTAGCAATTTAGCCCTGATGGTGTAATTGCAATTGCCATGGCCGTTCTAATTCCTAGAGGGTCTGATTTTACAGAGGTGCTGAGCAGCTGCTGTTTCCATTGATTTCTGGTGGAACTGTAAACGATCAGGACCTCTGAAAAATCCATATCCACTGTGATCCAAGCCTTAAAAAAAAAAATACTACCCTTTTTCATATTGCTTGAAACTTGTTTATTTCCCTCAGTAGGTATTTCTCATACAATTCTCCAATAAATAACAAATCACACAAAGAACATCCCTCAAAATACCTGACACCTAGCAAATGCTTTGCATGTCTAGAAAGAGCCAAAGGCTTTTCAATATTTTGGAGAGTTGGCTTTTAGTGCCAACCAGTCACAAATTTGTTCTTGGGCACAAGATCTCTCTGTGTATGTGTCTTGGCAAAGCTTGGGAGATAACAACATGCAGTCTGAACCTGCTATAGCACCTGGAATGTACAAAAATCACTGGGTCACAGCTCAGCAGGCTGTGCAATACACTGAAGCAGACACCGTGTGTAAGACATTTGGACACTGGAACTATTTATGAAGTTGTAAGGCTTTTTTTCAATAGTTTCAGCACTGGAAATGAGCTAACATGAAATAATCCCAACCTTTTCTCTGCTTGGCAGGTTAATTTCAAAGTCACATTACTTGCATTATAGAAATAAAACTGGGTCTAAGCAGCCGCTGATTTTGTTTTGCATTTGAAGGGGTGGGATGAGGACAGGGGAGTGGAGTTCTGACATAGGAGAATTAAACATGCCTAACTTCTTCATTGGCAAAACTGTCATGGTGCTATTAACTGTAAAGGAAGAAAGCACAAATGAAAGCAATAGGCTATCATTTGAATAATGCACATCTTGAATGAATAATTAGGTACAAAACAACAGGAGAAAGCAAATGTAAACACCAAAGGGGACCTCAGTGGAGTGCTAAATCAACATTATCATATAAAAGAGGGTGCATAAATACAATTACAAATGCATATTTACATATTTTACATGCTTCCATTAAAGAAAATTTACCATAATACCTGATTAATAACAATTTATTTGACAAACAAGATGAGATTTTGTTTGTGAGAAATTTACCAAATCCTCAAGGAAAATGTTCTAAGGTCACATGCATGCTCTGCTAACCATTCTGAGAATAAATATATTGGACTGCAGCATTTTACCAGATTCATTTTGGTTTACTGTTCATGGTTTGGTTTTTTGGTGGTTTTTTGGTTTTGTTTTTTTAACTTCCCATAATTAAAATGGGCTGGTCGTCCAGATAAGCTGCTTAAACTATGTCATGTGTCTAACAGTTCAACATAAATAATGAATAATCTCAAGGCAAACAGTGCTCAAAAAAACCCTTAAGCTTTAAGTTATTCATTGGAAATATTCAGAGACTACTGACAAATAAAAATGGCATTCACAGAGATCAGGACTAATTCATGAATGATTCACAAACAGAAGAAACAGCTGAATTCATAATTAATATTCTTTACTTCAGTAGTTCAACCACAAAAAATTACCCTATTTGAATGAAAAGGAGTGACCTGAGTTGCTTACCAAGTAACCACAGAATAGTCCACAGTATCTGGAAAAATAAGACTATTTGACCAGACATACTGTGAATAGTCATCTGTCTACTGAGTAAGTCGATTGATACGTTGTTTCACCATACAAAATTGTTCTACATTTACTTTCTGTGCATTGTTTGCTGATGAAACCTCAGAAACGTCCTTTCTTAAAGAAGATGTGGAAAGAAATTAGGTAAAACTGCCTAGATTACTGGGAATATAAAGGAACTCCTTTTGAATAACTTGTTCAAGATGTTTCAGAATGTAACGTATCACTGATTTTTCCTAAAATTGAAAACCTGCGGGGGTTACATTAATTTTACTTTTAAATTATTCATGATAAGGAAGATAATTTTAAGTCCAAAAAATCTTCAGAACATTTTCCTTCATAAAACATTCCAAAATCCTGGCACTTTGATCAGGTTTTAAAAAAGACCTGAAAGCTTACAATTTCATTTACATTAGAACTGTTCTTAGCAAATCCACTTCTAAGTACAAAACAGTCAATGAAAATGTCACATAATTTGTCTTGCAGATAAACCTGGAATTTTGAAATTCTTTTTGCATTTTTAATTCAGTTGGAATGGTCAACTGAAAAGAAACGGCCAGGCATTGCTTTCGCAAAATGTTTCACAACAGAAAAGAAACCTCCTACAGTGTCCCCATTCTAATGAATATTTGAATAATTAAAACCAGGTTAGCATCATAAATTATTTTCCCATGTTTTCTTGATAATAAAAAACACCCAGAGTCTTACTTCACTAAATTTATCTCTACTTTTAGTGGAAAAAGGAGGGATAAATAAAATGAGAAGATAGAACGTTTTCCTCCAGGAAACAAATATTGAAGATGTCCATGTATTTTAAAAGTTCAAAACTCACAGTTTTTTCTTAACTAATTCTAGTAAGACTCTTTCTTGTGCCATGTCCAGCACCATGGTCACACTCTGGTGTCATCTGATACCATGGTTATCCTACATTTTGATTCCTCCCTGTTTCTTTCCAGTATTCACCACTGCGGTCTCTAAACTCCAAATATTTAGCACCATTCTCTACTTCCACAAGTGCCTTGTGAAAGGCCAACAACTCAAAACCCGATAAACTCTACATTAATTCCTGAAGAGACTGCCAAACTTGCCTGGGCCTACAACAATATTTTTGAGGGCAGAGAGAAGGCAGCATTTTAAAGGAGGGTTGGGAATAGTTTGAATTCTTATTTTGAAAACAGTTAACACTGAAAGTTGGGTGTTCCCTTCCAGGGGAAATATTGGGGGGCAGATGAGACAGGAATGTCCAAATTTTGATTTTTATGTGAACTGCTCGTGACAACTTGACCTTCCACGTTTCACCTATTTCTTCAGCTTTTACGTGTCTTAATATAGCATCTGTATCCTTTCCATCCATAAAAGTTATTTTATAATAAAGCAAAAGCATAAGCATAGTAGACCTGGTATTGCATAAGCATAGAAGACCTTGAGTCTTCTATGACCAAGTTTAAAAACCTGAAATCTGAATCTGAAAACAGGAACTGAGTAAAGATTCAGAGTCAAATCTTCTGCACTTCTTGGTTTCACCCTGAAGCAGAATAGAAACACTGAACAAATTCCAAAGAACAAAATGCAGTCAGAAATCTCAGAATGTCCCATTTTGGCGTACTCAGTCAAAATATCTGATTTTCTCAGAAAAAAAGTGGTCTGGTTACACAGCTGTATTTCAACATTAAACTTTCTCTTCTTATTCTCTCAATCCAGTGTGCCTCCCATCTCCATAGCAGGCAGACAGGCAGGACCAAAATAAAGCCGTCAACAGCACACATTAATTAGCTCAGGTGAGTCTTACGACTCCTGAAAACGCATTAGAGAAACATGTTCGACCAAACACCCAGCTTATGAAAGAAAATTAGTTCTATAAAGGTAAAATTTATCTATGGCAAAATGCTCTTTAATATTATATTTATTTAATATTGATCTGAAGCAAAATAATTTAGATCAGTGTCAAAACAAAATCAATGCTCTTAGTCAGGTCAACTAACATGAAATAAAATAGCAATTTTTGATTTTAATTCTTCATCAGAAAAGATACGGCACTTAAAAAAATGCCATCATGCTTTTTTTCCCCTTGGAAATTACACTTCACAGTGGAATAGCATTTCAGTGAAAAATTCCCAACTACCTCTAGCCAAAATCCATGTTCAAGTATTTTAATACGTCTCCTGATTTTGCAGAGGCAGAATGCTCTGTGCTTCCACCAGAACGGATTTGTACATAATATAGCCAAAAGGGACATTCTTATTCATTAGCCTGATGTCCTGTATAGCACAGTCAACAGCAATTCCCTGAATTATGTTGGAACTAAGTAAAAAAAATCTTGCAAGGATGAAAAATCCACTCACATCTTGGCAAGTTTAAGTTCTTCCAAAGGTTGAATAACCCCACTGCTAAATATCTGTACCTGATTTCTAGTCTAAATTTATCCTGTTTCCATTTTCAGCTCTTCTTATACATTCATCTGCCAGAAGGATGAGATGTTTATTATGGCATTGCCATTCCCCATGTAGTTACTTGTAAACTGTGATTAAGTTCCCCCTTAGCCTTAGATAAACAGATTGTGCCCGCTGGAGTCTTTGACCGTAACTCTTGTTTTTGAGCACTTTAGTCATTCTTGTGGCTATTCTTTGATGAGAGCATATTGCTGTTAACAGAGTGAATGCACTGGCTCCATAATTTGGTGACAATTTTGAACACAAGGCCTGCTACAGTGCCCCTGGAGCTTAATGGAAAACTGCCACTTGGATGCAAGGAGTTTCAATCTATAGTGAAGCATACATGCTTTTGTGAGAGCAGGGTACCAGCCAGGATACTGCCTGCTCACCTGCCTGTCTTCTACTTGGTTTCTCTCCAGCTCTCACCTAAGAGATTCTCTGCATCCATCCAGATAGGTTGTATCCCATTGAGACTCTGGCCTTTACAGCATTCCCATTAAGTCAAAATAAAAGCAACACAAAATGTATAAACTAAGCCATCTCCAATGTGCAGCTTGCAAATGCTTTTTTTATTGCTGTGATTTAAGTGGAAGGATTTCAAAACCAGGACTGAGAACCTCTCTTCCTCTCTATTCCTTTATGGGGGAATCAATTGGTGCTCATTATCTAAGTGCTTTTGACAATCAGAGGCTAAACATTACTTTGCTGGTGGAACAAAAGCATTCAACAGTTATTTAAAAGCTTTTACCACAGGTATGCAGTTTCTGAGACAGATAGCAAAAGGTTCACTTACAAAAAGTAAGTCTTAGACTTTTGGCACAAACATTTTGTCTCAAAGTGAATTTAGCAGTTTCAGTGACTGGTTCCTTGAAATACAGGAAAGGTTCATTCACACAGTTTTCATTCAAGATGCTGACAGCTGTACCGCTGTTTTCTTTCTGGATTTCATAGTGCTTTCTCTGAGAAAGACTTTAAAGAAATGAAATAGGCTGCTTTTCACTGACAAGGTTTGATTTGCTACCTGTCAAGAGATACCCCAAGTGTCCAAATGGGAACAGCCTGAGACAGTTTCTCAGTCAAATGCCATCAAGTCAGGGAATGACCCATTGCATAGAGAGGAACATTTCATACACTTCTTAGTCAGTGGGACAGCCGTCTTCCTGAACAAACTACATAAAGTTTCAGGTCAAAATATGACATTTTGAAATGGAAACTGGATGTTTCATCTCATCACACAGAAAAATACTCTTTGAAGTTTTACAATTTTGCCTTTAAAAAAAAATCACAGTTTTCATGCTGAGCATCATGGGGCATACATATGCAGATCTGCCTAGAATCAACAAGCTACCCAAGTAAACTGATTTTCTTGGGCCCCTCTCCATGTAGGAAACTTTGTCCAATTCCATGTCTTTTCCACAAGTCACATTTTTTTCTTTCAGCATGTTTATCTGCTGGTTGCTGAAACATACATTTTGAATTGTAGAATCATAGAAGGATTTGGATTTGAAAGGACCTTAAGACCATTTAGTTCCAACACCCCTGCCATGGGCAGGGACACCTTCCAGTAGACCAAGTTGCTCACAGCCCCATCTAACCTGGCCTTGAACACTTCCAGAGATTCACAGCTTCTCTCTGGGCAACTTGTTTCAATGCCTCACCACCCTTACAGTAAAGAATTTCTTCCTAAAACCTAACCTAAGTCTCCTTTCTTTCAGTTTAAAGCCATTCCCCCTTGTCCTGTCACTACATGCACTTGTAAGAAGTCCTTCTTCAGCTTTCTTGTAGGGTCATTTAGTTACTGGAAAGGTTGCTATAAGGTCTCCCTGACGCCTCAAAGTAAAAGGAGTCTTTATTTCAATCCCTTGCTGTTGTCTGATAGCTCTGCACTAGCTTAGCTGTTCATCATGAAGCAATATGAGGTCATTTCACCCCTATTTGTAGTCCAGTATGTTAATGCGATCTGTTCACCTCTTAAGTGGTATGAGTAACTGCCAGTCAAACAGTTGATTGAGCCTAATGATCTCACAGGCTTTAAGAGATTTTATTAGGTTAAGCTTGAAGGTTTTCATTTTACGTTCATTACTCAATGTATCAAACTAAAAATTGCTTTATCACAAAGCAATACATTCTCACCACTTCATTGTTAGATATTCTGATTGATTGTGCCTTTGTTTCAAATAAACAGCACCATCCAATCTCTTTGAAGTACTCTTTGTGGATGGGTTGCCTTGGCAATAGAGCTACATGGAAAAAGGAAATCCTCTCCTTCAGAAAATTTCCATGTGTTGGAATCTGGTTCCCCTCAGAAGCAAGCCCCATCTGCAAAAAGAGATAGGGCCCTGACTCCGAATCAGCAAGTGAAATAACCTATCGGGTTTTCGACAGCCCTGAGACTGCCAATGCAACAGCAATTTTTATAGCAGGCTGCTGAGGAGGAAGACAGAGAAACTGACAAGAAACTACTCTTTGCTGCAATGAAACCTTATCTGTGATAGATTTTAGCTTCAGAGAGTGAGAAAATCTAGACATAAGTTGTTTAGTCATAATTTTGCCAGCTAGCTCCATTTGGCAACTCATCAAGTTGAAAGGGCACTGTAATGAATACTTTGATGGTTTTCATTTTCTCTCTAGCATTTTAGATTTTAGTCAGCATCTTTACTTCCATGCTATACAACAAGTAACATGAGTATAAAACGATATCTGGAAGAACCACATTAATATTAAGAGCTACTATGTACAATGCAGGAAGGAATTAGTCAGACAAGGAAATTAATTTCTAAGGTTGAAAACTCTCCAAACTCGATGCTTAGCCTAAGCACCCGCAAACACTAAGGTTATTTTGTGAAACTGCAGAGGTGCCACTTGTTCTTTCACAAGTGTCCAAAATTCAGTTCTTTGGTTAAAGTCTGCCATTCAAAGCTCCACTCAGGTATGTTGGCTCATCTCTGAAAATTTTAACATGTTCTCCCTGGTTCTGTCCCATCTGTGTCGTATGGTTTGGACACAGCTTGCTGACAGAAGTGAGCTTCTTCTGATTTAGCTGGGTTATTCAGGGGAATGGTCCAGCTACTCAGACAGATGCAGCTACTCAGTCAAAATATTGCCTTACATGAGAAGACTTTTACTATACAGACAGTGGCAGAAGAGGCTTTTGTAATAAAGCAAGAAAGGACTAAGTTATATTACAGTTATGCATATGTACGTGTAAATATCAATATCAACAAATTCTATTAACTACTCTGGCACACACACACACAAAATAATTAAAATTAAAAGCCACTTAAAATCTTCATATTTGGGAGAACAGAGAAGGATTTATAGTCACTTCACATGAAAATGCCTTTAAATACGCTTACACATGACAATGCAGCTCACAAATAAGCATCCTACATAAAACCTCTTATTTTACCCTCTTGCATGTGTGGCCAAGAAAAGGAATTGCATCTCATCTGAGCCAGGGTGTATATAGAACAAACACTGAGGGCTGGGTACAGAAAAATTATGAGAAAACACCTCCTTGTCAGTGTTGCAGACCAGACACATGCTGAGCATGTGCACTACTCCAAACAGGAAGGAGTGACACCAGAAAGTAAATCAATCAATATACGCTTTTAATTTCATTTTCTTGGTAGTCAAGACATGCAGACACAGCATGAAGATGAATGCTGCAGACCTGTGTTACGTCTCAGACCAGCAGCACTGCTCATAGAAGCTCCTGAGGAAAAAAAGGATGTCTAAACCAAAAATACTCTCTTTCTCCTTTAAAAGTGCACTGGGTTTAGATTGATGGGGTTACCACGGTTGGGTAAACTGAGTTTCTCACAGTCCAGTGAACTGAGCCATTTTGGTGTGAGGGTAAAAATCAGTGTTCTGCTGATTTTTATTTCTGGCTTTGAAGAAGGGGCTTCCTGTGGTCAAGGAATGTGCATAACACATCATGTTAGGGTATAAGAAAATGTTTAAGCAATATAAGCAACACAAAATCTTTAAAGTCACACAGAACATCTGAGGCACAGCTGAGGAGTAAGAGCAAGTCTATTGATCCTAGCTTACTCACTAATACATCTTTCCTTCAGAAAATATTATACCCTGTGTTAGCCATCTACCTAAACACTTGCTTTTTCACCCAGATATACTCTGTATGCATTTTGGTGCCAAACTGACTAACGTCAGTTTTGTTATTAAGACAATGTATTGCCTTTGCTAGTTCATGAAGATGAGGTGAAACTGGCACATTCCCATTAGATGATGCATCTAATGGGACCACATTCACTAAGGCTTGTTAAATCCTATAGCTTGAAGAGTGTATCTCCTGAAAAAAAGTAAACATATTCATGAAATAAATAATTATGTAATTAAACCAAAGCCATACATAATAGGATAATGTCTGATTAAAGTTTAAGACATTTTAGCATTATTATGTGAGTCAAGGGCTTGATGTTATTACTACCTGCACAGTCAGCACATCTTCCTAATTTATTCATTGCATTTTACGACCATCCAAACAGCTTACAACAGAGATTATTCTAGAAAACTCATAGAAGCTGCACACACAGTACCCAAGCACGATGTGTAGGCAAGGTAGAAGCCTGTCATAGTTGTACTATATCAATAACTCACAGCCTGTAATGTATTCATCAGGGGATCATTACCCCCATATTATAGACAGGAAACTAAAGCCACAGAGAACATAAAGAAAGCTCTTACAGCAACTAGCTTCAAGGTATCTTGGTATTGGCTGGCCAGCTAATTTAGATTCCTTACATTCCCTCTTTACAGTCCATGTAGAAAACTGAAGACTTCTCCTAAGCAGTAGCATGGCAAAAATACATAGAAAGTCTGCAGCAGAGGGAGGCATTGAATCCAAGTCCTTAAGAACTAAATTGACATTGTACTTATGCCAGGTTCAAGCTCTCATCCAGGACAAACATCTACTTAAAGGATGCACCTAATGTCTCATTGTATGTAGGTGTTGGAAGACTGGATGTAAAAATTAAAATAGGTAAACAAAACAGTTGCATTTGTACCATAACCTAAAGCACATGTACTGCTCAAAAGCTCCCTTCCCCACTTTTTCCTTCTCTTTCTTCTCACAAGTCCACTTCTGTATCAATATAAACTAGAAATGGGACTAGATCCAAAATATTCTCATTCCCAGGGAAATTCCGTAATTGCTAGGCAAAGAGAGTTTATGCTGGTCCTCATGTTAGTCCAGCAAACTCAGTTATATCAAGCTACATGAAACAGCTCCAGAAAGAACGTTTGAGGGCCCCTTCACTTCACAACACATTTGTCAGATGAGTTAGGGTGGTCTCCAACTAGCAATGAAATAAGTTCTTGAACACTGGGTCAGGAAACGAAGGAACAATACAGGCATGGAGCCACAGAGCTATTGGATGACTGAAGCAATTGCAGAGGAAGAACACAGTTCTTTCTCATCTTTGGGAAAAAAGTCTAAATCCTCCTCAGGTTTCAGGCTGGCATATGTTATGCCTGTGGAAATGATCTTGTGCAGCCACATGGTGTCCTTGCTTGCTCATTTACCTCTTTATATGAGGTCTGAACATGGCCAATTTCTGCCAAATTTTACACTGTGGCAGTGGCCTCAGAGACACTGAGTTCCTACAGGTCTCATTCCAGATAAGCAGCAGCACATTTACCCTTCTCACTGAGGGAGGGACACCAGTTTGAGCTTGCTCTTGTACACCAGACCACCCATGCAAAGGGAGGGAGGCTACCAAAGACTGCAGTGTAAGAAAAGCAGCAAACGAGCTTGCTTATTAGTTAATATCAGATTTTCTGGCCAGGAGACCCCGAGCTAGTGGGAAGCGAGCTGCTGGCGCTGTGCCTTCTGAAACTGTATGTCTTATCAAAGTCTTTGATGCTCTCAAACAGCATCTTGGTCTCAGAGCTGGGAGCTCACGGTCGAGGCAGGCACCTGCCCGCAGGCAGAGCAAGGCCCCTCAGTCTCAGAGAAGAGCAGCTTTCAGCGTGTTATTACTTTTGCTTTAGAGACAGGTAGCAATAATGTAAAGGCAAAAGGAAAGAGAGAAGGTAAGCAAATTAGCAGAAAAGCAGTGATGTAATCCCCACTGGGCAGACTATCATAATATGTCATTAAAAACCACTGGGATGTTTAAGGGAATTAATTAGTTTACAATTTCTATAAATACATTCCTGAGTGGCAGGTGTTCTGGCATCCATATGCAAAGCTGACTGCCCAAATACAATTGCAAAACCACCCGCCAGGAAAAAAATCATGTTTATCTGCTGAGAAAATAGATATGTTGTGCCAATCTGTGCTTCTCAGAGTAGCATGCACGGCAAGCCTCTTAACTCCTTCGTGTCCGTGCAATCAGGAAGTGAAATGTGGAAGTCAGAGGAGCTAATATCCCTGCACAGAGGCTGAGAGCACTTTCTTCTTTCTTCTTCCTTTTTTTTTTTTTTTTGTTTTCACTGATATTCTTGGTATTGAATATTTCTTCTTCAAAAAAAGCGACAAATAATTTACTTGCTTATAAGACACTGAAGAGCAGAATCCACCCTTTACATTTCAGTTTTTCACTGATATGAGTGAGAAATGATTCAGCTCCCAATTCAAATGATTGCCAAGCCCTTCTCCCAAGTGAAGTCTACAGTTCTTTATACTTGTGTATTCATTTTACTCACATTCAATATTCGAAATTTAAATTAACATAGAGTTAAAAATTCTAGCCCTTAGCATTTAAGCCTGCAAATAACAATTAATATGCAATGCAAAAGCCTGTATTCTTTTATACTATGGGATGCTATGTTTACTTGATTACAGAATCACAGAATAGTTGATGTTGGACGATGTGTTTGGAGACCATCCCATCCAGCTCCCCCTGCTCGAGCAAGGTCAGCCAGAGCTGGTTGCTCAGGGTTGGGTTTTGAACATATCCAAGGATGCTCACGACCTCTCTGGGCACTGGTTCCAGTGTTCAGTGGAAATATTTTGATTAGGTTATTCTTTGTTTTCCACTTGGAGTAAAAAAATTGTTTGCTATAAAAATATAAATTATCAGCAACAAGAACTATGGACTAATCACTATTAACTGCATCTAAAGTATGCTCAACTGGATAGCTGAAATCACAGAGTGACTGCACTGTCTTCCACCTTAAAACCAATTTGTTAATAATCCATTAGCATATTTTGGAAATTACAAGGATACCTGTACATATCTGTCACAGAAGCGGTAACAAGAACTTTCTGACCATCTGACACAACAATAAACGGCGGGAAGTACCAAGTGTTTCCAGAGTGGTGACCTTCACCAAAGTCAGTAGTTTCTGTTTTTTTATCACTTGTCTTAATCACTGATTCAACACTGTCTTCTGCCAACTTGATTTTAGGTGTGTATGTGAATGCAGACAGTGGGCAGCACAAGGGAGTTGGACTAGTATAGAATTGGAGTAATGTTTGTAGTAAACAAAACTTAACATTTTTATTTAAAGGGAAAATAATCTACCATGCAAAATAAAATAGCATGACTACAACAGGGATGTCACCGTGCCTGGTTTCAGGAAGTGTGCCTTCCCTCTCATATGGTTTGGTTTTCACAAGCTCCCCTCAGGGTAGGGCTGCAGAGGTGAGTTAAACCACCACAGAAATCCAGCCCTGTAGCCACAACTTTTGATTAATGGAAATCCAACAAGCTCTGCCAAAATATCTCCCTGTGCTACTCCTATGAGAACCTGCTCCCTGTTGGAAAAGGAAAGGAACCCAGCTCTGACAAACACTACCCAAGAAATCAACTGTCTTAACATGCTGCCCTCTCTGTATCATGCTACCTTCTTTTAGATCCATACAGGGCTACCTTGTTCTGAACATGGTGCTCTGAAGCTCATCTCCCCGTGGAAACAGTCTGCTAGGAGACACTGTGCACTACAGGGCCTTCTTCATAACATGGGAGACCCACCTCTGCGGTGATGGCTGATGTGACCTTTTGTGGGGGTGATACCAGTTTATCACTCGATAGAAATCGAAACGTGTATCTGACAAAAAAAGTATTTGTCTGGATGCTCAGATCATAGAAAAACAGGGCTTGGAAATCTGTTGCTAACTCAGCTGTACCCGTACCCATCTGAGCACTAAGCTGTACTCACCTGTACCTATCTATCATTTTGTAGCTAGCAGGCAGTCTTGTTAACGTTCATCGCTTCCTCTGCCATTTATATAGAGTACTGCAGCGCCTACAGAATTTAGTTAGAAATAAAATGACTAAAAAGAATAGCCGTGATTCTAGGCTTTTACAGCACTTTAGAATACTATCTTCAGTTTTGGGCTTCTCACTACAGGATAGACACTGAGGTCTGGATATGGGCAGTAAAGCTGGTGAACTGTCTAGAGCACAATTCTTATGAGGAACAGCTGAGGAACTGGGGTTGTTTAACCTGAAGAAAAGGAGGCTGAGGGGAAACCTTATTGCTCTGCAACTACTTGCAAGGAGGTTGTAGCAAGGTGGATGTCTGTCTCTTCTCCCAAGTGAAAGCAGTAGGACAAGAGGAAATGTCTTCAAGTTGTGCCAGGGGACGTTTAGATTGGAGATTAGGAAAAATTTCTTCACTCAAACAATGGTCAAGCATTGGAACAGGCTGCCCAGGGAAGTGGCTGAGTCACCATCCCTGGAGGTGTTTAAAAGATGTGTATATGTGGCACTCTGGGACATGGTTTAGTGGTGGACTTGGCAGTGCTAGGTTAATGGTTGGACTCTGATCTTAAAGATGTTTTCCAGCCTAACCAATTCTATGATTTTATACAACACAGTGAAATCCAGCAGCATTAATCTAACCAGTTCAGTGTGAATGCAACAACATACAGAAATTAATTCCTTTCCCCTGATCTCCGTGAGAAGTTTGCTCTCAGCTTTCTCCAAAAGCTCTTCAAACAGCTGGCTTTTATAGTAGCCTGAAAAGTCACCAGAGAAAGGCAATTTTTGACCCCTGGAGAGGCAGCAATTTCAGTCTGCTCAGAGCCATCAGAGCTGCTCCCCTCTTCCATAATGAGAAAGCTCTAGTTTAAGGATTACAGCTTCTACAGCATGGCCCAGAGGAGAAATCTCCCCATGTATCAAAGCCCATGTCAGAGCCAGCAACTTCAATTTCAGCTTAAAGTGCCCACAGTTTCTAGAGCATTGGAATCACATTTACCCATCAGAATACTTCCTATAATAAATAGCCTCATTCCTCACCAGCCATGATTTCCAAATGATTTAAAGTTACAGACCTTTTGTAAAGGGTAGTGCAAACATTTAATCTCACAATGACAGAAGCAGGGACAACTGCACCAAGGGCCAAACCCAAAAGGAAAGGTTGCAGGCTTCTAGCCGCATGATGATGGTAAGGTGGCAGGCATAACATGAGAGTATAAATGGCAGCATGCACTGCTTGCACTGCAGAAGCACTACTGTAATTGTACATTTTCATTAAACGTAAGCAGTCAGCAGAAAACCACTCCTCTTTAAAGTAAAGATCAGGTTAAAGGGTTTGAGGACAACTTTTTTCTTCCTTTTGTTCAAAGAAGATTAACCTTTGCAAGGCCACTTTAGCCAAATATTATGCAAGGTCCCAGGCAGCATAAGCACTGTCATTTCCATCAGAATCTAGGCAATTTTTCATTCTCATTACTTCTACTACTTCCCTTGAGGAACTGCATCCAGAAGTCCAAAGATGGCTTTTAAAATCCATTGCTCAGGAATTTAAACTTTCAAAATATGTGTTTTTACAGAACTCAAAAAGCCCAGAGAATCCTGAATATTTGCATGTTAAGAGCTCACCCATTCACAGATGGGGCAAAAATGGCATTTGAAGTCCCTTTATCCTACCAGCACACAAGCCAGACTGACGGTTTCTAGAGTATTATTAATCTGTATTTATTAACATGGAGTTCAAAGACATGAATATTTTGTAGCACAGAGGGAGAAACATCCTCTCTCATTATAGCCTGACCACACTGATGCTATCACAGTTATCATTCCAGATTTAAGAAAAACAATGGAAAACCCCAGTACTACAACTGAGCTGTTCTGATCACATAGATTATTCCCACTGTTGCTGACAACATGATAGAGCCTTAGAGAACAGACTCAGAGAACTTGCTTATGGACATTTTCTACATATCTTTTTACCCCCTCTCACACTCCCTTCTGTGTAGGCAATGGACAGACAACGGTCAAAGGATTCAAGTAGTTTCTTTCTGTCCTCAAGATGTATCCTTCTTTACACATTCCCCTCTTTCTTTCTTTACATTTGCCTCTTTCTTGCTCTTAATTGTGCACCAGTAAGCATCTGTGGCAGGTAACTCCCCACACAGAAGTCCATCTGTTTATAGATAAAGCATTTCTAAGAGTCACCATATACATAGGAGACCTCCTTTGATTAACTGCAAGTTTCATGGCAAACAATGTATGATAGCTTCTGAAGGACAAAGGAATTTGACTCTGTGGGAATGACAAAAGCCAGAGTGTCCCTTCTTCTTGTGTGTTGTCTGCTTATTCTCCTAGTATTTTTCAGTTAAGGTCAGCAATCACATCTGCACTGAAGTAATGAAAGCTTACTCCTTTCATGTACAGCGATCTTAGGCTGTCTTAGACAAATACATGTGGGAAAAACACATACTTTTTACATTTATAGGAGGACCAAAGATTTTTTTCTGCAAGTAGCAATTAGTAGTGCAAACGGTCAGTAAGCAATGCCTCCATACTGGAATAAAATTAAATCCTTAGTTAATTAAGAGACAAAAACACATAAAGAATATATGAACCCTGCCTACTGTTGTAATAACAGTAATAAAGGCCTTCAGCTCATTGTTAAATGAACAATTATTACTGCTGAACTGTAACCCCACAGGGGACAGAACAGCGGAGAACTTGTTCCTGCACGCTGCATTACTCTGACAGCACCAAATAGCTGTAACCACAGCATGTCAAGTTGCTCTCCAGACTTTTCCAACAGCACAGGTGGATTTCAGCCACTAGGGAGCGAAACTTAAGAGCGTAATTGTTTGCATTTTGGGGAGACTGTTCTCAGCATACTTCTCCAGCAATCTCCCAGCCCATGAAGCCTGATAGATATGTAAAGAGATGAAGGAAAGACAGAACGGTCAAGGGTAGTAATGCAACATATCCAGACCAGCCAAGAATCAGAGCCATACTTATCCATACTTCCTCTTCAGCTGGCAGAAAGTAACAACATCCTTGAGGCTACTCCAGTTGTTGTACAGGGATATGTACGTCTATGACTATGTAGTGTAGAGATTTTAGCAACAGTTCTGAAATGTAAAACATCTGAACTTGCTGGTTACTATAGAAAGAAAAAGAATAAAAATGCATAAAGAAGAAGGAGCAGATTCAGAACAGCAGCTGACTGATGGCACACAAGAGGGCTCTGCAGGGGAGAAGTTTCTACGGGGTTTCTCTCAGCCTAGAATAATGCATGGGCTGGACTGGGTTGAAGGGACTCACCTATAAATAGGACTAGTCTTCTACATTGCTCAGCAGACATAGGCATAGCCAAGGAACTTAAGGTGGGTGATGTATCTGGCAACAACAGTAACAAAATGTTGGAGCTTTTTTTGTCTAAAATAATACCTGGAGAAACCAATGTTGCCTTAGCACTGGGCTCCTGAGAAGCATGCTAGGATACTCTTTTCAGTGTTGTGTATCTTTCATGCTGTCTGTGCAGGAGTACCATCACCCATTACTATGACTAAACATGGCAAGTGTTCAACAAATGACAGCTACAGATGAGGTCAGGAAACTAAACTTACACTGGGCCAGCCTGGGTCTCTGTTACACCTATGAAACAACACAGTAGTTTTTCCGGATTCAGAGAAATTTAAAGAAGGGAGTCTTCAAATGCATTGCATGTGAAATTGCAAAAGGAACTCTAAACAAGTGAACACAATTATCCACATTACCCTTTGCTCTGTCTGCCTCTTCCCTAAAGCGCTGGTAATGCTTGCATATATCTGTTCTGGGAGACCCTGCATCAAACTTCTCAACCACCTTAGAGAGGTAACTGAAGGCTAACTGGGACTTGCACAGAAATAATTGCTATGGTATAACATAAAAAATACTGACTGATTTTTTCAGTGGAAGTGTCTGTGAAATCCAGAGCTGCTAACCATCTGCACACCATTATTTAATTCAGAGACGCAAACCACAAACAGTGTATGAACAGCGCTATTTATCCTTGGAGAATGCACGTCATTGTCCCAGGATATTGTGCTTTCTAAAAAGATCACGTGATTTCAAAAAAGCAATTAGACACATTCATGGAATGAAAATTCTACAAGCGCTCTCCAATACAGAAATAAATACCTCTGCACAAGCATGTCTGAGCTAGAGATAGCTGCAAACTGGGAATGTATACCAGGGAGCCACTACAATGTATTTGCCTCAGTCTTCTATTTTTCCCTAGGTATCCAGTTGATCACTGCCAGCGACAGGATCCTGGGCTGGACTGAGCTTTGGTCTGACTCAGAGGGATATTCTTCTGTTCTTTGAGGGGAATTCTGTATTTGCTCTTACTAGACATAGCACTTTTACTGTCTATGAGTGATATGAGATATGCAAAATCCTGTAAAGCCAAGCACCTTTACTGAAAATACCCTAATCACTAAATCAATATTCACCCCTACAGTCATTAAATTTGCCACTGCATTTTATGGAAAAGAGTCTTACAAGTCTAGTTCAGCAAGTGTTGATTACTGTATTTTTAATGATGCATATGATATCACTATAGTTATTACTAAGTTGCTGCAGCCTAACTGAACCCATACTTTAGAAAAGCTTCCGAGTATTTATTTCTTTTCCTCTCTCCTCTTATGTACTGAAAAAAAATCTACAGCATTGTAAGAATTAAAACCATTGCCTTAACACAGAGATATTCCATACTGTACTGAAGCTTCAGACTTTTTCTCTCCCTTCCTCTGACAATAAGGGGTCCAGAGCAATCAGAGTTTTGCTTCATGGCTACCTTTACTGCCAGTAACCGCTGAAAATTGCACACATCACCTATGTAATTGCTCGTTATTTTCAATGCATCATACAAAGACGAACAGAATATGAATGCCTATGTAGATCTTTTTAGTTTATCAACCATTACTATTGCATCTAGCTAGCACACTGAACAGCTTACAGACAGTGGACAGCTGAGTAGTTCCATGATCCTCTGTGAAGAAAACCTAAACCCTAATCTTACAGTTAAGCAAGCATGCATGTCTTTACTCATGCACAGGGCTATGATGTATTTGTGAAAATTATCTGCATTAGTGTTAGACAACCTGGATTTAACTGTTTAGACAGCCAACGCTTAAATCTACTTTACACAAAGCTAGCACTCAGTGTGTTTCATTTCCCATTCTGAGTAAATACGAGGAAAAAAAATTACATGCACTAAAAAGTTATAGAGTTCTTGGAACGCAGAAGAAAACTTACTCTAAGTAAAACAGTCTTTTATCTAGTCCTTAAAAAAAATCAATCTTTATAACTTCTGAAAATTGATATGTATTAGTTATGAGTCTTCGGTGATTTCTTCAATTGCTTTCTGTAAAATTTGCCAAGTTCTTTTTTATATATAACTGAAGCTGTGTATTTTATGTTAAAATTAGAAACTCTTCCTTTGTGGCCTTTTCAACTTAATTATACCTCACAATTGTTCCTGATTTTAGAGCTATCACAGATTTAACCTCAAATCTCTTTTTATTGCTAGCTAACTCTTCACTGTGTAGCATAATAATGAAAATACTAGACAAAGAAACAGCAGAGACAACTCCAAAGTTTCAGCCCCAAAGCATTAAAGTAACTCTTCTTAAAATATGTCGCTAGATCTAGCAGTGTGCATAGGTTTTATTTGAAGATTAGGATTTCAGCATAGCAAAATCCTTTGAGTGAGACTCGGACATTTAATTAATCAGACACCCTTGGCTGCTTCTAATCCTGGTTTTACCTTCATTTATGTAAACCTGGAGTAAATCCTGTAAAATTAAAGTGGTTATATAGAATAAATCCAGTGCAAGATAGGAACAGTTCCTTCTTGGCCCTCCCCACTTGTGCTATGCCTTTTGACTTCACCCTTTCCGCACTTGCATGGTCACCCACCATGCAATCACCAACTATGCTGGTGTGTCTTGCTCGTGTTTACCTTATATATCTTTACCATGAAGATCATGGCTACTGCTGAGAGTCAAACATCTGAGGTCTAAATTTCAAGAAGGTAAATAACTGGTAGGTGGGAAGTTTATCAGCTTAAATAAGTTTTTTATACAGTCCAGATACATCCATTATACCTGCCAGAGAAACAATACCTTCGACAGAATTTTCCCTCAAATGATTGAAGCTGATGGGGAGACAATGGGGGTGCATAACCCTTTATATTGGATGACAAAGGAAAAGCATTTTGTCACTGGGAAGTGTTTAGCATGCCTACAGAGGGAGCCAGAAATACAGGGCACAGATTTCTTCCACAGTGCCAGAAATACTCTTTCTCATCTATCAGCTGCAAGCTCTCCTGTCTGCTCCGTTTGCCACCTAGTATTGGGGCTCTCTCCTGGCAAGCAGCAGACGATTCTGAACCACTGTAGCCTGGTAGACCTGGTGAGTTTTCTGCCTACCACTCAGTTACACAAAAGGCAGGGATACATGGCGGTTTGCCTTAATGTATTTGATGTTTTTTTTGTTCTTAATTACTTGTTTTAGGAAAGGGGGGCATTTGCTCCACTTTCATTTCCATGACTAATACTGTGGCATGTCTCCAAAGAAACCAGGCATCTCCAGGGTGCCTCCCTGACTTCCTTCTCACCAGAAAGTTCTGCCACCCCTCTGCTGAGGTCTTCCCTGCTGTCACCAGGCAGCTGCTCAGCAGACCTGCAGCTAATTCATCTGACACATCAAGCTGCAATAGGTAGCAAGGCACTAGACTTTGACCTTCTGATCTACTTAGCTTAAGCACCTAAACCAGATACACCTGCTCCAGTTCTGCGGTGCCTTGAACACTGGAGATACCAATTTTGCCTGGGGCTGCAGAAGCTGATATAACACAAATATGAAAGCTCTTCTGTAACCTGACAGCAATCCTTGTAGCACTGCCTTGTCCCTTCTCAACCAGAAATTATTGCAGTTTTGTAGTGTAAAATCTCAACAGGATTATAACCCTTACAGAAATACTTTGCTCCAGCAAACCCATCAGGGACAATACACCTGAAGTCTCCTTCCTTTTTCAAGGTAGAAGGGATAGCCAACATGTAGTTCCCTACAAAAAAACCTCTCCAGATCTTCATCGTCAAAATAGCCTGGGTTAGATAACTTTCTAAAGGTAATCAAAATAGCTGATCTACCAATTATATGCTTATATATTTATATAGTAACCTTCTGTGTCAGCCAGCTTTCTGTTTGCTGTTTTTATTTGCTTTCCCCTCCCTTCATAATAGTACCTGTGTTGCACTAAAAGGTAATACTTTTCTCCAAAAACTTAGTCTTAGAACTAAAACCTGTAGGATGGTCTCTACTGAAGGCATGAAGTGACCAGCTGGACAGCTGGAATGGATTTTGACTCAAAATTTTGTTTTATTTATTACATGATTATTCTTATTGGGATGCCTAAAACAATGAAGAGACATCTTTACTTCCTAATAAATAAATAAATAGACCAATCACATTATTAAATACGGCCTAACCCAGGTGAGGTTTAAAATCAAGTCATCCAAAGTGATGCAACAAGAATCTCCCTTTGAAAGTATTTACCACCTAACACACATGCTTATAGCTAAGGAATGGTCAGTGGCTGATCACCATTCTCTACAAAGGCACTCTTCCCAGCATGGCTTTTCACCCATTTTTTACAGACAGCACTAACAAAATGGTGGAAAATCTGTTGGCTTAACATTTTGTAGCACTTGGGGGGATTTCCCTGTGATTTGTTCGGTTCAGGAAGTGAAGGGGCAGATGTCCTGTTTTGAGAGAATCTTCTTGCTACTGCTTTTGCTAACATGTGTCTGAGTGCTCCACAAGAAAACCAGAGAAAGAAATGTTTTCCTTACTGACATGTATTTCTGTGAACAGTCAACAAGCATTTTGTTCTGAGCCTTGGTGATGAATGGTCCCAAGGTACCCTTCATAACATCAGGCGTTTTCCTCTAAATGTCCTTGGGCAAATGGTAGATCAAATGTCTTCTCACTAAGAGTGGTGACATTCAGAGTTGTTTGGTTGCTAACTGCTGCCTGAAAAATAGCTGCTTTTCACTTGTGGTAGGCATACAGAGATCCTGGGAAACATTGTCCTTTGGGATAGGAAAGCACTGCAGAAACATTGGATCAACCTCTTACAGAAAAACAGCTGAAGGAACCTTGGATCACAGTCATGTTGTAGAGAGAGAAATACATGTCAGCTCATATTCTCCTGCTAGACCGATGCTGAACAAGTCAGGCCTGGCTTGAAACAAACACAGTGCCTGCTAAGATGTTCTGAAGAGCTGCTTGGCAATAGGGATGTCTATCAGGGAGCTCACAGAAATGAATTCTCCCTCCCCCAGCAACTTGCCATTAATCCTCCCCCTTTGCTGTCACTGCAGGAGTTACTGCAGCAAAGCTATGCTCTGAGCCTCCATTGAGGGCTTGTCTGAGGCAGAGAGAAAAAAAACCAACCCAAATCCCAAAACATTCCAGGCTACCAAGCCAGGCAACTGAAATCCAAGGGCAACTCCAAGGGCTTCCACAACCAGATTTAAGAGATTTCAGTCCTTTCCCTTCCCCTATGGTTTCTAAACCACCCTGTTCCTCCTAATCTCACACAATTTTATTTCCAGGGAAGCAGGAACCTACTGTTAACCTGCCTTGAACAAATGGGAATTAAGGAGATAAGCAACTTGCTCAAAATCAAACATCAGCCTTGAGCTGGAGGGAGGAATTGAACTCATAGTTCCAGAATCACAACTTTTCATCCCTACCCCTAGACCATCCTTCCTCTATTTACCATTAAGGATTCAAGGTAAATGTTATGGGTGAAACCATGTGGCAGCGCACCCTCCTCCCCTCCCGCAGCCTCCCCAAGCTTGCCAGTAGCAACAGGATTCAGTATCAAGACGGGAAACTTTTGCAGATGTGGGTCCCTGTCTGGACTTTGTGTCCTTCTCAGCGTAACACCGTATGTCCCAGCTACACTGACACACAGAGCACAATACACCACACCTCCATTAGCAGGAGGAGGTTCTGCGCTGAGGAGGAGTGCAGGAAAATCAGTTTGGCCCCAAGGAGCTAGTTAATTCTAACTTCCTGAAACCTCCTCATTTTCTTTCTATGCTTATTTAGGTAATCACACTTTAGGGTTTAGATTTGGAGTGTGCAACTCAAGCTGTGTCATGTCGTATTATGATGCAGTATGATACAGGTAAAAGGCTGCTTCCTCTGGCATGCTGCATTTTGAGGCACAGTACTGCCAATGCATAAGTTTCTGAAATACAGCTAATGACAAAATCATAAAACCAGAAAGCACAGATTTTAACTTAATTTAAAAAAGGTTAAAAAAAAGGGGGGAAAAAAGAGTGAAGGACAGGGCAGAAGTTACAAAGACCGCTGACAGGTTTACAAAGCTTTTTGACTGGCATTTCTTGAACTTCCTTTCAATTTTAATACAGTCAATTCTAAAGATAATATACAGACTCTTTTCACTGCCTAGCCTGCTATTTCTGTGTACTATCCAATTTCTGTGTCTCTAACAAAGGCATAATCAGACTCATCATTACAGATGTGGGACATCTACTCCCACCACATTTCAACTTGAAGCTGTAAGACCCACTTTTCACAGACTACTGCAGCTACTTTTACTCTGTATATAGCTTTGTCATTTGTTCAAAATCTCCAATTGTTTATAAATGTTTATAAGATGATACTAAAAAGATGAATATTAAGGTCTATAAAAATGAAAGTTACAGATAAAAAATAGCTGCAAAAAATCTAAGATAATAATAATTAAAAAAAAAACAACAATCTGCACTCCCAGATGGCTATTGACAATTAAACCACTTTAAAATAGGTTTCACTATACAGAGATTCCTGTTGGGCCTTTTATAACCTTCTTTCCTAGGGATTTATCAGTGGACAGAATCTCTGCTGAGATGAGTGGCATGTGCTCCCCAATAGCCATGTAGCCAAGCATACAGTAGGTAATTGGCTTCTGTAACATTACTACACTTTAGCTCCAAAACCCCATGTTATCCTAATGGGAATAAGTGAATGGCTGCTACTGGGGATAAACACTGCTGCTTGGGATAAAAATTGCTGAAAATTGGACCAGCCTGAATCAACAAACCTGGGGAGACACTGAGCTTTAGTTTCACTAATTTCCTTGTATGGTTTAATAGAAGGCTGTCACCCACAGTATATTAAAACATGGCTCCCATGGCTCTCACACAGGAAATTCTGGAAGGGCTTGTTTCTCAACCAGAGACCTGTCAATCTCCCAGCTTCTCACTGAAGACTCAGAGAACACAAATAGAGAGGGAAGGTAGGCATTTAGTAGCAAAAGCAGGTGGCTGTAAGAACAGCCTCAGTATGCTCACCAAGCCCTCTATTCTTACCTTTGCCACCATGTATCTGCTAATGTGCTGCATTGCTGCTACAGCATTGATACATCACCTTGTGGAAATGCACTGATTTCTTAACCTGCCACAGATCATATATTCAACAAAATAAAATGGGACAGAACAGTTTTGGACCAGTCTGGTTCCTACTGTGTGCAGTCCCGAAGGAGGGATTTTCAGGTTGCTGTTGCAAGCCTCAGATATATTGTTTGGATCAACTAGTTGACATCACATGGTGCAGAGAAACGGGATACCCAGAAAGTGATCAAAGGTTGAGGGCACACAAACGTCTTCCACATTATTTTCCGGCTGTTGATGAGGAGCAAAGAGATGTGTCCTGTTTCTGTCTATGGCATCTGGTTTGTTTGGTAATCTGACTCAAATGCTTTGAATTTGAGTCATCAGCTATTAAAACAAGTGAACATGGGATTTTAGTGACACTGAAATACACAGAATGAGGAAGTGCTAAACTGTACTTTTGTTCCTCAGAGGATCCCGGGGAGTAGCAACAGAAACACATGGGTAAGGTAAAAAACTGCAGCAACCTAACAATCAAGCAATCCAACATGAAATAAATGGATTCCCACCAACAAAACCTGTACGAGGTGCATCTCTCTGCTGACACAATGTCAAAATGGCTGCTTTTTCCACCCTAAAATTCAGCCCACTGTCTGACTCGGGATGGTAAATCCCGTGTTTTGCCAACTGTCTAGGCTACTGAGAAATAGAGGCTGCAGATTCTTGGCCAAAGGATGGCTTTTATTTATGATGTCAGCATTTCTAAACATCATAACATCTGTCATAAACCCAACTGGACCAGAATTGCCAAGATACCTCATTATAACTATGTGAATGTAACTTATGTCATAAAACATTTACCTCCCAACAGTACAGTACAGTAGAGCCTCTTTGTGTAAAATTAAGATATGAAAATATCTCTATTCAAATGAAATTAATAGATACATGAATTGATTATTTTCTCTCCCCATGAGAACAGGCAGTACCAGCCATTTAAGAAAGATCAAACATTATGTTCCTTTTCTAGCAAATGAACCCAAAAGACTCCAAGGTTTTAACCTTTTTGCTTAATTGCTTTGCTTTATTTTTTCCATCTGTTGATTGGGAATAAATACTCAAAGACTCTCATAAAGGTATTTAAAAAATTCAGCGTTCTATTCAATTCCTGACATATCTATGCCATAAACTAGCACAAACTAGTTTCTTCTATCCTTTCCACTACTTTGTCTCTTAAACATGGCCATTTTAGATAAGGATGCTCATTTCAATTTGCTGGTTGCTTACCATTCACATAGATGAATGGTAAACATATAGATCATATATATATGACCCTTGCATTTTGATCCCAAATGATTCATCATCTCAAAAATTCAAGAGAAGTGATAACAAACCTAAGATTAGAGAAAGCTACTGATTCCAGTGAAGTACTCCAAAGTCCTTTAGGTGTCTTGCGCTTTGTCACTAGTCACTTGTGCTTTGTGTATGTACTCTTTTTGGGGAATTTTACAGAATGAAATACATTAGGTAACAAATCAGACAACACGATCAGTCACTGGCAATCCTGGAGACACCAGATTGAAAGGAGTTACTATCAGAATGCGCAGAATTTGGTTCAGTATTTCTAGAGGATCTGAAAACTAAAATATGCTGCATGAGCACTTAATATTACTCATGGCTATAACAAAGTTTGGCAGCTCCAGCTTGGCGTGCCACTTAAGCATGTGTTTCAAATCCAGGCATGTTCTTTGGGTGTGCTGATGATTATAGGTCCCTAACAGCTGTGTGGTGCTGTATATGCATGGAGGGAAAATATCCTTCCTGACCCCCTGTGGGCAATCATCTCGCCTCCTGAAGCATGAAATTAGAGTGGCCTTATCTTAGCTTGCATACTGTAACTACAAATGTTATTAGCAATCATAAATTTAACAAGCCCTATTTTAAAATCCATCCACAACATTATTGCATAACATCTGAAGACAGTCCTTTCTGAGAACTTACTACTTTTTTCCTTCCCTCTTTTAATTTCATTTGCGTGAACTGGGGGAGGAAGGTCACCGTCAAACCTGCTGAAAGGCAAATATTAACAGTAGTGCTCAGCTCCATTTCAGCTACCTTAGAACAAACAGCCACTTCCTGACTTGTAGAAATAACATTAAAATAAATAGCACTCTGTCCTTCCCCGAATTCTGTGGAAACCTTTACACCCCAGGCAAAGGAAACCTCAAATCCCAAATTATGAAAAGTTCTGGTTTAATTGAAGTTGCCACCTGGCCAACTTTATATCACTTGAACCTATAACCACAATTTGCTTGTCTATTTGTTTCTTCCTTTGATGGGAAAGCCCACTGCAGCTCAGCAGAAATGATTAATCACCAGCACAGAGAAATCACCGATACAGACAAAGATAATTGGCTGTATTTGGAAGACCGCAGGAAGAGCAAAAGACCTATCAATGCCTAATATATAGCAACATAACCTTTCTGTTCAGAGAGGGATTCATTGCTAATATCACTCCTATCTAGAAGGAGAGAAGAGGTGAATGGCAGTGGAGCCTCCCACACACGGAATACCCATCTCTCATGCACAATGAGCATGTGTTTTTCAGTCCAGTTGACTTTTTATTTTAGCTTGAGGAAAACCAACAAAGACACAGTGAAAATAAACCCTCCACGACCTGCGGTGGGGCAGAGTATCTTTCTCACTTGACCTTACTTGAAACCCTTCCCCCCAGCAGATGAGTTCCCACTGAGGCTTAAACCATGAACAGCAGATAAACAGATGTTAATAGCGTCTTTGCTGGAATACTGCGCTAGTCCAGAACTCCCGCTGAAAATGCTACTGGGCTTTATACTCTCTCCCATAGGCAGCTGTGCTAATGGAGGCATTCTGAAAGGATTACAATTTTTCTGCAGGCTCATGAAATAGAAAAAGCAGAGTTATGAGGCAGAAGGCCCTTCACTGAACATCTTTTCAAGTCACCTTACTTAACAGTCAGATGGGGGAAAAGACCGATATCTCTTCTTTCTTGCTTCCGAGCCTCTTCTGGGATGAATACCCTGTGATTTACATTGCATTCGAGCCTTTTGCATGGAGGCTGCTGTTCGCCCTCCTAGCAAGCCCTTCCTTCCGTCCTGCTCCTGATCTCTGTGTCTTTGATAATACTGACTTAAGTGAAAACATTACTTCAGAAACCTACCGAAGCAGCTGGTAGAGACCACATTGTACTTTAAGTATTTGCAACAGCAAAAAATAATCCTTGGTGCTAAGTACCTGCAAACAACAGAAATAAAACTTAAATGAAAGGGTTCCTCACATGTCCTCCTCACAGAAACCTTGTGGAGTAGCTTCCACTTCTGCCAAGGAATGAAGCAGGAACTTACAGTTTAAACTAATGCAGGCTATAAAGGGTTAATTTTGTCTGCAGAATAGGCACAGAGGAACTTACATCAACATTTCACCCTTACTCAGCCAAAATTTACGTTTGTACTTTTGTTTTGAAAGACCACTCTGGAGCATCAAAGGGAACTGAACACATCCAGCAGGTGGAACTATTTCTGTTTTAAGGTTTCTGCTCTGGTACCCGAGTTCTTGGGTCAAAGAAAAGCATCACAAGCTGTTTGTTTTGTTTTAGCTGGATGCTATTTGCATGTATCCAAGAATACAGTGAAGACTTGAAAGTTGCCTTCCAGAAAACTAGAAGCATACACCTTCATATCCAGCTCAGAGGACTGTGAGGCAAAGGGACTTTATGGGGTTTCTGTGGTCTGAAAAGCAGGCTTTGGTGTAAAAAAAAAAAAAGAGAAGAAAGTGTTGGTGGAAGAAAACATCAATGAAAGCTTTTCCAATGTCTATGGGGTTTCTAATTCCTGTGGATTAGAGAAGGTGAGGAATGGAAGAACTTGAGGATGCGGACAAAAGTAAATAAAAAAAAAATCAAAATAAACTGTAATAGCAGAGAAAGCAGATGAAGGATACAAGCAGATACAGAACCTCACCACAGTACTACTGGATCAGCTTCCAGCTGAAGCAACATGGAGCAGCCACGAATACATCCAGATTTGGATGCATGCTCCTTGGACTGGGAGTAGAATATGTTCTCCTTTTCAAAAAATAATATGGGCACAATTTTTTCCCTTTGAGAGAGAATGACTTCCTAATGTGGAGGAAATGCAGGTACGAAAATGGTTCCTAAATGCGCTAAAATGAGGTCTCCGGTTGGTAAATGGGCAACAGTTTCTCTTCTCTTCTTTTTTTTCCCCTTTGCTGGAGCTTCTGAACATTATTCAAAAATAAATGCATTTCAAGTGTATGGATGCACTTATGTGCAAAGTGTTATTGCATCTCCTTCCTTTTTTCTTTTCTTTTGCCCTTCCCTGCTCCTAATATTACCAAATGATTTACCAAATGATTCTGAGCTGCAAGGCTTTTACATTAATGGAAGCTCCCATCCAGCTGAATTCAAAATCTGCTTTTCTATGAATACTGAGGGACAACACAAGCAACATTAAAATTACTTAGATGGGTTATTTTATTCAGGCATTGGTTACATTAACGTGCAGGAAATTACACGTGTTTAAATGCTTAAGAAAAGAAAGAGGTCTGGGGTTGGAGGGAAGAGAGATCTGCTGACTGGAAAATAAAACTGCAGGATGCCCACTGCTTTGTGAGAAGCGTGATGGCAAAAGAACAGACAACAGGCTGGCAAACCTAAAAAGCTATACACCCTTTGTAGTGGCTTCTGAGCTTCGCAAAACACCTCTCTGCAAGCTTTTACTCCATATGAAGGGCTTTTTTGATGGCTTTAGTAGATTTGCATCACCCTCCAAGATTACGTGTATTGTTATGGCATTATTATCACAACTACTTTTAATACTAATAGTGCAATTCATCATCCTAATTGAGCACAGAGGTCACAAGAGGAGAAATCTCAAAGCCCAACAACTGCACCTAGTGACATGCAGAAAGTATCAAAACCATGCTGTACCCTGTGCTGTTTTGCCCCACTGGAGTCCATTTAACTGGATATTGGGGTTGACAACATTAGTGCGCAGCCTAACAGACAGTGATAGAGGCCCATCTGTGGCTGTCAAACTGGACTGATCAGATCAGGAAGGCTGCTGGCCTGATCTCTGGCAGATGTTCAACGCCCGAATTAGATCTTGAGGCAACACTTCTATCCTTGTATGATAAAGTGGGGAAGTGAATATGCTTTTACTTTGGAGATGAGGCAACCAGGCTATGAAACTTACATCTGGGTTTTAGTCAAATATTCATACCCTTTTTTTGCATAGGAATTGACAGAAAATCACCTTCAAAACCTAAGTAAGCTGAGAAGTCTTATTTTTCTTGTTACAGCTTAAGCCAACTGTGTATCACTCAACAGTGCAAAAATAAAACTCCAACAAAACAAAAATGTGAAAAAAAGAGCAGAGCAGAGAATTACACCCATAATATGTGCAACTCCAACTCAACAAAAATACCACCTTGCGAGCAAGCACTTTCAAGTAACATAAACAGACCAGTTTATGTTACTGATACTCCTACACAGAGTTCGTTTGAGGTCGCTTTGCCCAGTCTTCAAGCCCACTTTCACACAGCAGTCACACCATTTGGCTTTCCAGGTGCTTGTCCTCTCTTCCGGTGCAGGCTATCTGACCACCTTTCAAAGG